>NC_057862.1:432576501-432899834 GCF_019393635.1 Dromiciops gliroides | reverse complement strand
TGCCTGTTAGCTTGTAGATTTCTTCAGTATCAGGGTAGTAGCAATAAAGTGCCCTAAACTGGCATCCAGCATCACGAAACAGTATAATGTAGTGGTTGGCATCACACTTCTCCAATTCCTAAATTAGAAGGAAGCAGTATAATTAACTATTTACAACTGTTAACAAATACATAGCAATAAAATAGGTTTTGTATAAGCAAACAATAAATTAATCTACTATCTTGCAGAGAGGCATAGAAAGATAAATCTAAGAATTATGCAAGTGACCAGATATCAAGGAGGGAAAGAAATTGCATCTACCATTTATGATGAAACTCTCCAAGTAAACATAGTGCTAAAACGACCAAGCTTAAATCACTAAGCAGACATTGCAATAGGCTAATCATACTCAATCAAGACTCACTTTCATCACAGAAGTAATGGTTGTGATATCTATATATTTTTAACTTTTATCATAGCAAATTATCAAATGATGATTAAAGGACTTGTCTCTTCATGAGCAACTTTTTGTTGAAGACACCCAGAAAGTTCTTTAAATAAAGTTAAATTCTCCTGAAAAACATGTGCCTATAGTAGCCAAGTATTTGGAAACTCTGGATATTGAAACCATTAAGATCTGAGACAGCCATTCATGTTTTTTTTCCCTGCCTCTGACACTAACTAGTTAGGTGACCACTATCAAGTCACTTCAGTTCTAGGAGTCTTAATTTCTTTATCTGTAAAATGGAAATAGTATTCTTGTGAGGACCAAATATAATGTATGTAAAGCACTTAGGAAAATATAAGGTAATATATAAGTATCAACTACTTTTAGAAATTTGGGAGAATTTTCAATAAAAAAGATTGGCAATTTCTACTCATTTCATTACTATATGAAACTCAATAATGATACTACTAATACTTGCCTCCAGTATTGAATTCTTGTGTGGTTCATTTACTTTTCCAGCCAAACAGCAATGTGATATAGCATTGTGAATAATTGGTTTATTTGACTTGCTACTAGGTTCTTTAAAGAGCTTGGGACCTAGGAGAACATAACAAAATAAAAAATGTACAAAACAAATACTGTGAAATATACAAACAATAGAAAAATTTAAAACTATAGTTCTTAGATCAAACTGTGGGTAGAGTTGAGATAATTTGTTATTTCATGCTTTCTGGGAACCAAGGATGAAATAAGAAGAGTAGCTATTGCAAATCCTTTTACAAATGTTAATGTAAGTTATAAATAAATTGTTAAAAATAGCAGTCAGCAAAAAGAAAAAAATATAGCAGTCAGTAATGGATCTCCCACCCTTAACACAGTATTTTCTGATGGGGAAAAAAATATTTTAAAAATGAACAAGAAAATGAGATCTGGCACACACACACAAAAAATATGCTGCTAGTACATAATTATTTATAACAAGTTCCAATTAAATAGAACCCACAAAAAAATTTCAAATTAAGTAGATGAAAGTCAAGTACTGGAAATTTAAGTGTAAGTTCATTTCTTCCTCCTCTGCTTAAGGAAAGAGGGGAAAGGATGAAAAGAACATTAGGAAGAGGAAAGGTTTAAGAAATTTATTTTAAAAACTTTTATCTGGTTAAAGAACATTACAGTTATAATACATTATTTTCAATGAATCTGAAGTGACAAATATAATTTATTTGAAAATGGCATCAATAGTTCAAAATAAGGAATTTAAACTTTAATAGAAGTTATATTGTCTTATCCTAAAAACATTTTGAACCTTTACCTGTGTATTCTGCCACAGATGCAATTGAAGATGCTGTAGAAGCGTTTTCCCAATCTCTTTCTGTATTCCTACTAGGATTCCTGCTTAATATTGGCAGAGATTCCATGGATTCAACTCTGGTCAACAGAAAAGAAAAAGAAAGAGATGAAAATTATTAAGAAAAATGTCATATTCCTTCTACTATTTGTTACTTTTCATGTCAATTAACTCATTAAGATGTAATTAGCTAGATTTTTATTTTTTAAAAATTCTTCTAAGTCTTTTTCTCATATTAATAACATATGAGTTGCTAAACATATAATTCAAAAACATAATCATAGTCTGAATTCCTCCTTACCGTTGGGAAGGAGTGCCACCAGAATGAACACTTTCAGGTTCTGTTGTTGCTGCTGATGCCAGAGATAGGCTGGAGCCAGACTGGGCACTACTTAAATTGTCAGCTGTTAAATTACGGGGAAAAAAGAATAAAAGTTTTTAAAAGCTAATATGAAAGCATCTGTAACTTTAGATGAACTGTGAATGTATAGGTGTAATTATCTACACACATCTACCCACAATTATAAATTACAAAGCAAAATCTGCTTACGGGTTGAAGAACATTTGGTTCCTGAATCACTATATGACTCTTCCCGATGAACAGATTTTGGCCGTGGTTTTTTCGGTTTTGATTTTGGTTTACCAAGTCCTTGCTCTTCTAAAATCTGTTGTTGTTTTCTTCTCAAATATTCCTGTTTAATGAGTTCTCGTCGAGCTTTTTCCTCCTCTTTTCGTATCCGGTCCTCTTCAGCTTTCCTCCTAAAAAAAAAAAAAAAAGTAAATTTTCCAAAAAAGAAAAAAAAAAGCATTTGCTAGACACTAATAAGAAGACCCAAATAAACCCAAATTCTTCCAAAGTTAATTACATTAAAAGACTTTTGGGGGCAGGGCCGCTAAGTGGCACAGTGGATAAAGCACCAGCCCTGGATTCAGGAGGACCTGAGTTCAAATTCGGCCTCAGACACTTGACATTTACTAGCTGTGTGTGTGACCCTGGCCAAGTCACTTAACCCTCATTGCCCTGCCCAAAAAAAAAGAAAAGAAAAATTTTTTTCACAATCTCCTTTAGCCACCTAGTATGGACTCTGGTTGAGTCTATCAGAAAGCTTTGTTTTACAGTGAATATAAATTACTCAGGGCAGTTCAAGAATAAAAACAAGTATTTGTTAAGTGCCTGCTTTGTGACTTAATGTTATTGTTTTTGTTTCTTTCCACTTCCTTCCATTCTAGCCTCAAAAGAGATAAAGTATAAACTCGCCAACAGACTGTTTTTAGTAGCTAATTTGTTATTCTGACACCAAAGCATCGGAAATAATAGAAATAAGCAAACATAAAGGTTTCCCTCTCCCAAAACTTACTATAAGTTCTTACTCTAAGTTCTGTTATTTTATATTATATGTAACCTCAGGAACAATGCTTCACATCTATCTTGTCACTAATGGCCAAAAGTAAGTATGCCTCACCGAGCTTCATCTCTTTTCAATTCAACTTCAGCTTCCAGCTGCTGTTTCCGTACACGAGCTTCTTCAGCTTTACGCTGCTGTTTTAAAAGGAATGCAGCCCGTTTCTTGGCTAGCTCATCTTCTGCTTTTTGTTCATCCTGCAAAGTTGAACTTAATATCAGATATAACACTTGAAAACAAACATTTAAACAGATAAGAATATCATATTTAATCTCAGTAGAGGAAAAAAAAAAGAAAATGACTTGGACATGCATCTAGAAAAATATACTGCTTATTCCAAAAACTCTGCTCATCTTCAAAGAAAGGAAAAAATATTTGATAGATGCTATAAAAATGATGAGAAAAAACAGGATAACTCATTCATTAGACACCATTCAGAAGTTGAATTTATTTCAAGTGATCCATTATCGAAATCAAATTGGTTTCAATGTAATAAAGCATTATCAAAACTTTCTGAAATATAAAATAGTTTGCATAGTAACCTGATAATTAACCCAGAAACAATCTATAGCCCAAAATTGTATGTATTAAGCAATGTGACATTACATTAATATACTACATTTATATGCTTCTCTTTTAACAAGATCTAAGAATCAATGTTATATTATCTCAATCTTCAAAATATCATGTACGGGGCAGCTAGGTGGCGCAGTGGATAGAGCACCGGCCCTGGAGTCAGGAGTACCTGAGTTCAAATCCAGCCTCACACACTTAACACTTACTAGCTGTGTGACCCTGGGCAAGTCACTTAACCCCAATTGCCTCACTAAAAAAAAAAAAAAAATCATGTAAATAGAGTAGATTTTACAAATATAAAGAGAAACTCCCTACTCTTCTCCCAACTTCTACTTTTTTCCCTTTCAAAAATGTAACTGAAGAGCATGGTGGATAATGATATAGTTTAAAAATATTTTCTATGTCCACCTATATTCTTCAAATAAAAGCTCTTTGCCAGTACAGACTTCTCTGAAGAACAAAGAAAACTCATGGTTAAAGGTTAAATGATAAAAGGATTATTTATCACCCACACACAAAAATAATATTATCATGTGCTTACCTTAAAGAAAAAGCCTACACCAGGCTTCTGATCACATTCACTAATTAAATCTAAAGAGCTATCATGGCTTTCCATTTCTCCTTCTTCATCTGGTGCTTTCAGGTCTGAGAGGTCTACTTCTATAAGACTACCCTTGCTCCTTAATGGTTCTTCTACAGGAACATTTTCTTTTCCTGAGACATCTGTTTCTTTTATATTATTATTCAAAACTTCCTTACTCATTTGTTCAGAAATAACGTTTGCATCTTTGGAAGAAGACAAAACAAATGTCCTCTGGTTACTCTCATCATGAAGCCTATAACTATCAAAGAAAAACTTTTCTTGAGAGTCATTTCCGTGGCTTGTGGCACTTTCCAAACATGTTTCTGTGGGTGTTCTGGGATGATTATTAGGAGGAAAAGGTCTTAAGTGAGGCACAGTTTCTACATTTGGTGTTGGAGTTTTAACACGGGAAGAACTTTGCTGTTTGTCTTTAGCAACTTTTAGTTCAGCTGGTCGTGCTGAACGAGGACTGCGTCCTTGACCAAGACGAGGGGGTTTACGGTGACTGTTCATTCCAGTTGGAGAGAGGGGCTCAACAAAATGAATTGATGGCTTTACCTTCTGGTCCTGGGAATTATTTCTAGTACTTGGTGTTGGTACTGTAGGAGATTTCATAAGAAGTTGTTCTTGCTGTTGAGAAATTTTTAATATAGCTTGCTGAAGCGTACTAATGGTTTCATTTAGCTTTTCGATGGAAACATCACATTCATTTATATCTACAACTTCACCAACGTTATCTTCTAAAAGAGCAGCAGACAGCATTTTATTTTTCTCTAATTCATGTATAGCAGCGGTGTCTTTTGTTTTGTGCTGAACAAAAGCCACATTTTCCTGGATCTTTACTTTTACCATTTCTTGAGAATCACTAAGGAGATCTTCTCTATCCTCTTCTTTTACAAGGAAATCTTCAGCTTTACAAGTTTCATCATCCAATTCTTCTCCATTGTGCCGAGAATATTCTTTTGAAAAATGTTCTGGTTTAAGTGGTTGTGGAACAATGTCAGTCTTCCCCTTCTTAACTACATGAAGAAATGCTGCTTTACCTAACTTGAGTCGCTGCCTTGCAGACAATGCCTCCATTTTCTTCTTCTGTGCCTCTATTGCTCTGCGTTTTTCCTCCAACTGCATATGAAGTTGAACCAGCTCAGAAGCCAAAAGGTTAGCGTGATCTTTGTTTTGCCTGTTAGGACTCTGCTCTCTCTTTTGTTTCCATGTAGTTAGTGGTGCTGGACAACACTCTGATGCATCAGGTGTGGTTTTCTGGGAACTGCTTGTACTAGACTTTGCTTCATAGCTATTAAGTCTCTGAAGTTTTCGTTCCGCAAAACTAGTCATTCTAACACTTCCACTAGCCATAGATACACTGCTAGCTTGAGAGATGGTACTTAAGCATGGACTTGAACGTCCACTGGCATCATCCTTATCTTCATGTTCCTTCACCTTCATGTCCTCTTGTAGTTTTGCAGATTCTTCTTCACCAACATATTTAGTAATGACTAAAGGGGGGCCCTCTCCAATTAAATCTTGTTCAGCTTCCTCTAGATCTAGGATATCTGAATCAGAATCTTGCCTAATTATAGTCCATGTTGTTTCTAGACCATGTGAATCTGTACTTTTTGCACTGCTATCATTTATTCTACTTTCTGTATCTTCATCAGCCTTGGAAACATGAAGAAAGAAGCCTTCAGCAGATTGTTCCTGAGATAACTGATCTAAACCACCACTAGCCAATGACCTGCATGTTTCTAATGAAACCTCTGTTGATAGAAGCCCCAATCCTACTGAATCAGTAGGAGCAGAATCTATGGCTGTGGGAAATTCTGAACTAGAAATTGGAGTAAAAGTCCTATTCATATCACGATCAACATGATTGCTATTAACTTTCTTCCGTCCCAATAGCTGATGTCCTTCACTAAGTCTTTTAGCCAAAAAACTCCTTTGCTTCCCTTCGCCACATTCATCTTCTTTATTAATAATCTGTTTTTCTTTTGCTGGTTTAAGTACTGCAGGCATCAAGGGCTCTAAGAAAAAACTATCAGGTTTACTTTCTAGGGATTCCACTTGTCTTTTAGGAGACCGAGAACTTGCCATTAAACTTGAGGCCCTGGAAGACGTACTTTGCAATTCTAAGTCACCAGAGCCTGGAATTTCATCTGCTCTAATTATTGCAACAAGTTCTTCATCTTCATCCTCAATATCAACATTATTCAGCAAGCTTTTCCCATTAGTCTTAACAGATGTTGTATGAGGTTGATTTTGGGGGGTGAGGCTAACAATATTAGATGCTAAACTATCTTTGCTAATTGATCGAGCCAAGCTAATACTATCACCAGAACCAGGATCCACATCACTACTTGCAGCATGATGAAGAGCAAATGGTGTTGGCTGAGATAGAGGCCTAAAATAAGAAAGGAAAAAAGGTCAAATTTTAATATGCTTTGCTCTACAAATGACATAATTTAAAATATCAAATAACTAGAATATTCATTATGAATATAGTATATTTTACACTTCAAACCCTTCCCACAGGGTAAAATATAAGTCTAGAGATAATATAACTAAAGTTAGTGTAATCAACATGGGATTTTTAAACCTTCTGAAAATGGAAACTATGTATACTTTTTAAAGTTTACATGAAAAACATCTACCTGGGTCTTTTTTCCGGCCATGCAACGACTGCACCACGTGGCTGTCCATCAACTCGAGTTAATGAATTAGAACGATGACGCTGATCTATAATTTAGAAAAAGTATACAATGTGAAACAGTCAGTTTCACAATTTGAAATATCTGAAATACAATAATCAATTCTCCAGAATATAACAACATAAAATTAACTCAAGAAAAATGGCCTTTTAACATTTTTTTTCTTTTAAATCTCAGAAAGAAGAGAAGACACTGAAACTTGGGGTTATATATCACAGAAATTTAGAATGGGCTTCAATATAGCAGTAACTTATGCTGTATTAACACTCTCAGAAGTTTCAAACAAAAAGGAAGCTGAAAGACTACTTTGTCAAGCCCCTTATTTTATAGGTGAAGAAACCAAAACCAAAAAAAGGTTAACATTAAAATATAGGTTAAGTAATAGTTTGCCCAAAGCCATAGAGTAATCTAACAGCAGAACCAAGACAAACATAATTAACAAAAAAATCATAATTCCACCCACCCAAGGTTTAATTAGTCCTTAAAAATATTAAGCAAAATATTCAGCATCACAAGTAAAATTCAACACCCAGATACTCTTTCTTTAGCACAGCACATCAATACTAATTTTTAAAAAATTAGAATTTTATGAAAACTGCTCAAATAGTACCATGTCAGATATTTGCTATTTACATTTGTAAGTGTTGCCATCCTTATAAAATATGCCAAATAAACATCTATAAAAATCAATGACAATTTATTCTTCATAAAAACATATCAATAAAGGGTGAGAGCAAATTTAATCATAATGGAAAATATCAAAGTAAAACTATACATGAGAAGAGAATAAAAAGATGAAAAACAAAGTTTACCCTGGTTGTCCTCCCCCTGTATTGTTTTCTGCTGTTTCTGTCTCAATGGCAATAAAGGATGAGATGGGCTAAAGGCAGGGCTCCCTTTCCCACTAAATGGGGAAAAAAGAGAGAATAATCACTACTGAGTTTTTATTTTCAAATTAAAAAGTAGATGAAAAAAGAAATGATGGCAAGAAATATCAATTCTGTTAGTCACTAAGTGGAAAACAAACATGAACAAGGCATGGGCCCCTATTCTCAAGTGGTTTGCAGTATAATCAAAGTTAAATAAAAACAAAACAAAAATAATTCAAATAACTCAAACAGTGCAAAAGAATTTCAAACAGTCAAAAGATTAAAATGTTCAAAGTAGATACTCATTTCAAAAACTTCTGAAATTTAATGATAATTATGCACCTTTAAGAATGCTAAAAATTATTAAAATACATTTCCTCTACCCCACTCCCGATTAAAAAAAAAACAACAGGTGGTTTCTACTGTGTAGCAACTTGTAAAACTTTTTTTTTAATTTCAAGTATAAACTTTAAACAGTTTATATATCCAATCTGAATTGTTTTAAGAGAAATCTTTCAATAAAATGGATTAAAATTTAAATTATGTTTACCCAAATTTCCCATTTCCTCCAGAAGTATTTTTTATTATAATAACCTAAATTTTTAACACTTTCATAATACATGATGACATCAACTATAATGCTCCAGGTGATAACTATAACACTTAAGTTTCATGTTAATTTGTTCCAAATAATTCTTTCTACTTTTTAAAAACATAAATATAGAAAAATAAGGGAGCAAAGTGTTCTTAGAATCAGTTTTGAGAACAGTTAAAAACACTAAAACTAACTGTATTTAAATTGTGAACTCCTTGCCCTAATCTTTCACTTCCTCTCCTTGTCTTTCAGAGTCCATCTGTGCTCTTTAGAGGACATGGAAGTCACAAATTCTATTGCTTCTAGTGAAATGGAAGACCATCAGGCCATGCTAATCTGACCTACCAATCCCAAAGGTCTTCCTTCCTTTACCATCTACTATCTCTTACACCCTCAGCAAACATTTATTAACAGATTATTATTTAAGTAGGGACAGCTAGGTGTCCCAAGTGGATAGAGCACCGGCCCTGGAGTCAGGAGTACCTGAATTCAAATCCGGCCTCAGACACTTAACACTTACTAGCTGTGTGACCCTGGGCAAGTCACTTAACCCCAATTGCCTCACTAAAGAGAGAGAGAGAGAGAGAGAGAGAGAGAGAGAGAGAGAGAGAGAGAGAGAGAGAGAGAGAGAGAGATTGAGAGAGAGAGATTGAGAGATTGAGAGATTGAGATTGAGATTATTATGTGCCAGGCACTGTGCTAAAGTCAAGACCAGATTGGGTCTCCTATAACCCCCAACCCCCAGCATTGTGATGTGATTTAATGATATAACTTAAAGACCCCCTGAGCCTTGTTATTCACCATGCCATAGCACCCTTAGGACATCTGGACATTTTTAATTTACCTTGCAGCTAAACTTTCTTTTATATATTGTGTCCACAAATTAGAATGTGAGATCCTTGAAAACAGATAGTCTTTTTCCATTTGTATCCTCAGAGTTAAGCACAAGTGTTTGGCAAATAATACGTGCTCAATGAATTTTTTTTTATTTAGTCAGTCATTAAGTGATTTGCTATACTACCAGAGGATCTGAACCACATCAATTTGGCAGGTTTCTTATAAATTTAATCAGGAAAAAAAAAAAAGTTGCAGCTAATTGCATGGATGGGTCATAAGTCCTCCTTAGAAAGTAAAGGAGTTAGTGGAATTGTTTTCATTATTCACTCAAAGGCAATAAGTATCATTTAGTTAATGAGACACTTACATTGTTCATGATAAGTATAAGCAAAAGAGACCATTATGTAAATAACTGCAACTTAAACAACATATGAACTGATACATAGTAACTTCAACATAAAGCACAATGTCAAGTACAAGAAGAGAGGGAAAAAGTACTGGAAAATATGATTCTAGAGGAATGAAAAAAATCAAGACAACTCAGAAGCCTAGCACTGTATGGCATGAATGCAAGAAAATGGAAAAATGCAGGACATGGCCAGATCCAATATTACAAAAAATAATGAAATTGACTTCCATGACAGACTAGAAATAGAAACTAAGAGCAGAGAGAAAATGGAAAAGACAAGTTATTGTTTCCATAACAATTTATTCTCATCAATGACAGTTTCAACATATTTAAACTCTGCTCTAGAACCTGAAATATTAAACGAGCAAGTGATGAAGAGAAAGTTAGAAGAGTGACTCAGTCAAATCAAGTACACATAGGAGAAAGCCCTCTGGAGGTGATACAGTAACATACACAATGATATTCAAGATTCAATAAGCTTTTTTATGTTTAATAAGTACCTATTATGAATGTTAAAAAATGTTAATAAGTACCTATTATGTACAAAGTAGTAAGTATACAAAACAAAAAAGAAACAGTCCCTGATTTCAAGGAGCTTAGATTCAACTACATTTCTCAAAGAACAAGAAGAGAATGGTTGAAAAAAAAAATCTCAGATGGCATCATTACAAGGGGCAGGAGAAAGAAGAGGACAGTTTAGAAGAAATCAGCAATTACTGACCCAGGCCACTTTCTCATCAGCATCTCTAAAAAATCTTTTTTTTTGAATGGATGTTTTCCGTTTCTTACATCACCATAGGATATATCTACCATATATCCTTCTCCCACCCCCTCCCCAAGAGCCACTGTATTATTTTAGAGAGGAGGGGAAAAAAAGTCAGCACAACTGATCAATATGCTGAGAAAGTCCAACAGCATGTGCAATGTGTAATACCTGTAGACCTACCACCGCCAAACACTTAAATGTTTTCTCAAGTCTCATTTGCGTGCCCCTTGATTTTTATAATTTTGCTACATTTACTTTAGATTTCTTTGGGTGTATAGTTGTTCTTTCCATTTACATTATTATAGTTACTGTGTATATTGTTTTCTTGGCTTTACTTACTTCACTCTGCATTTACATAAATATATTTTCATTATTCTTTGTATTTATCACATACATCATTTCTTATAGCACAAAAATATTCATAATATTCACATTTAACCATTACCAATGAATGGGGATCTTACTTTGTTTCCAATTCTTAGCTATCACAAAAAGTGCTTCTATAAACATTTTGGAGCAAAGCTTCTTAAACTGTGGGTCGTGACACCATGTGTATAACTGAATGTGGGGGACGTGAAAAATTTGGCATTAAACGTTTGATTTGTATACCTATTTTATATACCTATATACCTAGAATTACATCAAATTTCTCAGGCAAAAAGGAGTCATGAGTTGGAAAAGTTTAAGACAACTTGTTTTGGAGTATAATGGAGATCTATAAAATCTTTATGGGAATGATCTGCAGAGGTGATCAACAAGACGGCAAAATAATCACTTTCTGCACTCACCTCATCTCCCCAAAAAAAACATACACACATACACACATGCATATGCACACGCACACATTAACTCCAGAACCCCTTTGCTAAACAACTCCAAGTACACATCAAAGGGGCATAAACAAATTACAAGGCCCATGACTAGAGATCCTAAAATACCTTACAGCTATGATGATATTACGTAAATTACCTCCAACCAGTAAGAAATAGCGGACCTTGATTCTGCTGCCCACTCCCATGAAGGAAAGGATCAGGTAGGCTAAAAATGTGTTATACACAGTGGTACAATCACAGACTAGAGGGGAGCAGTGTTGGGCAAGTCAGTTGACTTCTACCCTAAGTAACCTCAGCAATCTCTATATCCTCCAATGCAAGGAGAATAAGCCTACTGTCTTATCTTTAAAGATCAGTACGCAAATGGAGAGATAAGAGCAAAAGAATAAGTAACCACAGGAAAAAAAGAGAAAAGTCCAGCATACAAGCCAATAAAGCCACAGAAAGGATACTAAAACTTTTAGGAAAAATGAGTAAAATCTCCAAAAGAAACCAAAATACATTAAACAAGTAGAATAGTATAAAGAAAAGTGAACCAATATTGCTTGTTAAAAGACAGAAACTTTATTTCCTTTTACTTACTCTTTGACCCAACCATACTGGTCTACTTGCTGTTTCTTTAACATGACACTTTATCTCCCAATTAGTTCTTTCACTGCCTGGACCCTGCACCCAGAATGCTTTCCCTCTTCAGCACTACCTCCTGGTTTCCATGGCTCAATTCAAGACTCAGCTAACTAAATAGTAAATAAACAAATTATATCTCTCAGAAAATATATTAAAAAATAGAAAAGGGGGATTAATAAAATATACAATTTTAAAATGAGAAAGTCAACAAATAAACCCAGAAGATGCACAAAATAAATCTGGAAAATTAGAGAAATAGATAATCTGGAAAATTAGAGAAATAGATAATCTGGAAAACTAAACAGATAAATTTATGACAAAACTAACAAAACTGATAAACCTTTAGCTAACCAGGCCAAAAGAAGGGCAGAAAAGGAAATAACCAAAACTTTTAAAAGCAAGGCAAAATCACAACAGAGCAGGAAAAAAATTACTTGAAGATATACATAAAATACTAAAACTGAGAATTCAAAGGAAATTAAGGACTATATATAAAAATATAAAAAGCAAATAGATCATGAAAAGGATTTGTTTTTATTATAAATAGTATTTTATTTTTCCCATTACATGTAAACATAGTTATCAAGATTCATTTTCATAAGATTTTAAGTTCCAAATTTTTCTCCCTTCTTCTCTTCTTCCCCTACCCCCATCCTCTCCCCTGCCCCCCAAGACAGCAAGCAATTAGATACAGGTTATACATGCGCAATCATGTTAAACATCACAAAAGAGATTTTAATCCAATTTCAGAAGATGAAATTGAAGTAGTTATAAATGAACTACACCCAAGGGTGGAACAGGAAACCTAGTCCAGACGGATTTACAGACAAATCCTGTTAAATATTTAAAGAATAATACCTACACTATACAAATTATGCTCACAGAATGAAAAAGAAAACATCGTCAAACTCTTTTTATAAGACAAATATAGTTCTAATACCTAAACCACAAAGGCTAAAACAAAGAAAAAGAACTATACTAACATAACCAATGAATTAAAAAATTTTTAATAATATCTCAGCAAAAAAGCTACAGCAAAGTATTCAAAAAAAATATTCACTATGACTAAGTTGGATCAATCAAATCATCATTTATTAAATGCTTCCTATGTGACTCCTCATGACCTCATTTGGGGTTTTCTTGGCAAGGATACTGTAATGGTTTTCCATTTCCTTCTCCAGGTCATTTTACAGATGAAAAAACTGAGGCAAAGAGGGTTAAGTGACTTGCCCAGGATCATATAGCTAATAGGTGCCTGAGATTAGATTTGAACTCGGGAAGATCAGTCTTCTTGACTCCATGCCTAGCATTCTATCCACTGTGCCAATTAGCTGCCAGAAACTGTGCTAACTACTGGGAATACAAAGAAGGCAAAAACAAAGAGCTTTAACTTACATTCTAACTGTGGAATAGTTAACAGGCACATACAAAATACATACAGAATAGAACTACGGTAACTTTAGAGGAAAGGGCTTAAGTGGCCAAGAGGGATTTGTACCATGGAAGCTTTGCAAAAATGGTTAAATACCAAGAGGGTTAGGGATAAGGGAGAGCTAGGTGACACAGTGGATAGAGTGCTGGGTATGGAGTCAGAAGACTTGTCTTCCTGAGTTCAAATCTGGCTTCAGACACTTACTAGCTGTGTGACCCTGGGCAAATTACTTAACTCTCTTTACCTCAACTTCCTCATCTGTAAAATGAACTGGAGAAAAAAGGGCACACCCTCCAATATCTTTGCCAAGAACCTTAAGTGGAGTCACAGAGTCAGACACAACTGAAATAAGTGATAATGATTGATTTCATTGATATGTGAAACTCCCAGGAGAACCAGTCAGTCAATAAACATTTGTTAAGCACCTTCTACTACCAGCTATTGTGTTAAGTCCAACCAAGAACAAGATACCAAGAACAAGAAAAGAAAATACAAAAGGAACTAAAGGTTTCAGAGGGGAATGAGGGAATATACAAGGGCATGACAGAGAAGTCCAAAGAGAATCTCTCTACCAATATAGAGCCACACCTTCTCCAGGTCTTCATAGTTTTAGGAAGTTGCCTAGAGCATTGAAAGTGCACCATTTTGCTCAAAGTCACAGTCAAAAAGAGTCAGAAACATAACTTGAACCCAGGTCTTCCTACCTTCAAGGTTAGCTTTCAGTCCACTTATCCTAAGATCCCTTTCTGGTAATACCTGTTGCATTAAGAAAACAATTATCTAAATTAACCATTGGGGCAGCTAGATGGCACAGTGGATAAAGCACCAGCCCTGGATTCAGGAGAAGCTGAGTTCAAATCCAGCCTCAGACACTTGACACTTACTAGCTGTGTGACCCTGGGCAAGTCACTTAACCCCAATTGCCTCACCAAAAGTAAATAAAAAAATAAAATAACCATTGTTTTTAAAACTACTCAAACATATGATTATACCAATGGCCACAGAAAGTCTTTAACAAAGTCCAACACCTATTTATGCTAAAAACTCTAAAGTGGGGGGAAAAGGGGTGCTTTTTAATGTGATTTTTAAAAAAAATATAAAACCAAACACTAGCTTTACTTGCAGTGGCAAAATACTAGTTTTCACAATTAAAAACAGGAGTAAAGTAAGGATGCTCCCGTTTCCCACTGTTATTTGATGAGTTTTAGAAATGTAGCAATAACAGTAAGGAGAGAAACTAAAGGCAAAAACATCAACAAGGCAGAAACAAAATTATCCTTATTTGTTGAAGCCATGGTTTACTTAGAAAAACATCAGATAATTAGTAAATAAATCAAAGTTTTTTTCAACAAATAATTTTCAGCAAAGTAGTGGGACAAAAAATAAATTTTAAAAATTAGCATTTCTATATAGCAGTAACAAAATCTAGGAGGCCTTAATTGAAAGGGAAATACTTTCAAATAACTGCAAAATTCAAAATATCTAAGAATCAATCTACTAAGGCACATTCAATCCATATATCTGCCAATTACAAAATGCTCTTTAAAGAAATAAAGAATAAACTGAAGTAATTAAGAGACAACATGACAACTGTAGACAGAGAGCTGGCCTCAAAGACAGAAAGACCCAAGTTCAAGTCCCACATCAACACATACTATTCGACTCTGGACAAGTCATTTAACTCCTCAGTACTAAGGCAACTTTCTGAAACTATAGGATGCAAAGAAGTGGTAGCCCTGTATTAGTAGGAGTTTCTTCTCCCATTAGTTCCTCATAACAACAAAATCACAGGCCTGAGTCTAATCTCTTAAACAGTTTGAGGGACAGACATTGTTGCCAATAATAAAAATATTATTTAAATTAACTTACAAATTTAGTGCTATTCTAATCTACCAAAGGAAAATTTTATAGAGCTAGCAAAATAACAACAACACATTTAGAGAAAAGAAAGGAGTGAAATCTCAAAGGAAATAAAGAAAAAAGTAGGAATGAAAGGAAAATAGATATGGGTACTGTGAGGATATTTTATTAACTGACTGGGGGTCTAATCTGTGGACTTTTGACTGGCAGGCTATCTGACAGCTATTAATTTCCTAAGCCAATCTGTTAGAGCCGTTTAAAATTTTCCACACTTGCTCCTCCCAAATTGATATGCAAATGCCTCTTTTATTTAATAATAATCAAAGCTGGGTTTATTTATAAAAATAAATGTAAGAGATAAGGGTAAAGAAATGACCTGTCTCCTTTTAATATAAGGGCACTTGCTGCCTCTTGCCTGAGGGTATGCTGACAGAGGGTATGCTGGCCTCCACTACCACTGCTTGGACCAGTTCACCTTTCCCAGAACTTTCTTATTGTCCTCCTGCATCTCTGTAGCAAACAACCTTCTTCTAGCATTTCCCCTTTCCATCTAACTTCCCTCTCTGCACCAGAGTGACCCTGAAAGGCCCCTAACTCCATTCTCTTGCTATCCCCAAGCATCTCTTCTCTCACAGACCTCTCAGCATCTCTACCTTCTCCTTAGCTTTTTCTCCGTCTCTTTACCGTTGCAAGGAATGGCTGTAAAGCCCCTAACTCCGTACCGCTGGTGAACCCCGCTTCGTCTCCCTTCATCTCTTTTTATTCACCTTCTCTCCCAGGTGAAACTTGGGCTGGCTCCCCCCAGGGCCGGTCAAGCCCGCCCAGAGCTGGGGCTGGGTGAAGCAAACTCCAGAGTCCCTCAGGTTTTTTTCGTGCACATCTCTGCTGTGCTCAGGGACTATGCCATGCCATGCCGTGCCATGCCCAGGGCCTGGGGGTTTTCATGCGCTTGGCTCAGAGGCCCCCACCACCCCACTGCAGCTGAAATGGAGGGGGAAGGGCACCAGTCCATCTTACACAGAGAAAAACCCTTAGGGCCTAAGGCTTTTTAATCTCAGCCCAAAGGCAGGGTCCCCAAATCACAATAAATTCCCATAGTACCTTAAATCCACTGCAAAGAAAGGAGACTGAGTATGGAACACTGTATAAATTAGGTATTTCTGTTGTTTTTTGTTTTTTGTTTTTTTAGTGAGGCAATTGGCGTTAAGTGACTTGCCCAGGGTCACACAGCTAGTAAGTGTTAAGTGTCTGAGGCTGGATTTGAACCCAGGTACTCCTGACTCCAGGGCCGGTGCTCTATCCACTGTGCCACCTAGCTGGTTAGTTTTGTTGAAGTGATATTTTTTCTTTTTTTATTCCTTCTATAGGGATATTTCTCTGGGAGTGGGGGAGAGAAGGATTTATTGGGAAATGCAGATAATATTAAAACATAAGATATCAATAAAATTTATTTAAAAGAGAAACAATGAGATAAATGAGATGACATCAAACATGTAAAGAAACAGAAGGAAAAATGTGATTTATAACAATGTAAGTGAAGGAATTTTTAAAAATACAACTGAGTGCTATGTAATTTTACTAAGTTTAGATGCAAAGATAAGTCACCTTCTTTGAAATATTGAGGGTTCTGGGGGAGACAGAAGGAGAGGCCCTATGGATGGGGAACATTACATATATTGTCAGATTTCAGCAAAAACAGTTCTGCTGACTTACAGTATTGTTTTTTCTTCTCATATTTTTTATTTTTTGTTCGGAGAGAAAACTCACTGGGTCTTGGGAAATGGGAAGGGATATAATCAGAAATGACAGTGATGTAAAAACAAAAATAGTAGATTTTTTTTTTTTTAAATAAAGATCGGGGGCAGTTAAGTGGCACAGTGGATAAAGCACAGTCCTTGGATTCAGGAAGGCCTGAGTTCAAATCTGGCCTCAAACACTTGACATTTACTTGTTGTGTGACCCTAGACAAGTCACTTAACCCTCATTGTCCCAGAAAAAAAAAAGGCAAACATAAAAATAAAGATCAACAGTAACTTTGGAAAAAGCAGTTTCAATTGAGGGATAAGCTTAGAAGCTAGACTGCAAAGGGTTGAGAAGTGAGAAGGGAGGAGGTGGAGGCAACACAAGTAGGCAACTATTTCTAAAATAAAACCCATTGAAACTTCAAGTATGAGTCAAAAAAGCATTTGACTGTTACAGCAACATGCAACCTTAAAGACTCTCCTCCAAATGAGTCTCAAACATATGTTAAGATCATAGAATTCCTAATAAATGTAACCACAAAGATAACTGAGGTTCAACAACCTTCTCATTATTAACATCAAATGAGGCACAAAACAGGGATGTGTATGTTTACCACACATGTTCTATGCAGAGCTAGTATGGAACAGGGATCCCTATAGAAAGTAAAATTTGGGGCAACTAGGTGGTACAGTGGATAGAGCACCGGCCCTGGATTCAGGAGGACCTGAGTTCAAATCCAGCCTCAGACACTTGACACTTATTAGCTGTGTGGACCTTGGGAAATTCACTTAACCCTCACTGCCCCACAAAAAAAAGAAAAAGAAAAAAAAAGTTGTCTAGCAGCTTTTACGAATGACACTGGGCCAATTACATCTCTTTAGGAATTCCTTAATAAGAGCTACAGTCACTCAATCTGAACATTCATGGTAAGACAATTTACTCAAAGCTAAAAATCTACACAGGAAAAAACAAAAGGATGTAGAATGCTTTTGGGCCAATCAACCAACAAGTCTTTTTTTTTTAATTAATTAATTTATTTGTTTGTTTGTTTGTTTGTTTGTTTATTTATTTATTTATTGAGGCAACTGGGGTTAAGTGACTTGCCCAGGGTCACACAGCTAGTGTGACTGCGCCACCTAGCTGCCCCCCAACAAGTCTTTATTAGGAGCCTACTATGTGCCAATCATTGTTGTAGGTGCTGGGGATACAAAAGTTAAGTAGCGATGATGATGATGGAGGAGGAGGAGGATACAGTGTTTACTATGTGGCAGGCACTGTGCTAAATGCTTTACAATTATTATCTCATTTGATCCTTACTACAACCTGGGAGATAGGTGCTATTATTACCTCCATTTTATAGGTGAGGAAACTGAAGCAACCAAAGGATAAGTGACTTTAAGTGACTTGCCCAAGGTCACACAACCAAGTAAGTATCTGAGGCTGGATTCCGAATCCAAGCCTAGCTTTACCCACTCTATTCACCATGGCACTCACAAATGAGCATACATTCTAATGTCCAGACTATGACATTCAATTGGATAGTTAATCCACTGATTTATTTCATCAGTACATTTCAAGTAATATATAATAAACTGGAATCAAATGATGAGGAGAAAGAGACCAAATCAGAATGCAATTAGGAAATTCCACAATGTCTAAATTATCAAATTTCTCCCTGACACAAAAAATTTTTTTTTTTTGGTGGGGCAACAAGGGTTAAGTGACTTGCCCAGGGTCACACAGCTAGTGTTAAGTGTCTGAGGCTGGATTTGAACTCAGGTCCTCCTGAATCCAGGGCCAGTGCTTTATCCACTGCACCACCTAGCTGCCCACAAAAAATATTTTTAACATCAATATTTCCTCGCTTGAAGGACTTCCTAGAATAGATTCATAAATATTCAAAAAACTTCACTTGAGTACCCTCACAAGAAAGACCAAAAAGATATTTATTTCCCAGATTATCAAATAATCTGGATGGACAACCTACAGAGTTTATATATCAACATACATATATGGCACAGACATCATAAATGGACAAGTTGGACTCAGAAATAAACATGAAGCAGAAAACAAGCTATAAAGTTTTTAGCAAATTGAAAAGCTTCTTTAATAATCCTAAACTTTTCTCAGAAACAAAATCACATTCAATGTTCTAATGGTGTTTCTGTATGTCTTCAAAACACAGACAACAATGGAGCAATGGAGAGGCAGATAGCAGATATGCTAAAAGAGAAATGTTGAAGGAGAATAAGAGTGTCATTAGGGAAAAGCAAAAATAAAAAAGAAATGCTGGTCACATATCAAGGTTGACAGCCCAAGTGTTCCACTGAGATCCTTGTGATACCAGGAGAAATTAAAGTATGGAAGGGCGGACTCTGTGTGATGGATTTAACAAAAGACATGAATAAAGATCACACAGAATAGTCTGATAAAAATGGGTTGCAACCTACACTGTTGGAGAAAACATTCAAAATGATGAATTCATAAATCCATCAGAGTATTTGAATATTCTCTTGAGGATGTTATATGGCTATAAATCATGGAACATAACAAGCTCCAAAGAATCAAAACTTTGGGGGTAAATAGGCTTCAACAACAGAGACTTATGCACAAGACATGGAATAAAGATACCAAGAAAAAATTATAGGCAGAAAAAGAAGTAGCCTGGCCATGTAATGAAAGAAAGAGACAGCAGATGGCAGCATAGGTATTGCAGTGGTAACCAAGAAATGTTTAAAAAAACCAAGAGGAAGGAATATGGTGAATTAAGTAGATTGACACTGGCACGTTTGTGGAAGAATATGGAGAATTTCACCAGGTGTGATAGAGCAAAGATGGGTTGTAATATGTACTCTTGGAGATCACACATCAATGAAATCCAAATCTGACTCTTATTCTGAAGCACTTCAATAAACCAATGCATCTGTGATCTCACGGTTAAGCGTGCTCCTTTCAATAATACAGATCACAACTCATCCATGCCTTCCCATCCTGGATGACTCTTAGATGTTCTGTAAATCTGCCATAGAAGAGTTCACCCAATGTTGTTAAAGGGCTTTCCAACTGTTCTCTTGATATTACATGGTTATCTCTTAGTCTACATAATCAGTCCATTTCTTTCTAGCCATCCATTTCTTTAATATCCTCTACACTACTTCTCATGCAGAATTTGGGGTTTGTAATGAATTTCAGACTGTTAATACCCACAACATGTCCCTTCATTTCCCTTTAGGTAAAATGGAACTTCACTTCTATTTTGCTACAACAGTACTTAAAAGCAAGAACTTTTTGACTGTCCTCTAAGCTATGTTTTCCAGTCATTCACATCCACTAAAATGTTTTACATAGTTATTCACTTTTAGAGAATGATGCGTGGAAATTTGAATCCTAGTGATGTTCATATTTTATATACTGTTAAGTCCTGCATTACAAAATAAACCCTCACCTAGATTTATCAAGACTATTTCTCTAATCTTTAAATCATTATTATATTTTCCCCTTATACAAGGAACACACACACACACACACACACACACACAAAAATCACTGAAAACAAATCATTTTTAAAAAACCTCTTCAAAACAATTCCAGAAATACAAAGAAAAGAAAAACAAGGTGGTGAATTCCGGGGGCAGAAAGACAGACTTACAGATAGTCAGATTCTTCAGGGTGCAGGTAATACCTGTTGCAAGCTTCTGGTGGTAACTGAACTGGAGGCTGCATATCTGCTTGGCCAGAAGTACCCGGGCTTGACATGAAACTTCGTTTAGTTGCATTAGAAATAGGAACAGGAGGGCGACTGCTTTTTTGATGCAAAACTGTTTTAGCTGCAGAAATATTTTATAGTCATATTAGATTATTTTAAATTACTAAATATATTAACAAGAAAAAGTCATGAACTATGTAAAATGCTTCTGCTTTAAATCTAACTTCTCTTTGAAAAATGTGTTTAAAACTCAATACCTGACTACATTATTTTAGCAACAAATACCTAAAATATTATTGATATTAAAAAAATCAAGATTATACTTCCTACAATAGAACAGTAACAGAGAACTATCCTGACCGAATAAATTAAACTTGGTTAGTACACACCCATCTTGATTTTAACATTCTATCTATCCTACGGCTAAAATTCCTCTAGAATTTTATCAAAAGTAGAAAATATGACATACTTATACAACTATATGGCCTTAGGGATCATTCTATATAGTCCACCACAAATCTATTTCCAAAAGCCAAAGAATCAAGGATTCTATTCGCTTTTTATTGACAAATACAGAACAAGTTTGGTCTTATGATGACCACAAGACTTAAGGAACTTTCAATAGATAACCACTGAAGAAAAAAAGAAAAGAGAAAGGGAGAGAGAAAGAGAGCAAGAATGAGAGCAAGAGAGAGAAGGAGAAGGAAGGAAGGAAGGAAGGAAGGAAGGAAGGAAGGAAGGAAGGAAGGAAGGAAGGAAGGAAGGAAGGAAGGAAGGAAGGAAGGAAGGAAGGAAGGAAGGAAGGAAGGAAGGAAGGAAGGAAGGAAGGAAGGAAGGAAGAAAGAAAGAAAGAAGAAAGAAGAAAGAAAAGATAAGAAAGAAAGAAAGAAAGAAAGAAAGAAAGAAAGAAAGAAAGAAAGAAAGAAAGAAAGAAAGAAAGAAAGAAAGACACTGACTACCTGCCAAGTTCTGAGCTTAGAACTGAGGATACAAACAGAAAAAGCCCATAAAGAAGAATTTATCTGCAGGGTAGAAAGAGGGCCCAAAAGTCCTACTAGTACAGTGACAAGAGAAATGCCATGGGCTCTCTAGGATGCATAGGGAAGCCAGATGTCAGAGCTCTCAAGGGATCTCGAGGGCATAGAGTCAGACCTTATGCCCTCTAAACTCTGGGCAAGAGACCCTGGGCTAATCATTTCATGTCTGTCTGTTTTAGTTACATGGTTAAGTAACAAGACAGGTACAGTTAGGCGATGTAAATTTAGGTAGTAAAGTGGTGGTTCAAAAGAACCAAACTCCCTTTTAAAAGATGAAAGTAAGGGAAGGAGAATGAAAGGCAAAGAATAAGGCCTTGGGTACCACCAGTGTAGAAGTCAGGAGGAAAAATACCAGCAAAGGAGAAAGAGAAACTGAAGAACATAGATCATTTTCTGTAGCAGTGAGTACTCAAGAGTACCAAATGCTATAGAAAGGTCAAGTACGACAGGAAAAAACCCACTGGATTTGGTCAGAAGCCCACTATAGCTTTGAGAGAGCAACAGAGTGGGAGGTCAAGTAAGTGGACTAATTATCACTGCAAAGCAATTCCCAAAGTAAACACTCAAAATGCCCACTGTACAAGAAAACAAAACAAAACAAAAAAACCCACCAAAGCTCAAATCCATTTATTTTATAGAAAGTAAAGGTCCTGGCAAAGTAATTTTATTTTGTTTTATGCTTTGGGAAAAATAAGCCCAGAGACTCCCAACAGACTTAAAAGATCATTATCACAAAACTGAAGGTTTGAACAGTAAAGAAAGTTTTTAAAACCTCAGCTAGAAGAGGTTCATGAAAAAAGTAGCAGTCTTAGCATAACACCTGCAATGAAAAAGACTAATAATCTATTAAAGAGGTTTTTCTTACTATTCAAGGAAAAAATACAATATAGACTTGTGTCTATCAAAAGTTAATCACTTACCATCTTTTACTTCTTGAATATCCCTTGGTTGTACAAAATCTGGCTTTACATTCTCAAACCACCAGAATAATTCCGCAATAAAAACCATAAGATTTGGCTTAAAGAAAAAAATAAGGATAAATTAAGTGACTTGTTTAAAAAATAAGTAGTTTCATAATAGAAGTGTATTAAATAATAAATACGTTTGTATTAAGTCTTTACCTTTAGCACTAAAGGAGCATATAGCATGTCTTCTAAGGTGAGATAAAAGCATTTGTTTAAGTATTCATTTGAGAATTCTCTCAGAAGCTGAATATTGTATAAACTGTCAGCTATTGATGTTACTTCCTTCAAACATATATCTGGTGGGTGGAAACACAAATGAAATTTAGAAAAAGTTCTGTTTCACAATGTATTTCAATTATGCAACAATCAGTGAATTATGATAATATGAAAAATACTACAATAGATTGGCAATATTGAATAAGATTATAAAATTAAGAATTTTTGCACTAAGAACAAAGTAAACCTTTCAAACTATATTACATATGTTAGCAATCACTCAACAGGAAAAAAGGAACACAAAACATGATGATTTAGAATGTAAAAGTTAATACTAAGTATTTGAAATTACTTGTGAGCAGGCCAACAGTTCCAAAATAGAGATCAAAACTTACTTTACATTACGCATCACCCATGTATAAAGAAAGTATTCCATGAAATTCAAAGTTTCTTACATCTATTTCACAAAGAAATGGCCTCAAATCTCTTTAAATTGAGAAAGCAAAGACTTCTTTAAAGTCTCTCAAATCTACTCATTGATCACTAGGAAATTATTCTTAAATGTAAATAAGCATAAGGGAATAAAATCTATGACTGACAATAGAAGCGGAGGCAAGACGATGGCTAAAAAAAATAAAGTCATATATCAAAATAAAAATCAGAAACAACTTTTCTGTATCACATTTATTTGCCTTCCAAGCACACACATTGAAACAAAATTCAGTTTGGTAGCAATATGAACAAATTGTGAGAAAAGGTAACATACCAAATGTGTTTTGTTAGTCTAAAGCAAAATCATTTTAGTAGCTAATTAAGATTTTCAGGATTATAAATTAATATTTGATAAACACAGTCCAAATCTACACTATGCAAATTCTAACTGCCTTATTTTTAATTCTTAAGAAAAAAAGATAGTTTAAAATCTTAAGAATTTGGAGAACTACCAAATAGAATAATAACCTTCAGTTTTCTCATCTATAATAATACTGGATAATAAGATTGTCTTACCTACTTCACAAAGTTGTTTTAAGGAAAGCACTTTGTACAAAGTACCACATAAAAGTAAAATTACTCTCATTAGGATCTCTAAGATGGAATTTTTAGATGTCATGATTTTGGCTTCTTGTCTTTTCCCCAAATAGAAATACCACTGCTTTAAAAATATAAAAACAAATGTTTAGGAATTACCAGAAACTTCATTTTTACATTGATTTTTCTGTTAGAAACCAAAAGAATCCAGACATCTGAAGGGAGCCTATATACCAGCACTTACAAAAATCTAATCCTTTGGGAAACGTGTCTAACCAACATCCTCATTTCAGCAATCCAGCCAAATCTTTTCAGAAAACAAAGTCTGTTTGTCGGGCAAAATGCTAATCAAAAGTAAGCACGACATTCATATAACTAAATCTAGATCCATTGCATCTAACTCGCTTAAAGGAAAAAATATTTTTTACTTACCATCCAATTTCATCTGTTCTGGGCAATAATAGTGTATAACAGCTAAAAGAGCAGCACCATCACTGCCATCTTTCATTAGATCTTCCAGCAACGGAAAGTATGGTAATTGTCTATTTGAAAGATGTTCTCGTCGATATCGAACCTATATTTAAGAAAAGGAAAATTTGATTCTATATGTGAGGATATTTTAAAATGTGTTTATATATGAGTCATAACCTCCTATGCAATTTGACAAAGCAAAACACACAACTTATATTTTCTACACTGTTTAAAAGCAATTAGTTGCCCATAATATTAGACCTACTACCCAACCTTGAAGCTGACCTCTGAAAGGCTAATGAAACATAGTGCACAAAAAAGGAAGATGTAAAAAAGCATTATAGTCCAAATTACTTAAAACATCCTTTAAAGTTAAAACGTTTCAATAGTAGAAAATGTTAATAAAATATCACCTCTTCTTTACCTGAATAGCAGTAAATAAAAGCATTAATATATAGTTTGAAGAGATTTTTAAACAAAATGAATGGTTTTTAAAATAAGCCAATTACAGGAGGCAGCTAGGTGGCGCAGTGGATAGAGCACCAGCCCTGGAGTCAAGAGTACCTGAGTTCAAATCTGGCCTCAGACATTTAACACTTACTAGCTGTGTGACCCTGGGCAAGTTACTTAACCCCAACTGCCTCACTTAAAAAAAAAAAAGCCAATTACAAGTAAATATAACTAAGTAACTGGCAAATTGAATCCGTGGTAGAGTACATGAAACAATTATTTTTCAGTTTTCATACACATGCATTAAGAAGAAATCATAGTTAGTTACAATACAGGAAACAACCCAAGAAACTGAAACCTAACTAAAATCTGAATATCATTTATGAACAGACACATAATATAAGTTAAATTTGTGGGGGAGGGGGAAGACTAACTGTTTGATTTGTGAATTTTAATCTACAAACTAAGAATTATTTTACTTAGATTCTCATGTGATCCATAATACAATAGTACCTGGTTTTAAAATGTTATTGCTACTCCCAATCAATTTTCTTTAATAGTTCAAACTGCAATCTCAAGCTCTACAATCATGAATTTTCAAGAAAAGTGTAGACTAAACCAAAGCAAGAATAGTTATTACTTGGTAAGAAGTAGTAATTTTCATAATTAGCTCTAAATCACAAAAAAGAAGTACAATACAAATGTTGTGAGAATTGTTTATATTCTAAAGTTCTCTATGTTTTCAACAAAAAAATTTTTATTTTAATACAGATTATAACTTGTTTTTCCTAAGCTGAAGCACTCTGTAATCTAAGTAATATGAATCATACTGTACTACACGAACACAGTCCACAAGTTCCAGCATGCAGTATGAATTAGCATGCATCAGATCAGGCTTACGCAAAAAAAAAAAAAAAATCATGAGACACACATGATGGCGATTAAACAAACTCATGCAGCAACTCAAACAACTTTATCTTCTAAGAAAGGATAAGATGTGGATATTAAATCATCTATAGTGTTCCAGTTAACAGTTTATGGAATCTAGGTTAATTTAATAAGAATATAGTAGTGTGGGGTTTTTTTAATCTTCTAGGCTGTAACTCAGTGTAAAACTTTGGCACCTGCCAAATTTTACTTGGAATTTTTTTTTATTTTAAAAAGTTTTATATTTTATTTTTCCCTAATTACATGTAAAAACAATTTTAACATTCTTTTTTTTAAATTTTGAGCTCCAAATTCTCTCCTTTCCTCCTTCCTCCTCGAGAAAGCAAGAAATTCATCATCAATTAGTTTTTAATATATACCTAATAGTAACTATCATAACAATGATTTATCTGATGAAATCAAATCTTAGGCATAAGTACTTCATGTTTTCAATTTATATATAATCTTTATTTGAAATCTTATTACTTTAAGGCCTACAATTCTATATCTATTCACTAAAACTTTGACCATAAGGATTTAAGATAGGAAACTTTCAATGTTCTTAAAGATATTACCCCAACAAAATATACATCAGTATTTAATTCCTATTTACAAATTCTAAAATAATAATATGCCACAAACAATTGGTGCAAAAGGAGTAGGAAAATCAAGCTGAGTGCAAGCAGTCTCCAACTTATAAGCTATTATAAAGTTCATTTTTAATCCAGATGTTTGGAACTCAGGAAGCGTCTGATCCCTTTAACAGAAACAAGCCTTCCCTTCCTCTAAATTCACATAATACTTTGTACCTTTTGGCTATCTACCATACTATTTTTTTACTATAATTATTTGTATACAGGATTATCTCCCCAGGAGATTTTAAGCTCCTCAAAGACTTTATTTGAAAATCAATGTGGAATAGCCATACTTATAGAAATACTACTCTATAATATAGAAATACTACTCTATTTTACTACAAAACACAGTAGTTAGGAAATAAAATTCAAGAAAGAGTGCTTTGCAAACAATAACCTTATATCCAATATCTGACAAAATTCCAGAACCAATTGTTAAAAGAGATGGCAAATGAAAAAGAAAGCCATGATCACATTTGCAGCTTCTTAAGAAACAAGTAATGCCAGAATTAACCTCATTTCTTTTTTTTTGTTTTTTTTAAGAAATGGTTATTATTAAACTGAAAAAATCAGAGAAATACTATACAGGTATGGTGTTCTTAGATTTTAACATCTAACAAAGTCACGCTATTCTTCTGGATAAAATGGAAAGCATGGTTAAGTGGGTCTAGAATAGGTTGAATGAACAGACCCAAAAAGTAGTGGGCATCAATGCTTTTATCTGAACTCAGAAGGAAGTCTTCAGAGGTCTTTCCTTGGCCCTATTAAAATCTTATCAATGACCTAGATGGAAGCTTAAATGGCATGCTTAGCAAATGTATATATGACTCAAAGCTAATAGACTGGATTGGCATAGGCCAGGCAGGCTCCCGACTAGCACATTGATCAAATAGGGATAAATGTAAGATCTTATACTTGGGTTCTAAAACTCAAATTTCCAAGTACAAAATGGGAGCAGCACAGTTAAACAGCAGTTTGTTTGAAAAAGATTCCGTTTTGGGGGCAGCTAGGTGGCACAATGGATAGAGCACCAGCCCTGGATTCAGGAGGACCTGAGTTCAAATCTGGCCTCAGCCACTTAATACTAGCTGTGTGACCCTGGGCAAGTCACTTAACCCCAAATGCCTCAGAAAAAAAAAAAAAAGGAAAAGATTCCATTTTTAATAGGTTCCAATTTTAGTGAGTTAAGCAATGTGACAAGGCCGCCAAAAAAATCAATGGGTTAAGAGAAGCACAGTGTCTACAAGTATCATGTGGAGAGATTAAATTTGTAATGTTTGACCTCAAAGGACAGAACTAGGAACAATTGGCAGAAGTTTCAGGCAGGGAGATTTAAGACATGGCATAAGGAAAAAATTTCCTAATAAAGCTTTGCAAAAGCAGAATAGGATGCCTCACGAGGTAGTGAATGATTTCCTTCTCACTTGAGATCTTCTATCAGAGGAGGAAAGATTTGTTCTGCTATGGGAGGTCCCTTCCAACTTAGGTATTCTGTGAACTTAGTCATTTTTTTAAGCTCCACTGTACTTCACATATGGTATGCATTCAATGATTACTTTTTGAATAAATTTTCTCAAAGTAATATCACAAATGATTGCTAGATATTTCTAGCATTTTGGCTGAGGTAAATCCCTGGCTATCAAGTCTTAAAGACAAATGATAGTGAACCTAAAACACAATCTAAGGACATATTAGAAGGATTCAAAGTTGAAAAAAAAACTTCTTTATAGTCAACTAACAATGACTAATTTAATACCCTTTATTTTTAAAGAATGCCTCTACTATTTACATCCAGTGAGTAAAATCCACATTGGAAAGATAACAAAACAAAACAAAAAGCTGCAAATTATAAAGCAGAAGAATTAACGTAGTTTGCTATCTACCTACCCCTCTTCAATTTATAGCTTAGGAAAAAAACTTCTAGATATGCTCTGAACAAAGTATGCACCCCCTATTTAGCCTATTATCATGGTGTTATTGAAAGTGTTCATAAAAAAACAAATAGCTTAAAAATAACTTAAGAATTATAAAACTCAGCATTCTCAAACAAAATATAACATGTAACTAACTACAAAGTTATTTTATGCAGTAGACTCACATTACAGAAGCTAAATTTTATTTTAAAGCATATTATGAACAAGTAGACAATTTTGTCATGGGATCTTCTCAGTAGTTTTTAATAAAAGCAATCATTTATATTTAAAAGCCATGGAAATCTGTATGGTGACTGGTGTAAAAGTAAGTTCACTTACAGGTACTAATTTCCAATACCATTTGGAAGGAGACTGCTCAGGAAGCAAGGAAAGGAAGGTAGGAAAGGAAAGGAACATCAGCAGATCAAGTAATGATATTTGAATGCACTTAAGCAAGGCACACTTTGTATACACTACTAGTAAGACAAAATTGTTAAGTTTTTGCTTGAATGACTATTATAAGCTAAAGCAACATTAGAAAATTTCAGTTTAAAATCTAAATTTAAAAGAAAACTTTAAGCCTTAGTGCCCCCTTGCAAATCCAATAAAAATTAATATGATCTATACTTGCTATTGTAGAAAATTTTCAAAAAAGGGTTCATATCTAAAAGAAAAGCACATTCTAAATGCGTTTTTTTCTTTTAGTTTTTTGTTAATATACATAATGTTTTAGCTTAAAAGAGTAGAAGAGCTCTTTTTAAATAAATACAAGAGAAACTGAGGGTATTTCCATTTTAAGGACATTACATTCTCTAATAATGAAAGTGTAGCAGAAGTGCATTATAACCAATATATTTACATAGATAAGGGAAGGAAGAAGAGGGAACAAAGGGTAGGGTAATATGCAGTATTATTCAGTTCTGTATAACTCCCCTTATTCTTTGAACCTCCTCTGCACCCATGCCTAATTTCTGACACAGAAGCATACATGCTTTAATGAAGAATACAAGTCAAACATGTCTATTTCCCTGTAAATCATCTCAGAATGGGGCAGCTAGGTGGCGAAGTGGATAAAGCACTGGCCCTGGATTCAGGAGGACCTGAGTTCAAATCCGGCCTCAGACACTTAACACTTACTAGCTGTGTGACCCTGGGCAAGTCACTTAACCCCAATTGCCTCACCAAACAAACAAACAAACAAACAAATCATCTCAGAATTCTGAGCTTTCACATATTCCCTTTCTTCTCCCTTGCCTTCCATAGCACTCTACATTATAGTTCTCCCTTTCTGGGCAAGGCTTGTAACCTCAATTATTTCCCCCACATCCAAAAAAATTTACCAATTTCTATTGATTCTCCCTCCACGATATCTTTCATCTATGCCCTCCTGTCTACTCCCACTATAATAACAACCCTTGCTGTAGCCTTTTCTCTTCTGACCTAAACTACATATGATACAAAACCATTATAACTGGTATTCCACCCTCCATCTCTAATCTATTCTCCATACTGTTAGCCACATAATATTCCTAATTGTTTTTTATCCTGCCACTCCTTTACTCACAAACTTTCAGTGATTGCCCACAGTCTACCTAAAAGCTAAGCTTCTAATTCTAACATTTCAGGTCCTTTTATTTCTCACTGAGGCAGCTAGGTGGCTCAATGGATACAGAGCTGTGCCTGGAATCAGAAGACCTCAGTTTAAATCTAGCCTCAAACACTTACTAGCTGTGTGATCCTGGGCAAGTTACTTAACCTCTATTTGCCTTAATCCACTGGAGAAAGAAATAGCAAACCACTCCAGTATCTTTCCCAAGAAAACACTGTGTCACAGAGTCAGCCACAAACGAACAATAAATTTCTGACTTCAATCTACCTTCCTTATTTTTTACTACTCCATATTCTAGTTAAACTAGTGTACTCTCCATCCCTTGCTCTCATATTGCCCTTTCCTATCTCCAATCCTTTGCTCCCACTGTTCTCTATGTGTGAAATGTATTTCCTCCCTCAATAAACTCCTGTCCCTCCTGACCCATATACCCTAAAACATTTCCATATGTCCTAAAATCCCCATTCCCCCTTCTCATCCTCCATAAAACTTGCCTGAATACTACCCATACCCAAACCCTACACACACACACACACACACACACACACACACACACACACACACACACATCCTAAAAGAGGCATCTGTATCCCCTAATTTATCATAATAATCTGCTTGACTTCTCCTTTGCATTTGCTCTTATTTTCCTTTTATCACTTGTGTCTTTTCCCCCTAAAAGGTTATAAGCTAAGACAGAATTTATAGCATATCTACCTTTTTACCTCCAGTTTACTGTTCATAATGGACACAATAATTCTTCATTGAATTTATTTGAATTCAGCAATTTTACCAGCTTATAATTAGTAAGCTGAGGCAAAAGGTAGACAAGTAGCTATTATCACAGAGTTGAAAGGTTTCCATTTGGGGCTGCACTAAACTGTACTTAACAATGATTCCAAACCAAAAAATTTCCAGAGAAGTTAAATATAGCCTTTTATTACCTTTTGGTGAGCCGGGCTCTCTAAAAGTTGCTGCTTTAATTTTACCTCTTTTTCTGTTATCTCCCTCATTTTCAGGTTCACCTAAAATAGTGAGAGGAAAAAAACATATGTAATATGCAAATGCCTTCAGATGCTATCTATAATCAATATATCATCTACCCAGAGACATCTGGAATTTAACATTTCATTTCTTTTTCATTGATAGCTCAAACTCATGTACTATTATTAAACCATTTTACAAATAAAGATACCACGAGAGTGGGTGACGACAATTCCCCTTTGAAACTAAAAAATAATTTTTTTCTTCTTTAATATATAATACAACTATACAGATATAGACATAAACAAAGACATAGACATAGATATGTATGTATGTACTGTGAGAAAATAATTATTAATAATAGGGTTTTGGGGGATCCCCCCCCAACTCTAAGGTTCAGCTCAGGAACCTTAGCTGATCTCTTTCAAAATCAGCCCAAAGGTACAATAGAGATCAGACCAACTCAGTAGAAGTTAAAACTACACCTATCTGAAACGCCTTTGCCCTCAGGTGGGTCTGTCTTTCACTGGACCCTGGCCTCATCACAGTAGAGCTCATTTTAATATAGACCACCCCCAGGTCACATAAACCAATGGAATTGAATGATTCTAGCCAATTAGCTTTGAGCAATATGTAAGAGCTGCCTCTACTGAAGGAGGAAGGGGACTGGACCGCAGGAAGCTTGCTCTCTTGAGCAGGAAATGCTCTTGAACTAGCCCGGTGCCCTGTCCTTTCTTTTTCTGGGACTCTTCATGCTGGTGTAACGATTGGAGTGATGCCACCTGCTGGAGAGTTACTACTCTCTCTACTGGAGAAAGCTCCGCCATGAGGAGAAAGTGTCTGAGGGCAAGCCATGTGGTCAGTTCCTTGGTGTCAGGAAGTGACGATTGCTTGTGGGTACTATCAAAGCTACCAGCCAATTAGCTTGGGGCTGTGTGTACATGTGGATGGGACGTTCCCAGTTTTCACAGGAGGCTTCTGGGAAGAAGGAAGCCTTGTCCTTTTTGTTCCTGACCTCACCATGGCAGGTCAGATGATGGGGTCACTTAGAAATAGTTAGATTTTTACCTTTCTCTCTGATAATTAGATCCTAATGCTCTTTAATAAATACTTTAACATTTAAATACTCTTGCTAAAGCTTCTAATTTATTGGTGACCACTCATTAGATATTTTAGACAGTATAGCTAGAATTTTAGCACCTTACACTGGGTATGTAAATGTTCAGGTTTGTAAGGCCTGTAACTAGTAGGGAAGTCAGTCAGACACGTGGTCAATAGTAATATGTGATCTTAATTAATAATAAATGCTTACTGCCCAAACTGGTACAATAGCCTTTAATTTATAAGTAGCAATATATCTTAGAAAACCCCAGCCTAATACCCCAATAATTTAGGAAGAAACAGGCTAGTCCCCCAACATTTTAAATGACATAGTACATACATATACACACACACACACACACACACAGCAACTGGTTAGTTAATGCTACTAATTCAAAGATACATGTAGTTAGAGGTTAGGTTATCAGAAGAAAGGTATTTTTCTCCCTCCCCCACAAGGGAGAACATGGTTAGTTCTAGTTCTCTATCTGAATATTTTAAAGAAACAATATTTACCCTGATAACAAAAGGCCCACAATACAGTCAGGATATTTTAATGACATAGAGACACTGAAATGGCTTCAAAGTACTGACCTTGTTAATCCAGAAAACCATTGCATCCTCCAGATCATATGGAAGCTCTTTGGAGGCACTGAATGTAGAAAAGCGTTTGACACTGGCAACTACTTTTTCAATGCTGATCATTTCTATAGTGTAGGCCGTCATTAAAGCATCAATCATAGCCATATGCGAACTCTAGGGAATAGATATGTAAAATAGGTAGTCACAATCTCATTTGAAACTACAAATCTCTTATCATGTTCCCAATCTAGTACTTCCTCAAATTCATAATTGTGACAAAGAATTTGACTCTCTCTGCTTACAAAACAATCCTATAATACTATGTTCATATTTCTTCCATCCCATTTTTATTTGAAATTTTAGGCCACAGGCTTATTACAAGGAAGCAAAAGGGAAGTACACTCTTGTTGGAAATACTGTGTATTGGGAACATGCTAACCTTTTCTCAAATGTCATGTACATCTACAAAATACCAGTGACCAAAAGCAATCATCCACAAAATTTGTGGAGAAGAAAATCACCAATATAGTCAATGTAATATGTGTTCTGGTATACCATACATCCAAGTAGAGTCTAGCATTGTCACATAAATCATGATTGTTTTTGCTGAACACAAAGGGAAAGTAACATTAGATTAGCATAATCATTTCTCTTAGAACAAAAATACTTTAAAAAGACATCTATTTAACAAACTGGTAGACAACAAAGACACAAGAACATTTCTAAGATGTTTGCCTCAAAAATATTTGTGCCTAAATTAAATAGTATCTTTCTTGAATTTTCTTACATAGCATCCAACAAGATAAAAATGGCTTAAAATAAATAACTGCCTTTTGTCTATTATGTGAAAATGAATATCCAAACTTTAAGTAATTTTAACTTACTAAAAAAGCTTTTTTGTGCAAATCCAAATTTCTAATATCTTATTCTATACTTATATAATGTTTACATTACATTTTACTTGAATTTTGGAAGTTGCTGATGAGCTGCTGACTTAACTAAATTACTTTTTATTCATTTAGCCAAAATATGCAGAGGCAGTTGCACAACGCAGGTATGCGATATAAAAGTCAATCCTGTTTCAAGAGATCAAAATATTAAAGAGAAAAATTCAGTGCATTTTAATTCAGATCCCCATAGCCCAAGGGACTATCATCCCCTAAAAACACACACAACAGCATAAGTTCAAAAAAATGCTTTAAATCCTGCTAGTACTCACCATTTTTATAGGTGTACAACTGAGGTCAGATTCAGTCACTGGTGTATCATCACTCTCTATTACATAAATTCCTTTCCGAGACAAGGCCTGAACAACGGATTGATGTCCCTTTAATGATGCTACCTGGTCACCTTTCAAAATGAGGCTACAGACTCGACAATATAACTCACTGGACAGCAAAAGCTTGATAACAGGTGGTTTAATATGTTCCTGTTCATACTGATCTATGTAAAATGGGTCTTTTAGATCTTCTGGGATATTATCTGAAATGAGGAAAATAATAAAAAGGTAAATGAATTTATACAATAAGCAAATAAGAAAAACATCGTGGGTCTCATTCAAAACAAATGATGTAAGGGTAAGTATCAGTTAACATGACTATAATCCATCATGGAATTAGAGTTGTGACTAATAGCATAAAATATAATTGTTTTTTTTTATTTTTTATCATAAAAGTATTTTATTATTTTCTAATTACATGCAGAGATAGTTTTCAACATTTGTTTTTGGCTTTGGTTTGGGGGTTTTTTGCAGGGCAATGGGGGTTAAGTGACTTGCCCAGGGTCACACAGCTAGTAAATGTCAAGTGTCTGAGGCCGGATTTGAACTCAGGTACTCCTGAATCCAGGGCCGGTGCTTTACCCACTGCGCCACCTAGCTGCCCCCCAACATTTGTTTTTATAAGATTTCTAGTTCCAAATTTTTCTCCCTCCCTCCCTCTTCCCCAAGACATCGAGCAATCTGACATAGGTTATATATGTACAATCACATTAAACATATTTCTGCATATAATTGGCTTTTTAAATGGTTTTCATATATAACATTTCAGTTGTACGTAATATAGACTATTTTAAGAAAAATACCAATGCTAATAAACTTAATACTTATTTTCACTAATGCTTTAAAAATTATTAAACATAATTACTGAAAAATACAGAAAATGGACTAGCAAAATAGTGAAAAGAAAATGGCTGTCAGCATAATTTCCCCAAGGGGTTCTCTACCCATCCTTACATTTCCCCCTTAACTCATTCTCACTAGCCAAATAACCACCACCCTGAAGCCCTTCCACCTTGTCATAGGCCTTTAGCTAGGCTGCCTAACTGATCATAGGGCTTAAAGGAGATGGGAGACAACTCCAATCCTCCTGGTAAGATGGAGGACTACCAGGCTTTACCACATGCCCTGACTCTACCCTGCACTCTCCTAGCACTGTCATATTAACTGGTATTATCCTTCATTCTCGAAGAGGACCAAAATGACATCACTACGTTAAGAATCTAGTGGCTGATCAGATCAATACAAGCTCAGAAGGCTCTACTATAGGTCAGGCACAAATAATCCATGTAAACATTTGGGGTAGATTCTCTAAATTTGCATATCTCATATTTCTTTTGAGCTACTTCAATTCTTATTTACTCATAGAGCCTCTTTGATGCAAATACACCATGATGGGTGGTCCTGTGCCAGTGTCTCCCATGTAACACAATCAATTCCAAAGTTCTTCAGAGACCATAAGTGTGTCCTTGTATCGCTTCTGACCACCATGTGAGCACTTGCCTTGTGTGAGTTCTCTGTAAAATAGTCTTCTAGGCAAGCATACATTTGGCATTCAAACAATACGGCCAGCCCATCAGAGTTGTGCTCTATGCAATAGAGTCTGAATGCTTGGCAATTTTGTTTGAGAGAGGACCTCAGTGTCCAAGGTGATCTTCAGAATCTTCCTAAGACAATTCAAATACAATCAATTCAGTTTCCTGGTATGGCATTTATATACCGACCAGCTTTCACAGGCATACAACAATGAGGTAAGTACAATGGCTCTGTAGACCTTTGGTTTGGTAATCAGTCTAATACCTCTTCTCTCCCACACTTTCCTTTGGAGCCTCCCAAACACTGAGCTGGCTCTGGCAATGTGTGTGTCAACCTCATTATCAATATATGCATTCCCTAGAAAGTATACTACCAAGGTAAGTGAACTTATCCACAGTGTTCAAAACTTCTCCATTTGCTGTAACCAATGGTTCCATGTATAGATGGTGTGGTGCTGGCTTGGTGGAGGACCTGTGTTTTCTTGGTGTTAATTGTTAGGCCAAAATTAGCACAAGTAACAGAGAATCAATCAATAATCTGTTGCATTTCAGGTTCAGAGGCTGCACTGAGTGCACAATCATCTGCAAACAAAAAAATCATGCACCAACTCTCCCTCTCTTTTAGTCTTGGCTTGTGGCTTTTTCAAGTTAAATAATTTACCATCAGTATGGTAGCTGACCTTGATGCCATGTTCATCCTCACTAAAGGTGTCTGACAACATTGCTGAAAACATTATGCTAAAAAAGGACAGCCTTCTTTCACTCCAGTGGTGATCAGGAAAGTAGAAAAGCAACATCCACTATCCAGAACCCAGGTAAGCATGTTATCATGAAACTAACATACAATACTTAGCAATTTCCCAAAGACAATCCAGCCCACTTCCCTTAGTACTCAAGTTTGACCCCAGATCACTCTACATTTGCAATGTTTGTCCAAATATGTTAGACAAGCTCTGTACCCACATATCGTACTATGTACAATATTCCACAAGCATTCTTCACCTACTTAAGTTTTTCATGTGTGATTATTTAAACCAAGTTCTTGAATGATTATGGATCTCATCAGAGCAGCTCTGTAAAGTTTTAGAGGGCTTGATAAAATCATTACAACGTCTTTCACGAAGAATTATTCTCTTATTTGGACTTTATAATAGATTCCCTTCACAAACAGTAACAAAAATCTTTGTAGAGAATACATATCTCTGTTTTCTGCCTCACTTGGCATTAATAATCATAGTACTGAGGGGCAGCTAGGTGGCACAGTAGATAGAGCACCGGCCCTGGAGTACCCGAGTTCAAATCCTGCCTCAGACACTTAACACTTACTAGCTGTGTGACCCTGGGCAAGTCACTTAACCCCAATTGCTTCACTAAAAAACAAACAAAAAACTAATAATCATAGTACTATCTCTGATTATCTCTATTGTCATGTCTTTCAAGGAATCTGATTCAATTTTCACATATAATTGTGGGATACCTTATTTCTGTCAATCTATGTAATAAATGATTAAATGAAAGAATCAAACCTAATTATTAGGACCTCAGACATGAATAGGTTAAATTCTCCCAAAAAAGAAAGTAAAAGGAATAATGAGTAAGAAAAAAACACTGTATGCAAGAAACATTTATAAAATAAAAATACAAAATGAAGAGGAGCTAGAACAAATCCACCTGCTTCAAACTCAACTGCTTCAAAATTCAACTGTTTTAAGGGGCAGCTAGATGGCACAGTGGATAAAGCACCGGCCCTGGATTCAGGAGGACCTGAGTTCAATTCCGGCTTCAGACACTTGACATTTACTAGCTGTGTGACCCTGGGCAAGTCACTTAACCCCAATTGCCTCACCAAAAAAAAAAAAAAATGCAACTGTTTTAAGTAATTCCAAAAAGAGGAGTTATAATATTACACGAGACAAAAGTAAAAATTCACAATATAGAGATAAATAGAAAACTATAAATTATTTTTTAGGGAAGCTATGGTACACTGAATAGCCTGCTGGGTCTGATGTCAGAAGGTTGTTCTTCTTCCTGAGTTCAAATCTGATCTCAGACACTTTAAGTAGCTATGTGAACCTGAACATGTCACAACTCTATTTCCTTAGTTCTTCATTTGTAAAATGAGCTGAAGAAGGAAATGGCAAATCATTCCAGTATCTTTGCCAAGAAAATCCCAAATAGAGTCACAAATAATCAGACATTACATTTTAAGACTAAATTAGGGGCAGCTAGATGGCACAGTGGATAGAGCACCAGCCCTGGAGTCAGGAGTACCTGAGTTCAAATCTGGCCTCAGACACGTAACACTTACTAGCTGCGTGACCCTGGGCAAGTCACTTAACCCCAATTGCCTCACTAAAAAAAAAAAAAAGACTAAATTATAGCCAATGAGTTTTGTTGTTAAATATATGCATTAAATAATATAGCTCTAAATTCAAAAAAGAAAAGGTTGCTGAAAAGAAATCTAGAAATTAATACATAGAATATACCATATAGAAATTCATTTTATATATAAGGAAATTGAAGCTCTGAAAGGTTACCAACATGGAGCTTTCCAAATAATATGTACTATATAGTTTACTTGATTTATCTTTCAATAAGTAACAATAAAGCTGTAACAGTAACCCCAGTTCAAAATTTCCTTTAACATGGAATTATATCTACAAATAGAAATTTTCTTCACTAAACTAAAATCTTAACAATTCATTCTTTACCTATTTCCTAAGACTGAATTTTTACTGTACTACTTACTTAGCAGCATTATTTCTGTATATTTTGATGTCCTTTACTTTCACTAAAATATCATAACTCATGGTATCATTTATCTCAAGTTGATATCACTTTCTTTGTCCTTTGATGAAAGAAATTACCCTTCAAGCTAGGGAGGGTGGGGTGGGAACAAATATGCAAAGAGGCAACAATACAAGCAAACTGATTTCAAAAGTGACATTAACATTTTAAGTGCACCAAGCACCAAGAGCCCTTATCTATCTACAATATTAAGTCTAGATTTTTATAGGACTGAGAATCAATTCTGACTATTTTTGCTAGCAACACTTTCATGGGAAAAAAAAAACCAGATGTGGATATAAAACTGTCAAGTCATTAGTAATATTATGTAAAAAATAAAGTGGTATACAGTTTACCATTCAAATATTAAATCACCAAAACAGTTGAAGTCCTTTAAAATTTATTGATGATGATGATGATATTTATGGCATTTAAGGATTACAAAATGCTCTCCTCATAACAATCAATCATTGCCCGCATTTTATAGATAAGAAAATTGGGTTAATAGTTGAATATTTTTCCAATCATCACATAGACAGTAAGTGTCCATCAAAAGGAAAAGGGCCCATTCGTACAAAAATACTTGTAGCAGCATTTTTGTAGTGACAAAGAATTGGAAAGTGAGGGGATACTCATCAATTGGAACTGAATAAGTTATATGAATATGATGGAACACTTTTGAGCTTTAAGAAATGATGAAGGGGGGCAGCTAGATGTCGCAGTGGATAAAGCACTGGCCTTGGATTCAGGAGGACCTGAGTTCAAATCTGCCCTCAGACACTTGACCCAGGGCAAATCACTTAACCCTCATTGCCCTACCCACCCCGCCCCCCACAAAAAAAAAGAAATGATGAAGGGAATGGTTTCAGAAAAATCTGGGAAAAACTGTATTAACTGATGCAAAATGAAGTATACAAAACTAGGAGAACACTTTCTACAATAACAATAACATTGTAAAGATATTCAACTTTGAAAGACCAAGCATAATTCCAAAGAACTCATGATGAAACATTCTATCCACATCTACATAGAAAGCAGATGGGACTCAGTGCAGATATGAGCATATTTAGCTCTCATTCTTTCATTTTCTTTTTTTTAGAGAGGGAAAACAAGGCTAATGTGGAAACTTGTATTGCATGACTGTACATATTTGCAAAGGATTTTGTTTTTCTTGCCTTCTCAATAGGTAGGGTAGGGGCATAAGAAAGGAGAGAATTCAGAACTAAAAATAAAACTAAATTTTAAAAAACAAACAACCCCAGATCTTCTCATTACACTTCATTATGTCAGGCTGATCAACAGTAATCCACTTAGATTTCCAATGAAAATACCAAGAATATCCTTAATATTCAAGGTTATTCATTTAAGTCAAATCAATGTGTTTGCAATTTAAGCTCATTTCTTCTTGTCCTCAATTAAGTGGAAAAGTTGATTTTTAAAAAAGAGAATAATCATTATCTTTTGAGAAGTAACCAAATAAGTGAATTTGAAAACGTTTTAAAGAGTTAACATAAGTCTTCATCTTTTGTACAGACAAAATAACCCTCACCCTAATTCCTTTACACATCCCCAACTTCTATACACCAAGGACTTCTGATTTCATTTGTGAGGGAATTCCCTTCACCATCACAGATCATAATCCACCCTATAACTTTGTTGTTGTTATTCAGTTATTTCAATTGTGCCCCACTATTCATGACTCCATTTGGGGTTTTCTTGGCAAAGAACGATACTGGAGAGGGCAGCTAGGTGGCACAGTGGATAAAGCACTGACCCTGCATTCAGGAGCATCTTAGTTTAAATCCAACCTCAGACACTTGACAATTACTAGCTGTGTGACCCTGGGCAAGTCACTTAACCCTCAGTGCCCCACAAAAAGAAAGGAAGGAAGGAAGGAAGGAAGGAAGGAAGGAAGGAAGGAAGGAAGGAAGGAAGGAAGGAAGGAAGGAAGGAAGGAAGGAAGGAAGGAAGGAAGGAAGGGAAAAGAAAAGAAAGATACTGGGGGCAGCTAGGTGGTGCAGTGGATAGAGCACTGGCCCTGTTGTCAGGAGTACCTGAGTTCAAATCTGGCCTCAGACACTTAATACTTACTGACTGTGTGACCCTGGACAAGTCACTTAACCCCAATTGCCTCAAAAAAAAAAAAGAAAGAAAGAAATATACTGGAATGGTTTGCCATGTCCTTCTCCAGCTCATTTTACAGATGAGGAACTGAGGCAAACAGGGTTAAGTGACTTGCCCAGGAACTTAGCAGTCATAAGAGAACTACCTAAAGCTCAGAAGTGATTTGCCTATGGTTACTATGTAAAAAAGCAGAATGTGAAACAAGATCTTCCTAATTCCAACAGGACTCTCCACTATACCATGCAGCCTCTCTTATTTAACCCAAAAGACTATTTCCTTAGGCTACGAGGTCTATTTCCTAAGCTTTGAAACACTACCATGATTAAACTCTAGTATTTCTTCAAGTTCTCCACAAATCTCCAAATACATTACAACCTCAAAATGCATCTACATATACCACCACCACGCCCAAAAAAAACCCTCTGCAGTGTATATAGCAAGTAATTAGCAAGGTATTGATTATTGATTTAAAATCTCTAATGAGGGAGCAGCTAGGTGGCGCAGTGGATAGAGCACCGGCCCTGGAGTCAGGAGTACCTGAGTTCAAATCTGGCCTCAGACACTTAATACTTACTAGCTGTGTGACCCTGGGCAAGTCACTTAACCCCAATTGCCTCACTAAAAAAAATAAAATAAAATAAAATAAAATCTCTAATGAAAGAAACCCACTAAATTCCAAAGCAGCACATTCCACTTTTGGATAGCTCTAATAGAAATGTTTTTCCTTACATCAAAACTAAATCTCCTCTCTACAGCTTCTTTCCACCCACTACTCCTAGATCTGCCACCAGGAGGCAAGCAGAACAAGTTCAATCCTGCAACCCTTCAAAAAATTTCATAAAGATAGTTACTAAGTCTTCCTCCCTTGTGCAACTGGTCTTCAAGATAAAAATAAACAATTCCTTCAACTAATCCTTGCATGTTGTGTTCTTGATGCCTATTACTACCATCCTTCCTAGTCACTCTCTAGCTTGTTAATGTCCTGCCTGACATGTGGCAGCCAGAAGCAATACAATGTTGCAGATATAATCTGACCATGATAGAGTATAACAGCATTATCATGTGCCTAATCCTGGACAAAATATTTTTCTTAATGCAGTTTAAAATCACATAAGATTTTTTGGCTGCCACATCATACTGTTGACTCATACTGAGTGTATAATCCACTAAAAACCCCAGATCATTTTCAAACAGTGCTAATTAACCACAAATCTTCCATCTTGTATTTATAAAGTTGATTTGTTTAACCAAAATGTAAACCTTTACATTTATCCCTAACATATTAAATCTTATTGAGATCTTTTCATAGTCTGTCAACATGATGGTGTAGTATCATGGGGGAAAAAAGATGGCCTTGGAGACAGTTAAAAACTTAGATGCAAGTTCTGCCTCTGAAACACACTAGTTTTACTTCTCAGTGTCTAGGCAACTCCTAAGGCTTTAACTTTCAGAAGGTGTAAAATCTTCTTCTTCCCTTGGTAAAGGGAACTTCCTCATTTGGGAGTTCCCTATCAATGAAATCAGAGGTGTAGACCCTATTTCTATTTATCCAATGTGTTAGCTACTCCTTCTAACTTTGTTATCTGCTAATAAACATGTCACTTAGGCCAGGATCTAATTAATTTAAATGTCAAAACCTAACAGGACCAGCATTGATGCTTTGGTTATTTCTGTGAAACTCAAAAGGGCTTGTCATGATTATTTTGGTAAAGTATGAGCTTTCATCCTGTCATTAACCACACCCCCCCTTAGAGACTTTTCTAACATTGTTTAAAATTGTCAGAATGGTCAGATCAATTCAGTTCCACTAAAAGTACATTAATGTGTTTATTTCTCGTTGAACTTCCAATATTTTTTATCTGCAACTGAAGGATATGAGATGATACCTCAGTGTTCTTCTAATCTGCATTTCTCTTAACAGTGATCTGAGGCATTTTTATTATATGGCCACTGTGAATACATTTCTTCTCTGAAGAGTGTTCATAGCCTATATATTTTGATTGTCAGGCTTTTGTCACAGCTGTTTTAGCCAAACATTTTTCTTCTGCTAGTTTCTTTTTTTTATTCTGGCATCACTGATTTTACTTGTGCAATATATTCAATATACTCAAAAGAATCTACAATCTATTGCTGTGAAGTGAGATTCCCCAACCATTCCTGACAAGCTTATCTTGTATGACTCTTGTTCATCTTCACCCATAAGCACATTACATGCTGGAGGTTTTCCTCAATTTCTCCTGACATCACACGGAGCACTCTGGATGTCCATCTGTCATATCATCAAAGGACCAACTCCTCATCTCTTCCTATCATAATTACTTGATGTCTTTTATTACTATTCTTTGAAGTTCCTTATTAGTTACATGTTATACAGCCTGCTCACACATCCATTATGTACTGCTCCATTGCCCTCTGTTTTCATTTTTTAATTTTTAATCCTTCCAAATCTGTTGCATTCCATGCATCACTACTATATTGCAATACCAGAAAAATGTTAAAAAAGAAGGGCCTCTAATTTGATAGGAAGCTTGGGATCACTAAAGATGCTCTGCAATTTCTTGAAGGCAAACTAGTCTGCTCTCCTGTTCAACACTGACCAATCATGAGTATTAAATATCTCTATTTAGGTTCTTGTTTCTATAAAAGCTGTTATATCTTTTCTTTTCTTTTTTTTTAAGTGAGGCAATTGGGGTTAAGTGACTTGCCCAGGGTCACACAGCTAGTAAGTGTTAAGTGTCTGAGGCCAGATTTGAACTCAGGTACTCCTGACTCCAGGGCCGGTGCTCTATCCACTGTGCCACCTAGCTGCCCCTATATATTTTCATTTACATAAGTCCTCCTTGAAGGTAAGAATGGTTTTTCTTTTTGGTCATATTTCTTAGTAGTGTCTGGCACTTGATAAGTACTTAATAAATACTTGTTGACTGACTGTTTGAAACCTAGGACATACATGCAACTGTACTTCTAATGCTGACAAGCCTGGGTTAAGACAAGGAGCTGGATTCTAGGGTGGGCAACATCACTAAACAGATGTGTGACCTTAATCAGCTTAGGTGACAGTTTAATAATACCTAAAAATTCAAGGAGGTGGCAGCTACAATCTCTACTGATATTCACATAAAAAGCATCAGTGAGTGTAGTGTAGAAAATTAACACAAATATTAAGTATTAAAATAAACACTAGGGAGAAAGGTAAATCCACTCAACTTTAGACTCCCCCACCCTGACAGTAAACTGTCCACATTGATGAGTTAAAAACTCACCTAATTTACTATGCTTATCCAGTCCCAAGACAATGTCACATCCCTAACACCCAAATACCCTGTCCTTGACCTATTCACTGAAGCAATTGGAATGAGGGCTCTCAGATTTTGAAGGGGTTTAAAAATGGAGAGCCTAGATTAATTTCTCCTCCCTATTTCAATTCTTTTATTTGAGAGTAAAAGCCTCTGCAAATGAGGGTAACTTATCTTCCACACTAGGAAGTCGATGAATTTAGGGTTGTTTTTTTTTTTTGGTGGGGCAATTGGGGTTAAGTGACTTGCCCAGTATCACACAGCTAGTAAGTGTTAAGTGTCTGAGGCCGGATTTGAACTCAGGTCCTCCTGAATTCAGGGCCAGTGCTCTATCCACTGCGCCACCTAGCTGCCCCGAAGTCGATGAATTTAGATAAACAAAAGAAATTTAGCAAAGGATATTCTTTACAGACTATTTTAAGTGGGTCACTGAAAGCCTACAAATCTACATCCATATAATACTAGCATTCATATAGCACTTTACAAATATTAACCCATATTATCCTAACATCCTTATTGGCCCCATTTTACAGATAAGGAAATTGAAGCAGAGGTTAAGTGACTTGTCTCAGGTTACACAAGTGTAACTGTGACTGAGACTCAGGTCTTTGTGACTCCAGTCAGGTCCAGAGCTTTCTCCATTGCTTACCCAACTGCTTTAGTGGAATGATGCTGCAGCAGTTCTGTAGAAACTACAAAGATAATTTCACTTTTTTTTCCTTTTTTTTGGGGGGGGGGGGGGCAGGACAATGAGGGTTAAGTGACTTGCCCAGGGTCACACAGCTAGTAAGTGTCAAGTGTCTGAGGTTGGATTTGAACTCAGGTCCTCCTGAATCCAGGGCTGGTGCTCTATCCACTGCGCCACCTAGCTGCCCCCTCTTTTTTTTTTTTTTAACAGGAAGTCTCATGGCTAACTTTTATTAGAGATGGTCCCTAGAATGGTCACTGGTGGAGAGCAAGGTGTCATTAGAATAGCCCAATTTCCAGATCTCTACTTCTTTGGATTTTTGAGAACAGTAAAGACGAGAGTATGGGACTAGAATACTTCTCACTTAGAATTCCTAAGAAGAGTGATGCGAAAAGGCCTTGTCGAATAGTCTACCTTTCAGATCTTAGGAAAGGAGAGCAGTTTATGACCAAACAAGAGATAGAGAATATTATGAAATGCAAAATGGATGTTTTTGATTATATTAAATTAAAAAGGTTTTGTACAAACAGAAGCAATGCATCCATAATTAGATGGGATTCAGAAAGCTGGGAAACAATTTTTATGGCCAGTACTTCTGATCAAGGCCTCATTTCTAAAATATATAGGGAACTAAATCAAATTTATATGAATCCAAGTCATTCCCCAATGGAGAAATGGTCAAAGGATATGAACAGGGAGTTTTCTGATGAAATCAAAGCCATCTACTGCCATATGAAAAAATGCTCTAAATCACTATTGATTAAAAAGATGCAAATTAAAACAACTTTGAGGTACCACATGACACCTATCAGATTAGCTAATATGACAAAAAAGGAAAATAATGTTGGTGAAGCTGTGGAAAAATTGGAACACTAATGCATTGCTGGTGGAGCTGTGAAATGATCCAACCATTCTGGAGAGCAATTTGGAAATATGTCCAAAGGGCTATAAAGCTGTGCATACCCTTTGACCCAGCAATACCACTTTGGGGTCTTTTCCCCAAAGAGATCATAAAAAAGGGGAAAGGACCCACATGTACAAAAATATTTATAGCTGCTCTTTTTGTGGTGACAAGGAATTGGAAATTGAGGGGATGCCCATCAATTGGGGAATGGCTGAACAAGTTGTGGTATATGAATGTAATGGAATTCTATTGTGCTGTAAGAAACGATGAGCAGGTAGAGTTCAGAGAAACCTGGAAGGACTTGCATGAACTGATGAGCAGAACCAGAAGAACATTGTACACAGAATCACCAACATTATGTGTTGATCAACTGTGATAGACTAGATTCTTCTCACCAATCCAACGGTACAAGAAAGTTCCAAAGGACTCATAATGGAAAAGGCTCTCCAAATCCAGAAAAGAAAAAAAAAGGAACTGTGGAATATGGATGCTGATTAGACCATACTATTTCTTTTGTTTTGGGTGCTGTTGGTTTTCTGATTTGAGGTTTTTCCTTTGTGCTCTGATTCTTCTCATATAATATGACTAATGCAGAAATATGTTTAATGTTATTATGTATATATAACCTGTCTAGGGGAGGGGGGAGAGAGAAAAATTTTAAATTGGAAATCTTATATAAACAAATGTTGAAAACTATTTCTACATGTAACTGGAAAAAAATAAAATACTTTTATTTAAAAAAAAAAAAAAGAAAAGGCCTTGTCTATGCCGAATGCTTGGGGGCAACTGAACTCAAATGAACATTTTATCTTTGAAATCATAATTAGAAAAAAGGGACAGATCTCAGCTGGTTTGGGGGGAGTGGGGGTGAAAGCAAAAGAAAGAACAATGAACACAATTTATTAGCCAAATGATATGGGCATTAATCTTCCCAGGAATTTCAGGAGAGCTAGAAAAATGGCTTTGGATAACTCTTGCAAGTGAAAAATTAAAAGATTGATAGACCTTGATTGTGGCTTTCTCTCTTGGGATTCTAAATATAAATGTTAACTCAGATCTTATAGGGGAGAGGGAGCAAGCTACACTTACACTCCATCTCCATCCAGGTCCCTCATATTGCCTTACCTTTTTAGAAGGTAAACTCTCTTAGGGCAAGAATTATGGTTTGCTTACTTGCATTAGTATCCTCAATGCTTAGCACAGTATCTGGCATATTAACAAATGCTTTGTCTATCATAGTCATGGCTTTATAGTGGGACACAATCAATCAAACTTTAAAATGATATACTATAAAATTTTGCCAAAAATATGTCAAGCTCACTGGTCCAATAGTTCGCAGACTTCATACTCTTCCCTCTTTTCAAAAATAAGGGCGTTTACCAAGTCTGTGGAACCTCTCACATTCTCCAAGATCTTCAACATCACAGATACCAGATCAACAATTACAATTTCAATTCTTCAATACTCCGTAATATAATCTGCTCAGGCCTGGTAACAACTCAATGAGGGAAGTCAGATACTGTCTCTTCACTTATCTTGAGTTCTCACTCCCTAACTATTTTTGTTCTGTTCTCAGTTCAAAGACAATTCTCCTTGGAAAAGAAAACAAGCAAATTAAGAGTTTAGCAGTTCAGTCTGCTCACCATTGTCTGTTATCACCATCCCATCCCCCACCCCCAAGGAGTAATCATCATCTATACTTGGATCCTTCTTTTACCTCCAACATAACTTTAAAAAAAATTTTCAGTGCTAAGAATTCATCAGCAGACATAGCTAATTCTGGGCTTTAGTATTACACTATTTTTACAGGACTATACTATTCTCTTTTGTTATCTTTATTTACTTTTACTTTCATCTTCTATATGAGTTTTTTAATATCTGAATTTGTTTGTATATCAAACATTAATGTCTTTAGGCAGTGCCTCTTTCTCTCCCCTTGGAATAACTTCCGTTGGTGCTTTAGTTTATTTCAGAGAGCTTCCCAAGTCAACTTTCCCCTCAAAATACTAGGACACTGGATCCTATCAATCCTTTTTTTAATTCTCTAAATCTGCTCTTACAAAATCTAGGATAAACATCAAACAATGTCTATCTTTCCTCTTTTTGCATCATGTTGCATAATGCAGCAGCAGCAGCATTGCCCCCAAGGTTTCTGTCATTTCTACCTCAACAACCAGTTCCTCCTTTTTGGTAAGAATCAAGTCCAGAATAGCAATTCCCCTTGTTACTAGATAAAACCACAGTCATAGCAAATCACTAAGTTACCAGTTGCTCTGATTTTGGCAGAGAAAGAGTGCTAGCAGAGAAATGTTCAGAGAGCTGAAGACCCCTATCACTATAATATCATGCTTACAAATAAGCCTCAAAATCTTTTTTACAAACTCCTCATCTAACCCTTTCTATCCATGTAATACATAGTATACCCATACAACATTATCACTTCTGTTTCTAAGTCTGCTAATCCTCATCCAATTCTCTCTTCCACATTTCACCCCTCAGGGTACTAGATTTCCTCAAATAAGTATATACTCAACTATATAAATTCTCTCCTTTTATCTACTCTAGTCCTTTTAAATAAGGTTCAAGGTACACTCCTTCAAACTCAACTTTCAGTCATGATCAGCATCCTATTACGTCTTAGCAATACCTACGATGTTAATTTTGCCCCGTTGGATCAGGATCTCTAATACATCCTTTTTATAACTGATAACTGATAGTTATACACCTGGGTTGTACTATTGGCAGTCCTTGGGGATATTATCCCTTTTAAATTTCTGATCTTCTCTTCTGTTGTTATTTCTCCTCCTATGCTCTGTGGTATCAAGCCTAAAGATTTACAAAAACAATTTTCGCCCTGCACCTACCTTTTTAATTTAAAGGCTGATTACCTTTGCAATATTCCAAGAAAATGCTTTTACATGCACTTGGTTAAATACAATTCATCCCTGGCAAAGAACTTATCATTCTTATATTTTAAATCCATGGTCCAGAAACTCAAAACTTCATTCTGAGATAACAGCTTCAACTCCCAAATCAGCTAAAAAGACTGAAGAATTGCTAAATAACACTAAAGGGTAGTTCTCTGAAAATACTAAAGTCAATAAACCCTTCACTAATGATTAAAAAGGAGGAAAAAATCATTTTTTGTTTTGATAATTTCAGCAAGGTAAAATCACAACAAAGAATTATTGAATTATCATAACTTAATATATACAAACATGTCAGCAAAACTAAAATTTTAAAATAAATGAAGGAATATTTATAAAAATATAAACAAATAAAAGATAATAAGGAGTTATAAAAAAGAAATCAAACTAATTGTAAAAGAATCTTGTTGTTCAGTTGTTTTTCAGTCATATCCAACTCTTTATGACCCTAATTGAGATTTTCTTTGCAAAGACACTGGAGAGGTTTGCTATTTCCTTCTCCAGATCATTTTACAGATGAAAAAAACTGAAGCAAACAGGGTTAAGTGACTTGCTAGTTAAGTCACAGCTAGTTAAGTGTCTGAGGCCATATTTGAACTCATGAAAAGGACCCCTCCTGACACCAAGCCCAGTTAGTTAGTTACTGCACCATCTAACTGCCCAGTAAAGAAACTACCAAAGGGAAAAAACCCTGGTCCAAGTGGATCTCCAGGTGAATTTCATTAAATGTTTAAAGAACTAAACCTATACTACTCAAATTATTCCTAAAAATTAAGAAAACACTCTACCAAAATTATCTTATGAGAAAAATTGTCCTAAACCAAAGAATAAGTTATAAGCCAATGCTACTAATAAATATCAACTGAAATTTTTTTAAATAAAATCTTAAGACATCAGCAATATATTCCAAAATTATTCAATTATGATTAGCTGAATTTATAGCAGGTATGCATGTTTGATTTAACAGAAAAATAGTTAACATAATTATATTACAAAGAAAAACATCCCAAATCACATCATTTTTTATAAATGCAGAAAAAGCTTTTAATCATCATTCACTTATGCTAAAAACACTACAAAATACAAAGACAGAAGAGCCATTTTTACATGATAATGGGTACATATCTAAAACTCAAAATTATCATTGTTTGCAATGAGCAGACACTAGAAGCTTTCCCAATACATACAAGAATAAAGCAAAGGTGCCTGGTTTTCTCCCCTTATCTGACACCATTCTAGGAATGTTACCAATAACAATAAGACAAAGAAGGCATAAAAAGACATAAATATCAGCGAAGAAGAAACAAAAGTCAATATATGTATATGGAACACCATAATGCATTGTTGGTGGAGTTGTGAATTGATCCAACCATTCTGGAGAGCAATTTGGAACTACGCCCAAAGGGCTATAAAGTTGTGCATACCCTTTGACCCAGCAATACCACTATTAGGTCTTTTTCCCAAGGAGATCATAAAAAAGGGAAAAGGACCCACATGTACAAAAATCTTTATAGCTGCTCTTTTTGTGGTGGCAAGGAATTGGAAATTGAGGGGATGCCCATCAATTGGGGAATGAATAGCTGAACAAGCTGTGGTATATGAATGCAATGGAATACTATTGTGCTGTAAGAAATGATGAGCAGGCAGATTTCAGAGAAACCTAGAAGGACTTGAATGAACTGATACTGAGTGAGATGAGCAAAACCAGGAGAACATTGTACACAGTATCAACAACATTGTGTGTTGATCAACTGTGATAAATTTGACTTTTCTCAGCAATACAATGGTCGAAGATAGTTCCAAGAGTCTCATGGAAAATGCTCTCCAAATCCAGAAAAAAAGAACTATGAAATCTGGATGCAGATTGAACCATACTATTTCTGTTTTTGTTTTTGTTTTTCTTTTTCTTTTTTGAGGTTTTTCCTTTTTGCTCTGATTCTTCTTTCACAGCATGGCTAATGCAGAAATATGTTTAATGTGATTATACATATATAACCTATATCAGATTGTTTGCTGTCTTGGGGATGGGGAGGAAGGAGAGGGAGGGAGAAAATTTGAAACTAAAATTCTTATAAAAACAAATGTTGATGGGGCAGCTAGATGGTGCAGTGGATAGAACACCGGCCCTGGAGTCAGGAGTACCTGAGTTCAAATCCGGCCTCAGACACTTAACACTTACTAGCTGTGTGACCCTAGGCAAATCACTTAACCCCAATTGCCTCACTGAAAAAAAAAAAAATGTTGAAAACTATCTCTACATGTAACTGGAAAATAATAAAATACTTTTATAAAAAAAGTCAATATATTAAATATCTCAATATGTGAATTGGTCAAGCCATTCTAAAAAAGGAATTTGGAATTATACCCAAAATATCACTAAATTGTACACACTTTTGATTCAACAATACCACTAATATGCCTCAAAGAAATCAAAGAAAAGAAGAAAAAGACCCATGTGCACAAAAATATTTACAATTTACAGCAGCATTTTGTAGCAATGAACAGGAAACAAAGGGGGTTTCCATCAATTGGGAAATAGCTGAAAAAATTATGGTACATAGGAAAAAAGGAAACAAGGAAGGAAAGGAGCACTTAACCCACTTTGTACAAGCATGTGCTAAATGAATACTATCTCATTTAATTCTCCCAACAAGACTGGGAGATAGGTACTATTATTAATTACCATTTTACAGTTAAGAAAACTGAAGGTGAGATTAAGTCACTTGCACATGGTCACACAGCTTGTTAAGTGTCTAAGGCTAGGGGCAGCTAGGTGGCACAGTAGATAAAGCATCAGCCCTGCATTCAGGAGGACCTGAGTTCAAATCCAGCCTCAGACACTTGACACTTACTAGCTGTATGACCCTGGGCAAGTCACTTAACCCCCATTGCCTCACCCCCACCCCCCCCAAAAGTGTCTACAGCTAGATTTGAACTCAGGTCTTCCTGGGACCAGGAAAATAATGAATACAAAGACAACAATACTGCAAAAACAACAACTTGGAAAGATTTAAGAATCTTTTTCAATACACTATCACACCAACAACTCCAGAGGGTTGATGATGAAACATGCTACAACCTCCTGAGAGAGGAGTGATAGACTCAAGGAGCTGAAAACGAAACATACAGTTCTGGACACAGGACATATGTGGATTAGTTTTGTTCAAATATAATTATCAGCTATTTCACTTGTACCCATACAGCCCCATCCCTTTCTAGCTATATACAATACAGTGGCCTACAATTCCATCCCCACCTAACACAAACTCCCTAATGATAATGACCTGCCTAAATCCCATATGGTCTTACCCTCCCCCATGCCAGTAAGTCTGAACCTCTAACTGTCATTGTTCAAATCTTATTCTCAATCTCCCCACTGCCAGCACCCTTATTACTATCAACTTCCACCTCCCACTCCAAAGTTACTCACCCCTTCCACTGTACTCTTTGGAATGCCTGCTCCAAAAGTAACAAACTTCAAAATTTAAAAAAAAAATTTTTAAACCCATTTTTCCTTTCTTATTCTTTTTATATTCTTGCACTTTCAGAGACCTGGCTCCATCCTAATGAAAAAGTTACTCTGGCCACCCTTTCTGGAAATGATTGTACTTTCATTCATATCCCCTAGTCCTGGTAAAGAAATTGGAATACTCCTTGTTTTCCCCACTGCCAATTCCAGGCTCTCCCTCTACCATCACCACCCAGTAACCATTCCTCTTTTGAGGTTCATTCAATTTAGGTTTATCATCCAATCAAGCTTCTGGTAGCTATTATCCCCTAGATTGGCACAGATTCATAACTAACTAGTTATCCAATGTACTACTACTAATATAGCGTATAGTTGAAGGTAAATATACTATTTAATACAGGATCAATATAAGGAATATGAACAAAATAAAATACTGGTTTTAAAAATCTGAATAGTTTTATAGATATAGTAATGGCATTAAACAGATATGTGACCTTATCTATTGGTAAGATGATGATGACCCATGCCCTAGTAATCTCAAGGGATCCTGGGAAGCTCACATGAGTTCATATACACAAAAGCACTTTGAAAAGTATAAGCTATCTCTTTTTGTGATAGCAAAGAACTGGAAACTGAGGAGATATCCATCAATTGAACAAGTTATGGTATATGATTGTGATTGAATACTATTATAAGAAATGATAAAAGGGACAGTTTCAGAAAACTGGGAAGACTTATGTGAACCAATACAAAGTAAAGTAAGCAAAACTAGAACACTGTACACAGTAACAGCAATATTATAACTACAGTCAACTGTGAAAGACTATTCTGATCTATTCAATGATGCAAGACAATTTCTAGAGGAGTCATGAAGAAAACTGTTATCTACTCAGAGAGAGAACTGGTGAACTGAAGCATTTTTTCTACTTTCTTTCCTTTTTTTTTGCTTTTCTTCCCACCAGCATGGCTAATATAGAAATACATTTTGCATGACTTTGTATATATGACGGATATCATACTTCCTGCCTTCTTTTGGGGGGTTGGGGGAGGGGGCAGATAATCTACCTTTTCCAAACATCCTTTGAACTGAAAATCTAATTTTGAAATCAAAATTAAATACCAGCATCAAACCAAAAATTCATTAAGTTCCTCCTTACAGCTAAATCTTAGTATTAGAGATTCCTTAGAGTCCATGCCACTTGACAATATTTTAATTTAAACAATATTATAACAAGGCCTGACCAATATTCCCATTATTGAGACAACTTTTAAAAGTTCAAAAAGAACCTACCATCTCCCAAATTTCCAAAGTATAGCAAGTATACTACAAAGTAGTAACATAAAAAGTGGATCATTCTAAACATCCATAACTGTACATACACACAATGAAAAGTACAGTTGTTTTTTTAATCCAGTGTTCTCTATCATTGAGAAAGAAGAAAATACAGTCTAAATAAAGTCTGAAATTATAAACATAATTTTTTCAAAACAAAATTATTCCAAGCATTTTTACAACATATACCACATATCTTAAAGTGTTAACCACATGCCTTAAAGTAATTAAAAATCATTCAATCTATTAATTCTTTGTTTTTGTTTTTTTGTTCAATCTATTAATTCTAAATATCCTCCTAAAGAGTCTGAAAATAGCTTCAAGGGCGGCTAGGTGGCACAGTGGATAGAGCACCTGCCTTGGAGTCAAGAGTACCTGAGTTCAAATCCGGCCTCAGACACTTAACACTTACTAGCTGTGTGACCCTGGGCAAGTACTTAACCCCAACTGCCTCACCAAAAATAAATAAATAAATAAATGAAATTTTAAAAAATTAAAAAATTTTTAAAAGGGGCAGCTAGGTGGCGCAGTGGATAGAGCACCAGCCCTGAATTCAGGATGGACCTGAGTTCAAATCTGGCCTCAGACACTTAACACTTACTAGCTGTACTAGCTGTGTGACTCTGGGCAAGTCACTTAACTCCAACTGCCTCACCAAAAAAAAAAAAAAAAAAGGATAACTATTCCCCTCCAATCAAATTTGAAACTATTTGCCTTATGAAGGGCTTTTTGAACCTACTTCAGAATAACTTCTTTCAGAATGACAAAAAATTTCAAATTCTTTACTATATATACACACACATTACAATTTGGATATACAGTGATCTAGGTTATTCTTTATCTAGTTGTCCTCTAATCTTTCTCACAGAATTAAAGATACATGGTACAATGAAAAGTATACTAAATTTTCACTAAAGGATAACAGATTTATTATTCATTTAATTCAACAGAACTTTTTCATTTTTTAAGATGATGCCTATTAAGTAAAATCAATCTCTAGTTAGTACTATTGGAGGCATCCTAACAAAAGGAAGTAAAAAATTCAGACAGTATGGAACATGCTATTTTTTTTTTTTTGCAGGGTAATGGGGGTTAAGTGACTTGCCCAGGGTCACACAGCTAGTAAGTGTCAAGAGGCTGGATTTGAACTCAGGTACTCCTGAATCCAGGGCCAGTGCTTTATCCACTGCGCCACCTAGCCGCCCCAGAACATACTATCTTTAGGCAGAAAGGGGAAGGGGGACTACAAAAGAAACAAGTTAGCTATATATGATCTTTAGCAAGTTATTCTATATGAGCCTCAAAAAGAATCCATCAATAAATTAGGGGGCTGGACTATATTGTCTCAAATCCCTTCCAGTTCTAAATGCTATAAATTACCCTAACTATGCTGTTTTTCACAGCTTCTTCCCTTGCTCTATTTCTAGGCTTATAGATTCTCTAAAGCACCCAATTTTTCCCACAATAGTTCCCACAAGATAAGTAGTTATGAGGTAAAGGAGAATAGCAGCCACATGTACATACGGACATTTATAAATTGGGAACTGCCTGTATTTGTTGACTAATCCAGACTATTTTTCTTTAATCTCTTTAATTTGGAACTCAAAAATTTCCAGATGTCACATGTCCTACATGTATATACGTGTATATATGTGTGTATATACGTATATACGTGTATATATGTGTGTGTGTGTGTGTGTGTGTATATATATGTGTATGTGTGTGTATATATATATATGTGTGTGTGTGTGTGTATATATATATGTATGTATGTATGTGTATGTATATAGATAGATAGACAGGCAAGGCAATTGGGGTTAAGTGACTTGCCCAGGGTCACACAGCTAGTGTTAAGTGTCTGAGGCCACATTTGAACTCAGGTCCTCCTGACTCCAGGGCCAGTACTCTATCCACTGCGCCACCTAGCTGCCCCAGCACCATATGTTTTTAATACAACTCTTACCCCAAGAAATGGGGAAGAGCATACCTACAAAAGTATGCTGTTTTCTTATTCATGCTCATTCACATTTTAATATTATGGCAACTTAAAAAGAAGTCTAATGAAACAGAAATCAACACTTAATGTAGACAGTAGTGAAGGTTTTCCTAAAGGCACCTTGGTTTTCTCATCTATTGTACATATACCTGCTCTGACCCCAGCTCCACACAGAGGAGATAGATAGATAAGGCTAGATAAGAGTGAATGGACACAACTTCCTCCCACAATTCTATACATGACCCAGGAAATGTCTTAGCCAGGTGTGCTCTGCTTCCTTCTCTGTTCTTTTCAAAGAATCCTTTAAGAATCTTTTATATATTCAGTGACTATAATTTGGATCTCAACCTGCAATTAGAAACCAATGCACTGAAGTAATAGATTTCCTTTCTTTATTCCTTTGATTTTCTTCTCCTAGAAGTTGAATAATGTCTGGCTCCCATTATGAAATAAGTTAGCATTCAAAAGCTATGAACAGATGTTAAAAGAATAATTGCAAACTATAAATCACCATGTGAAAGCATCCCTCAAATCCCTAATTGTAAATGAAATGCAAATGAACACAGCACCCCACACCTTATAAACTGGAAAAGAAAACAAAAACAAAAACAAAAGTCAATATACAAAAAGCTATGGGAAGGCACAGAGTACCAACATACTGATATTACTGGTAGTACAGGTCCAATCATTCTGGATGACAGTTTGAAACCATTCAAGAAAAGTGACTTAATTATCTATATCCTTTGGACACGGCAAATGCACCACTGGGCATATATTCCAAGAGAATGCAAAAAAGAAAAAAACGTCAGAAACAAAGATCCAGTATCCAGTATGAACCAAAATATCCATATCCATTCTATGTAAGCCTCAGTTAGAGGCTTATGTAGCATGTAGCAAATTACTACAAAGTGTGTGACCATCAAGAATAGCTGAAAGAAATATGGTATACTAATTTAATGGAATATTATACAGTAAAAGATTATGAGGGGGGACAGCTAGGTGGCGCAGTGGATAGAGCACCGGCCCTGGATTCAGGAGGACCTGAGTTCAAATCCAGCCTCAGACACTTAACACTTACTAGCTGTGTGACTCTGGGCAAGTCACTTAACCCCAATTGCCTCACTAAAAAAAAAAAAAAAAAAAAAAGATTATGAGGAATTCAGAGAAACATATGAAGATTTGTATGGAATGATACAGAGGGAAGCAGAACCAAAAGAATAATTATTACAATGACTACAATGATCACTAAAAGATCCCAAACAACAAATAATGAAAAATACTGCCCTCTTCATGGCAGAGGAAAGAATGTTGTATAAACAGGAGTCCTTGCTATCAGATATTGCCCTTTCATGTGGCAGGGTGGTTAAAAAGGAAGTTTCAATCTGGAGGAAGCAGAGGGGGTCTTTTTCTGGAAATAACTATAAAGACAAGACAAAAAGTTTATCTGGCTCCTAAATTAAAGGCTGTCTTCTAAATCCCAAGCAAATCTTCAGAAAATGTGTTAAGTAAATCATGTCTCTATCACAAGAAAGAACTTCACTATCCTCTACAGCTACATCCCCCTTAGTCACCTCTGACTCCCCTGAATTTACTAAACCTATTTGCCATTCACATGATCCCTAAAACTAGTCCATTAACTCCCTTCTGGTTACACTTAACCCTTTCTCTACCTTGCCTAGGCTATGATCAGTCACTTCAACTCATTAACACTCCCTTGCCTTAAGATCTTCCAACATGCTCTCTGTGCCTATCACCAACTACAGATGGCTCCCTAAGCATCTGTCTTCCAAGTCCCTGATCTAAGTCCACAAAGACATGCAAGAGAAAGTCAAAGAATAGTCAGAACAGACCAGGCAGTGTTTAAAAGACATAACCCCAAAGACTTTAAACTTTCACTGTCATATATTTAACTTAGAATTAAAGAATATCAAAACTAGGAGAGACCTTAGAGAAGACTTCTTGCTTTATCACAAAATAAATCTATGTGTCATACAGAAAAGAATTTTCTACCATTAAAAATAAGTTTTTCTAAAAAGTAATATAAACAAGTATCCCTTTTTGTACCACAAGCAGTCGCCCATCTTAGTGATACTAGTTCTAGTTCTGTCTTGAGATCTGGTTCACCAGAGTAAAGATTCCTTCAAAGTGTTACTTAGATAAGATGGCTCTAAGGTCCCTTCCAACTCCCAAATTCCATGATACTGTGAAATTCACACTCTCTGAGCTCTAACTCTAACCCTAATTATGTTGTATGACAAAATTTTTATTCATTCTCTCACTGATGCCCTAACTAGCATACTAGCATGTGTATGTATATGTGTGTGTATCAGAGATACTTAACCTTTTTGTGTCATGGACCGTTTTGGCAGTCTGGTAAAGGTGATGCATACCTTCTCAGAATGCTGTTTTTAGAAGTATAAAATAAAACACATAGATGCATTGCAAAGGAAAACAATTATGATGAAATAGTTATCAAAGTATTAAGAAAACAAATTTGTACTATAATAATAATAATAGAACTCTTACTGGTATGCATCAGGCACTCTTTACAAATATCTCATTTGATCCTCCCAACAACCCTGGGAGGTAGGTGTTATTATTCCCATTTTACAGATGAGAAAACTGAGGCAAAAAGAAGTAACTGACCCCAAGTCACACAGCTAGTAAGTAGCTGAAGTTCAATTTGAACTCAGTTCTTCCTGACTTCAGGTCCTGACCTGAAATCCAAGGTAAGAATCCCTTCCCAAAAGGGTGATTTTTTTTCCCAAATCACCTCAACGGGGGCAGCTAGGTGGTATAGTGGATAAAGCATTGGCCCTGGATTCAGGAGGACCTGAGTTCAAATCCAGCTTCTGACCCTTGACCCTAGCTGTGTGACCCTGGGCAAGCACTTAACCCTCATTGCCCCACAAAAATAAACAAACAAACAAATCACCTCAACAGAGATGAAATGCTAGAGATAAATAATATTAAGTTCTGTAACCTTGAGCAAATCATTTAACCTTATTGGGTCTGTTTCCTCATGTGTAAAATGAAGAAAATGGATTGGCTTCAATTCTAAGATTCTACACTAATTTTCACATTTGAAAAAATAGGAATTTGTTTACCTATTAAATTTTATAAGACACACACACACAAAATATAATGCTATTAATATATGAACAGTACAAAGAATTTAAAGCAGAAAATGAGAGAAAAGTCCATTAGAATAAATTATGTTTTGTTATCCCTTAAAGTTATTCCTACATAAAGTTATCCCTATAAATGCCAACGTTTTCTAGTTTAATTAATAGGTTTTAGCAATTCCTAAAGGAACAATTTTCAACATCTCCAATGTTACCTTTAAATAATACAAAGTTATCCCAAAATTCTTAGTGCACTTTTAAGCTAGTAAAGCTTAAAGTACACTAAGACTTTTGGGACACCCTATTAGGTACATGGCATAAAGCCACTATTAAAAAGACAGGAGACTTAACAAAAGGAAAAGAGTGGAAAAAACCCAAGCAAACTACAAAAGGAAAAAAAATAAAGGAACAACAAGATCTACTACTCTTAGCTATGGCATTAATAGTGAACAAAAACTAAATTAAATGTTTCTGTAAAACCATATGCTAGAGAGGCTAATCCAAGGCATTAGAAATGGCAGAGTTCCATTGTAGTTCTAACTATTTACTACAAATGACAGATGCACTGGTTAGCAGAATGGTACACAGGAATGATGACAACACAAGAGGTTAAAAAAGAGTGCCTCAAATTAGTCTTCCCATAGAATTTCAATATACTTTCAACTAAACAGCAAATAAATCAGTTTAAAGAATATTGTTTGATTTCATCTCTCTACTGCATAATTTTCTAACATATTCAAGTAACATTTGTTATATTCATATAAGATAGCATCACAAAAACCCATAAGTTTAAAAAATTCCTCAATTCAAAGGTCCAAATCTAAGTGGTATAGAGAACTAAAAATACTAAGGATTATTTCCATAAACTACAAAAAAAAAAAATTTTTTTCAAAGAAATGTACAAGATACCATGAAAGGCTTCCCCCAATCATTCATTCAAAGAACCAAACTCTAAACTTGACAGCAATACATAATTTCACATGCTGAGATAAACAGTAAAATAATATGCAATACAGAGTACAATTCATATTAAACCTTAAAATTTGAAGTTTTTTCAATTGTTTGAATTAGCCTCCCCCAATTTATAAAAATGTTAAAAAAAAGTTCAATTTTACCAACTCCCTTTCCCAAATATAAGTAAAGTTTAAGTCCCTCTGTTGAAAAAGATTTCTGAACAAGTACAAATGAATGAAAAAACAATGTGCATACTCCTAGAAGTAAGGCTACTACAAAATGACATCAGTCTAATACTACAAGAAATATGGCAATTCAATCTAAGATTGTAAGACAGTCTCCATCCTTCAATTCTGGCTCAGGTTTCTATTTTCATTCACTCATTCATTCAACAAATATTTACTAAGTTATTACTGCATGCATCCCATCCCTTCATTTTGTAACCACACTCCAAATGTCTAGGTTTTAACAAGTTCAAAATGTATCAGCTTTAAGAATATCTTATTAAAAGATTATAAAGAAGGTTAACAAGTATTTATTAAGAGATACCTGATAATGGAATAAAATTATATAAATTAATCCAAGAAATAACAAAAGAAATGATTGTACATATTATTCACTACTGAAATGCTGACAAGTTCCTATGTTAAGTACTGACACTAAATGAAAACTAAAATTAAAATTCACACTGTAGAAGGAATTGGGAGAAAAATGTGTGGGAGAGGTTTTTCAAACAACTATTTAAGTTTGCATGACATCTCCAGAGTTCTTAGATATATAAATATATTAGGCCATAAAGATAAATGTGTAAGGGAAACAAAGCATTTTTCCCCATCTCTAATCGAATAAACTGAGTCACTTTCAGTAGCTGTAAAACAAACAATATTTAAAATCAGTAAATAATGAAAGCATTTTGAAACAAAATAGGGCATATATTTAATCCCTACAACTTACAAAACATGTTTGTACTCATGACTAATAACTGTAGCTGTTATACAAGATCTCAATTCCAAATTGCTGAAATACTGTCACATACAGAATGCCAGTTCATCAAGTTTTCAAAACTAGATCATAATTTTTTAAGGTGATTTCACACTTAGTATTTAAAAGGGAATACTTTTACTAAAGCAAAAATATTTTTCAAAAAATACTAAAAAGGAATGAAATTGAGTCATAAAATTCTGAATATGGAGGAAGGAGGAGAATATTGATTTGTGCTTGTTTAGAAATCTTTTTTCAATAGATGAACTTAAACTAAATAGTGTTAAGTTTGGGAAAGGGAGGTGGTGACCTATGATTTCATAAGTGTGGGGAACTACCAGTGTATAAACTTCCTTCATCAATACAGATCAGTAACTCTATGACTTACATTCTTGAGTTGACTAAAGTACTGATAGATTAAATGATCTGTTCGTGATCATACAGCTCTATGTGTTGAAGCAGACCTTGAACCCAGTCCTAACTTCAAGTCCCATCCTCTATCCATTTGCCTTTATAAATAAGTATGTTAGAGTCTGAAGTGAATTTAAGAATAATTTGCTTGGCCAAGTTCTAAGAACATGAAGTCAATACAGATTTATTAAGGGTTTAGCAAACTAGACTTTGAATTACAAAGTCGCCTTATTTCCCAAGATAATAATTAAGGTTAGTCATTATGAAGAAGTATTTTAAGATACAAGCTTTAGTTAGGAAATTATAGACTTATAAACAAAAGGTTCAATTTCTAAGTTTTTAGGTTTTAACATGCCTTAGAAAAGCTGTATAAATTCCTTTCAGGTTCTTGTAATTAGAGGAATTGTCAATGTTATATAGTTACTAAATGATATACATCTTCAAATACTGAATGTTCCCTTCCTTCTGTATTTCAGGATGAAGGAAATAAATTTGTTACTTATCAGCAAAAAGAAGATGCAATGGTATTTTTGAAATAATTATTCAATGCTTCAGAAAACCTAGCTCCACATTCTTCAAATTTCAGGGCATCAGACTCTGCTAAACTTAAGCATAAAGGTCTAGGAACTCATCTGTTAAAAATCACTCCACAAGGAATAGTGTTTAAGAGCAATAGGGAGTGGATGGAGCACCGGTTCTGGAGTCAGGAGTGCCTGAGTTCAAGTCTGGCCTCAGACACTTGACACTTGCTAGCTGTGTGACCCTGGGCAAGTCACTTGACCCCAATTGCCTCACTTTAAAAAAAAAAAAAAAGAGCAATAGGGGTTGTAAGGGCTCAAAGCTGGGAGGTGATGAACTGATGAAAGGCTGTTTACGGGACCATTCTTGTTCAAGTTAATAGATTTTGCTATGTTTCTAAGTACATATAATTCACTAACAACAGATTAGCAACCAGGCAAGATGCTGATGTTTCTCCTTCCCTGTATTTATTTTGCATGGGAGGTGAGAAAAGATGATTATATTGATATTGTAAGGTATTACCATATCTCATATTATTTTAAAAGACAGGATCAGGAACCACAGGAGGGAAAAAAAAGATAAGGAATTTTGGAAAATTATCATACCTATTCCATAGGCTTTAGCACAGATCCATTGTAGATTAGCAGCTATTTTCGCCCTGGCTGAATCATAGAGCTCAGAAGGGACAATTTCAACTGCACTGTCGGTCAGGGCCTCCATTTTTCTCCTGGTGCTATCTCCACCAGCAGAAACATCAACATCCACCATCTAAAAGAGATGAGTTTTAATAAGGACAGAGAAATCAAATCCGGTAGCAAGTACCCCCACCCTAAAAAAAAAATCTATCAGTTCTAAACGTTCCATTCAAATACAGTAGGTACAATGCCATATGCCCTGCTAAAACCCCATTTTTCCCCGAAATGCCATTATCTTATGATTTTTTAAAAAATACTTGAGAGTGAGATAAAAAGGAAAAAAATATCTCAAGACTGGGAGAGGAAACCTAAAATAACACAAACCGGTATTGAATACCGGCATCTTGAAATTCTGCAGTACTGCCACCTTGCATTCCCATTGTATCAACCGTGCATTTTTTGCAAGGATCATCTCCATTGTAAAAGGCATAGACACAAGGAAACCTATCACGAATAAAGGTGGGAGGAGGAGCTGTGGAGGAGACAAACACACACACAAAAAGGACTCGCGAGTGGCTCTCTCTACCTGCCACTTTCCTATAAATGAACAAACCACTGCCTTCTGCATCCCAATCAAATACACATCTTTCGGAGGGGGGCCCTCACGGTGGGGGCCGGCCCCCCGTGGTGCGCCAGGATCGAGGCACGGGGAGAACGAAGGGAGTGATGGACTCGCCCCCGCCCCAGCAAGACTGGGGAGGCTGGGGCTCCCGTGGGCAAGGGGCCGCCGGCTCCCTTCAGGCTGGGCGGACAGCCGGGAGCCTCCCCGCCCCTGGCCGCTGCTCCTCACGCCCGCCCCGCCGCCGAGGCCTACCTAGCAACCCGTGCCGCCAGAGCCGGAGCGCCCCGGGGCGGGCGCGGCTGAGGAGGAGAAGACGACGCGGTCCGCTGGGGGCGCTGGGAGAGCCCAGCCCGGGCCGAGCCGGGAGCGGGGAAGGGCCGAGCCGGGGCGGGGTGGGGGGTGGGGGGTCTCGGAGGGGCCCTCCCTGCCTCAGCCTCCTCACAAACCTTTCACAGCCGCCGCCTTCGCCGCCTTTGCTGCTTCATCCTGAGGCCGCCGCCGAGAGCTGAGGCCAGGGAGAGGCGGGCGGAGAATGGACTGCCCGATGGGGCCCGGTCGTTTGGGGCAAATGGGAGGACCGGGTGCGGGAGGGCGCGCGCCGAGAGCACGGGGCAGAGAACGCGCAGTCGGGACGCTCGCGCACGCGGCTCGCGAGCGGCCGCTCCGGGCCGCCCCCAACGGTTCCACCGAGAATGGGAAAGCGTTTGGACAGTTGCGCAGGCGCCGTACGGACCGCGCAAGGGCTCTCCAACCGTCGTCGTCCTCGCCCTCATCCCCCCTCCCCTCTCCTTTCTGCAGGTGCCTGAGCGAGCCAAGGCTCCTTTACCAGAGTCTTTACCCTGATGACGGCTTGGCAAAAGAAGTCCCAGAGATTAATATGTCTCAAGGGCAGGAATGTAGGAGCCAGCCTTGGAAAAGAAATTATTTTGAGGGTTGGAGGAGGGAGATGCTCTGCATCTTTTTATAAGAGCTTGCCATCCCTATCTCTTTGTCTTTTAGCTGTCTTCCCCAGAAGGATTGTGCTTTTGACCAAGCCCATCCAGTCGTTTCACAGAATCGGAATTTCTTAGTTGGAATGCACCTCAGTAGCCATCTGGTCCAACGTATACCTGGAAAAAAACTCCCCTCCACGACATACCTGACCAGGGATCATCCATCCAGCATTTGCCTGAAGACCTCAGAGGTCTTCAAGCAGTAAGTAACCCTCTACCTCCAGAAGCAGACTAGTTCCACTTTGGGATAGGTCTAGTTGTTAGCAAGTTTTTCCTTACATCAAGCCCAAATTTGCCTCTTTCATAAAATCTGAGACTTGGCTAGAATAAGAGATCATCTAGTCTCTTATTTTACAGATGTGAAAACAAGAGCTATTCAAGGGAAGTCATTTTCCCGTAAGACAATAAGAAAGCTAGAATTCAAACCCAGAATCTTTAACTCTAAATCCAGTTATTTTCCCATTATACTCAGGACTACCTCCTTTCTGTAGATCATAGGACTGTAGATTTGGAACTGGAAGGGACCTTTCCTCACATTTAGTCTATCCACATTTCATAGATGAGGAGTTTGAGAAACAGTGAAATTATTTGACCCTTATACATGTCTAGCTCTTTAAGATCCCTTCCAATTCTAAATCAGCCCAACAGAGTCTAGATCTCAATGAAACGACAGCAGCAGTCTGCTTAGAAATGAGCCATTGACCAGTCAAGGGGGGGGGGGGGCTGGTCTGGAATGTGAGGAACCCTGAGGTCCAGAGGGTGGGAAGAGACACATAGGCACAGTGGGTAGCTGCCATAAGGTTGAATCCTTGAGCCTAGATGGAACAGACTTAAACAAAAATTTAAAAGAGACCAGAACAAAACTGAAAAAGGACTTATCAGATAAGGACGTTGGGGCCAGCAAGCCTGAATGCAAGACAGGGTGTGGCCTGCCTTTCAAGAGTTAAGTAATCAAATCAAAACTTAATTCTGTACCGTTCAATGGTTAGACTAGAGAGATATGACTTGAGATATCCGCAGCCACCCCTCACCCAATTCCCCCAGCCACCACCAGTGGGGAGATGGTTCTCCCTCAACAGGGGAACTTTCCAGTCAGACGATCACCTCATCTGACCAACATCAGACCTCTATAAAAGTATCTGTGCCATGCCTTCTCCCCATGAGAGAAGTCTAAGGATTTCTCTTTTGGTTTCCGTTCCCCAGCTCCTAAATAAACTATTATCTTATTCTATTGGATTTGTGTGCAAGAGGGTGTAATTCTTTAAAGAGGAATTCCTAAGGACCCCAAACCCCTACCCCTCTCCCAAACCCCCTACCCCATTTTCCCCACAAACAATCACTGTAGATTCAAAGTATTCTGTGGGTTTATACTCATAAATCTATAACTCAAGTGAACCCACCTATTTGTTTACCTTTTAGTTGATAGCCAGGGGGCCACAATTAGCTTAGAGCACCAGCATTTACTGGAATAGCAAAGTAAAAGGATTTATAATTAGAGTACAACACCCCCTCCCCAAAAAAATCTAGAGCACTAGAACAGAAGACATTTTAAACTCAATGTGTCCAAAACTGAACTTATGTTTCCCCCAAACACTCCCCTTCTCAAAATTTCCTTATTACTATTGAGAACACCATCCTCCTAGTCCCTCAGACTTGAAATCTACATGTCATCCTCCATACCTCACTATCTCTCACCCCCCCCCATATCCAATCTGTTGCCAAGGCCTGTTGATTTCACCTTTGCAACATCCCTCTTGAATATGCCCCCTTCTCTCCACTGTGCTACCACTCTAGTACAGGCCTTCATCACCTCACCCTTAGACTATTGTTATTGTTATCAGCAGGCTCCATCCAGCCTCAAGTCTCTCCCAACTCCAATCCATCCTCCATTCAACCATCAGTTATTTTCCTAAATCATAGGTCCAACCATGTCTCTTTCTCAAGAAGCTACAGTGTCTCTCCATTGCCTCCAAGATCAAATGCAAAATCCTGTGCCATTTGAAGCCCTTTACAACCTAGTCCTCTCCTACTTTTCCAGTCTTCATACTCTTCAATCCAGTGACCCTGGCCTCCTTGCTGTTCCATGAACAAGTCCATCTCTCTGATCTGGGAATTTTCTCCAGCTATACCCCCTGCCTGGAATGCTTTCCCCTCCTCATCTCTACCTACTGAATTCCCTATATTCTGTTAAGTTCCAACTAAAATTCTACCTTTTACAGGAAACCTTTCCAAACCTCCCTTAATTCTAAGGTCTTCCCTATTTGTTATTTCTATTTTTTCTTTTATATATATGATTTATACATGTTTATTTATTGTCTCTCCCTTATTAGATTGTGAGTTCTTTGAGAACAGGAACTGTCTCTTACCTCTTTTTTTTTTCTTATCCCTAACGCTTAGTACAGGGTCTGGTTTGTAGTAGTCACTGAATAAATTGTTTATTGACTGACTGACTAAGTTATTGCTAGGTTCTTTCAGGAAGAACCAGGATTCCTACCCAAGGAACAAATGGGAAGCCTTCCAAGTTCCTCTCTCTCCTTTGGGTTTTCAGCCCACGCACAAATGAACTCTCTTTCAAATATAATTCCAGGGTCTATTCCCTCCATTTTTTAAAACTCCCAGTGAGGTTCACCATTGTTTTGGTAAAGTCCATAGTCTTTGCCAGTCAGCCACCCTTTCTGGTCCCTTTATATGCAAATAAACCACTCAAAGTCTATTGTGTTTACCTTATTCCTATATCTACCAGACTCCAAACATTCTCCCTCCTTGCCCCAAAAGTTCAGTACCCAGCTCAATAAACAGATTTCCCCTCCATTTCTACTCCTGCCCTAACACTTGGGGACTTCATTCTACATATTGATATCTCCTTAAACACCTTGACCATCCAATTCAATAATCACCTTAGTTTCCATGACCTAAATCTTCATGCCATCTCAGCCAACAGAAAGGTCATCAACATCACTCATAATTGTGCCATTTCTATGATATCCAACTCTATTTATATGCCAGATGCTTCCCTAGGCTCAAGGAATAAGAAGACAAAAATAAATCTGCCCTCAAGGAATTTATATTTTACTGAGAAATAACGTATATAAATAAACATATACAAATAAGTACATACAAGATAATTTGGGGGAGCACTAGCAACTGGGAGTATTCTTTTCTATATAAAAAATTTCATATAGATACAACTTGCTCAGAGTTTTGAAGGAAACAAGGTACTCTGAGGGTGGAGCTGAGGTTGCAGTGCATCCCAGGCATGAAGAATGGTAGTGTATGATATGATTATGGATTTGAGTCAGATTAAACTCTGAGGATGGGGTCTGGAAGGTACCCAGCCCTGCCCCAGTATAGTTCATTTAGAAGTTTATTGCTTGTCAAATTCTCACTGTCTCCTTATTGCCAATTAACAGTATTTTTACTTCTGCTCAGTCTCCCCACTTGTCAGCTACATATTAGTTTTGTCTGCAATCCATCATGTGTCAGAACCCCAGTCCCTGTTGAGTGGGCCAGGGAGTTAGCCCACCAATTCAATACTCGGGACTCAAGAAGAAAGGACAGGGCTCAGCACAGGATGCAGCAATTAAGTTGAGACCAGATGTTAAGTGACATGTCTCTTTTTCTCAGAGCAGAATCCCCTTGGCCCTGGGGTCCCAACAATGGATTATTCTTTCCTTCCCAACATAACCGAAGATAAATTTTAACCCTGTCATCCTTCTAGAATTAACACGACTACAGAACAATGCTGAAGCACCTGAGTGACTCTTCCTGTTATTCAGGTTGAATATCTTTAGAGACAGGGGTCAGGAGAGGGGAGTCAGTGGGAACTGTGAGATCTGAAACATCTGTCACTCCCCTGTTTCCTCTTCTTTTGGTTTGACCTTGTTCCCCCTCCCCTTTTCCCCGTTGTTCCTGGAACACGTATGAATGTCTCCATACATTGATCATGAGCTAAACAAGCACCCTGGGTGAGACAGGATTGGATGTTAGATTGTGAGCTCGACCTAGTGTGCATGGGGACTTCCCCTATAAAAGGTCAAGGCATGTATTAGCTAGCGCGGCTCAGGTATTGAGCTTGCCCATTCCTATGGGAATGTAATAAATCTGTCTCTGCTTGACTTGGTGGTCTCCTCGAGTTATTTGGGTAGACTGAGGCAGTTTGCTCCACACAGTAGGTAGAAAGCATAGATATGAGAAATGGAGTATCATTTGTGAATATCATTTGCAAGAAGGCAAATTTGGCTGGACCATCAAATTTGGGAGAGTAACATCATAAAATTTTTTAAATTCCCAAGAGAATAACATAATAAGTGTAAAGGGGGAAATGGGGTATGAGTTTGGGTTAGGGGTTGGGGTCCTTAGGAATTCCTTTTTAAAGAATTACACCCTCTTGCACACAAAAGTAGTTAGAATAAGGTGGTAGTTTATTTAGGAGCAAGGGAAGGGAAGGGTGGGGGGAGGGAAACCATGAAAGAAATCCTTGGACTTCTCATGGGGAGATAGGCACAAAGCACATGGCTCAGGGGTACCAAATCTCCTCGAACAGGAGACTGGAAGGTACTTTTATAGAAGACTGATGGGAGTGGACCATCTGCCTGTGGAAAGTTCCTTTAGTGAGGGTGGACCATCCCCCACTGGTGGTAGCTGGGGGAATTGGGTGAGGAGTGGAGGACCATCCCCCACTGGTAGTGACTAGAGGAATCGGGTGAGGGGTGGCTACAGATCCCTCTTCAAAACACAAAGGCCCCAGCCACACCCAAATTTATCTCCCCAGGGTAAGGGAGACCAGAATGAAGGGTAGGAATCCCAAGCTAGCTCAGTCCAATTTGGTTCAGTTTATCTCTCTAGGCGTTATCTGTCTTCTGGTTTAGTTTCTCAAGGAGAAGGTTCCTTGATGTGCCCCAGAGAATTTCTGGGGTGCTCTGCACCCCATGACATAAGGTTAGAAAAGCAAGTTGAGATCTGGTCTTGAATGTCTTTAAAAGTTAAAGAGAGGGGCAGCTAGATGGCGCAGTGGTTAAAGCACCGGCCCTGGATTCAGGAGTACCTGAGTTCAAATCCGGCCTCAGACACTTGACACTTACTAGCTGTGTGACCGTGGGCAAGTCACTTAACCCCCATTGCCTAAAAAAAAAAAAAAAAAAAAAAAAAAGTTAAAGAGAGTGGGGGCAGCTAGATGGTGCAGTGGTAAAGCACCGGACCTGGATTCAGGAGTACTTGAGTTCAAATCCTGCCTCAGACACTTGACACTTACTAAGTGTGTGACCCTGGGCAAGTCACTTAACCTTCATTGCCCTGCAAAAAAAAAAAAAAAGAGAGAGGGCCTTCCGTACAGTTACCGGCAAGTGGGAGGTGGAGGCAGGGGTGGTGGTGGCAGCAGCAGTGGCTCTCTTCACGTGGGGGCAGGAGAATCGGCGGTGGCAGGCAGCCCGTGATATTCTTCGGTGATCACTATGAGTTTACCCCTGAACCCCAAACCATTCCTGAACTGACTGACAGGGAAACCAGTGATGGTGAAGCTTAAGTGGGGAATGGAGTACAAAGGTTACCTGGTGTCTGTGGATGACTACATGAACATGCAACTTGCAAATACAGAGGAATACATAGATGAGGCATTGTCTGGACACCTTGGTGAAGTTTTAATAAGGTGCAATAATGTCCTTTATATCAGAGGTGTTGAAGAAGAAGAAGAAGATGGAGAAATGAGAGAATAGCATCTTTTCTGGGGTGGGGGTTGGGTGGGGATTTCTTTTGTATATTTCTAGAAATAAAAATTTGTTTTTAAAAAAAAAAAAAAAAAGCTAGGTGGTGCAGTGGATAGAACACCGGCCCTGGATTCAGGAGGACCTGAGTTCAAATGTGACTTCAGACACTTACTAGCTGTGTGACCCTGGGCAAGTCACTTAACCCTCATTGCCCTGCCCAAAAAAAGAGGAGTGTTCCGGAGGCAGAGCCAAGATGGCAGAGTAAAACCAGAAAGCTGCCTGAACTCTCCCAAATTTCCCTTAGAAACATTAAGTTTCTCAACAGATTCTAGAATTGTAAAACCTGCAAAAAAAAAATGAAGTGAAACAATCTTCTGACTTAAGATAACCTAGAAGATCTTCAGGAAAAGGCTCTATCACCTGGAGAAAAGGGAAGCATAGCTCACCAGCAAAAGGCTCCTAGTCACAGCATAGATCAGCAGCTGAGGATCCACAGTCCTAGCACAGCAAGCTAGTGGCACAGCAAGCCAGTTGTGAGGCCTCCAACCCCAACACAGAAGGCAATCTGCAAGCTGGGGTATTGGCTACCCAACAAGCCCAACTAAGCTGCGCCACTCCAGTGCAGTGAGATTCTGCAAGCTGCTGACTCCCCAGAGCAGAAAGCTAGTGACTCAGTCCCTGGGCCCCAGCAAAAGAAGCTTCAAACAGTGCACACTGTACCCCAGGAGCAGAACTCAACCTTAAAAGGCACAAAAGAGGCTAAAATATGAAGAAGAAACAGAAAAGAACCCTCACCATTGACAGTTACTATGGTGACAGGGAGGATCAAAACATAAACTCAGAGGAAGACAACAATGATAAAACTCCTACGTGTGAAGTTTTAAAGGGGAAGAAGAATTGATCCCAAGACCAAAAATTCCACCTGGAAGAGTTCAAAACAGATTTTATAAACCAAATAAGAGAGGTAGAAGAAAATTTAGGAAAGGAAATGAGAGTTATGCAAGAGAAAGTCAATAGCTTCAAAAAAGAAAATAATGCCTGAAAAAATACAATTGGAAAATTGGAAAAGGAGAATAATTCCTTAAGAATCAGAATTGAGCAGATGGAAGCTAATGACTCAATGAGACAAGAAGAAGAAGTAAAACAGAATCAAAATAATATAAAAGAAGAAAACATAAAATATCTCTTCAGAAAAACAATAGACCTGGAAAATAGATCTAGGAGGGATAATAAAAGAATAATCAGATTACCTGATCAAAAAAAGAGCCTAGACAGCATATTTCAGGATGCTATTAAAGAGAATTGCTCCAATGTCTTTACAATCAGAGGAAAAATTAGTCATTGAAAGAATCCACCAATCATCTCCTGAAAGAGACCCCAAAAAGAAAATATCAAGGAATATTGTAGCTAAATTCCAGAATTATCAAGTACAGGAGAAAATACTGCAAGAAGCCAGGAAGAAACAATTCAAATATCAAGGAACAACAATAAGAAATACACAGGATCTGATAGCTTCAACATTAAAGGATCAGAGGGCTTGGAATATGATATTCCAGAAGGCAAAGGAACTGGAATTAAAATCAAGAATGTACTACCCACCACCAAAAACAAAAACCAAGAATGTACTACCCAGCAAAATTAAATATAATCTTTCAGGGAAAAGATGGACATTCAATGAAATAAGAGACTTTAAACTTTTCCTAATGAAAAGTCCAGAACTGAAGAGAAAATTCAATCTACAAATACAAGACTCAAGAGATACATGAAAACATGAAAAGGTAAAAGGGGGGGGGGGGAAGACCTGTTATTCAATGAGGTTAAAATGTTTGCATCCCTACATGGGAAGAAGATAATTATACCTCTTGAGATTTCTATCTTTATTAAGGCAGATAGGAGTACATACAGACAGAAGGTGTAGGTTTAAGTGGATTCTGATGTGATGATATTTTTAAAAAAACTTAAAGGGAAGCAAAAAGGATTATAATGGGAGAAGAGGAAAGGGAAGACAGAATATGGGGTAAATCACATCACTGTGAAGAGGCCCAAAAGACCTATTACACTAGAGGGAAAGAAGGAAGGGGTGAGCATTGTTTTGACCTCACTCTCATCTGATTTGGCTCAAAGGGGGAATAAGAAAAACACACTATTGGGTATAGAATTCTATCTTACCCTAGAGGAAAATGAAAGGGGAAAGGGGAAAGAAAAGGGAGGGGTGCTGATAAGGACAAAAAAGAGGTGGGGTTGATAGAAGGGAGGGCAAAACTAGGAATTGAAAGGGGAAAGAAAGGGGAGGGGTGCTGATAAGAACAAAAGGAAGGTGGGGCTGATAGAAGGGAAGGTAGACTGAGGTGGCCAGAAACAAAACACTAGTGAGAAGGGAAAAGGAAAGAGAAAAATACAAACAAGGGGAAAAAATAGATTTTAGGGAAATACACAGTAATCATAACTGCAAATGTGAATGGGATGAACTCACCCATAAAACAGAGGCAGATAGTAGAGTGAATTAAAAGCCATAACCCAACAATATGTTGCTTATAAGAAACACACCCGAAGCAGAGAGAGACATACAGAGTAAAGGTAAGAGACCAGTGCAGAATCTATTATGCTTCAACTGAAAAAAAAAAAAAAGTAGGGTTCGTAATCATGATCTCAGACAAGACAAAAGCAAAATTAGATCTAATTAAAAGAGATAAGCAAGGAAACTACATTTTGCTAAAAGGTACCATAGATAATAAAGTAATATCAATACTAAACACATATGCACCAAGTGGTACAGCATCCAAATTTTTAGAGAAGTTAAGTGAGTTACGGAAAGAAATAGATAGCAAAACTATATTAGTGGGGGATTTCAACCTCCCCCTCTCAGAACTAGATAAGTATAAGCACAAAATTAAGAAAGAAATTAAGGAGGTGAATAAAATTTTAGAAAAATTAAATATGATAGACCTCTGGAGAAAACTGAATGGGGATAGAAAAGAATATACCTTTTTCTCAGTGGTACATGGAACATACACAAAAATCGACTATGTATTAGAGCATAAAAACCTCATTGTCAGGTGCAGAAAGGCAGAAATAGTAAATACATCCTTTTCAGATCATGATGCAATAAAAATTATGTGTAATAAAGGGCCATGGAAATATAGATCAAAAATTAATTGGAAACTAAATAATCTCATCCTAAAAAATGAGTGGGTCAAACAACAAATCATAGAAACAATCAGTAACTTCATCCAAGAGGCTGACAATAATGAGACAACATAACAAAACTTATGGAATTCCAAGCATTCCAAACTGCCAAAGCAGTTCTTAGGGGAAACTTTATATCTCTAAATGCCTACATGAATAAAAATAGAGAAAGAGGAAATCAATGAATTAGGCATGCAACTAAGAAAGCTAGCAAAAGAACAAATTAAAAATCCTCAATTAAATAATTTTGGAAATTCTGAAAATTAAAGGAGAGATTAATAAAATTGAAAGTAATAAAATTACAGAATTAATAGACTAAGAGCCATTCTATAAAAAAATAAATGAAATAGATAAACCTTTGATTAATTTGATTTTAAAAAAGAAGAAAACCAAATTACCAGCATCAAAAATGAAAAGGGTGAACTCACCACCAATGAAAAGGAAACTAAAGCAATAATTAGGAGCTATTTTGCCCAACTATATGCCAATGAATTTGACAATCTAAATGAAATGGATAAATATTTATGAAAATATAAACTGCCCAGATTAATAGAAGAGAAAATAAAATCCTTAAATAAGCCCATTTTAGAAAAAGAGATTGAACAAGCCATCAATGAACTCCCCAAGAAATAATCTCCAGGAAGCTATGGAAAAATTGGAAAACTAATGCATTGTTGGTGGAGCTGTGAACTGATCCAACCATTCTGGAGAGCAATTTGAAATTATGCCCAAAGGGCTATAAAGCTGTGCATACCCTTTGACCCAGTAATACCACTATTAGGTCTTTTTCCCAAGGAGATCATAAAAAGGAAAAGGACCCACATGTACAAAAATCTTTATAGTTGCTCTTTTTGTAGTGGCAAGGAATTGGAAATTGAGGGGTTGCCCATCAATTGGGGAATGGCTGAACAAGTTGTGGTATATGAATGTAATGGAATACTATTATGCTGTAAGAAACGATAAGCAAGCAGATTTCAGAGAAACCTGGAAGGACTTGCATGAACTGATGCTGAGTGAGATGAGCAGAACCAGGAGAACATTGTACACAGTATCATCAACATTATATGTTGATCAACTGTGATAGACTTGATTCTTCTCAGCAATACAATGGTACAAGATAGTTCCAAAGGACTCATGATGGAAAATGCTCTCCAAATCCAGAAAAAAAACTGTGGAATGTGGATACAGATTGAACCATACTATTTCTTTTGTTTTTGATGCTGCTGTTTTTCTTTTCTGAGGTTTTTCCTTTTTGCTCTGATTCTTCTTTCACAGAATGACTAATGCAGAAATATATTTAATGTGATTGTACATATATAACCTATATCAGATTACTTGCTGTCAAGGAGAGGGGGGAAGGAGGGGAGGGAAGGAGAAAAATTTGAAACTAGAAATCTTATAAAAACAAATGTTGAAAACTATTGCAACATGTAACTAGAAAATAATAAAATACTTTTATAATTTAAGAAGGAAGGAAGGAAGAAAGAAAGAAAGAAAGAAAGAAAGAAAGAAAGAAAGAAAGAAAGAAAGAAAGAAAGAAAGAAAGAAAGAAAGAAAGAAAGGATCTCCAGGGTTAGATGGGTTTACAAGTGAATTCTACCAAATATTTAAAGAAAATTAATTCCAATACTATGCAAACTATTTGGGAAAATAGATGAAGAAGAAATCCTACTAAATCCTTTCTATGAGATAAATATGGTGTTGATACCTAAACCAGGAAGAACAAAAACAGAGAAAGAAAATTATAGGCCAATCTCCCTAATGAATATTGATGCAAAAATTCTAAATAGAATACTAGCAAAGAGATTACAGCAATTTATCACCAGGATAATACACTATGAGCAGATGGGATTTATACTAGGAATGCAGGGCTGGTTCAATATTAGGAAAACCATCAACATAAGCAACCACATCAATAACAAAACTAAGCAAAATCATATAATTATCTCAATAGTTGTAGAGAAAGCTTTTGACAAAATATAGCACCCATTCCTATTAAAAACACTAGAGAGAAAAGGAATAAATGGAGCTTTCTTTAAGATGATAAATAGGATCTATCTTAAACAATCAGCAAGCATTATATGCAATGGGGATAAGTTAGAGGCATTCCTAATAAGAGCAGGGGTGAAACAAGGATGTTCATTATCACCACTATTATTCAAAATTGTACTAGAAATGTTAGCCTTAGCAATAAGAAAAAAAAAAGAAATTGAAGGAATTAGAATAGGCAAGGAAGAAACAATCACTCTTTGCAGATGATATTATGGTATACTTAGAGAATCCTAAAGAATCAACTAAAAAACTACTTGAAACAATTAACAACTTTAGCAAAATTACAGAATATAAAAATAAACCCACATAAATCATCAGCATTTCTATATATGATTATCAAAGTGCAACAGCAAGAGATAGAAAGAGAAATTCCATTTAAAATAACTGTAGGCAATATAAAATACTTGGGAGTCTACCTGCCAAGGCAAATTCAAGAACTATATGAACACAATTACAAAATACTTTTCACACAAATAAAATCAGATCTAAACAAATGGAAAAATATAAACTACTCATGGGTAGACTGTGCTAATATAATACAAATGACAATTCTACCCAAATTAATTTACTTATTCAGTGCCATAACAATCATACTACAAAAAATTATTTCATAGAGCAAGCTTGAAAAAACAATAACAAAATTCAGATGGAAGAACAAAAGGTCAAGATATCAAGGGAATTAATGAAAAAATGCAAAGGAAGGTAGCCTACCTGTACCAGATCTAAAACTATATTATTTTTATTTTTTTGTGGGGCAATGAGAGCTAAGTGACTTGCTCAAGGTCACACAGCTAGTAAGTGTCATGTGTCTGAGGTCGGATTTGAACTCAGGTCCTCCTGAACCCAGTGGACCACCTAGCTGTCCCCTCTAAAACTGTATTATAAAGCAGCAATCATTAAAACCATTTGGTACTGAGAGCCCATATGTATAAAAATATTTATATCTGCTCTTTTTGTGGTGGCAAGGAATTGGAAATTGAGGGGATGCCCATCAATTGGGGAATGGCTGAACAAGTTGTGGTATATGAATGTAATGGAATACTATTATGCTGTAGGAAACAATGAGCAGGAGTTCAGAGAAACCTGGAAGGACTTGCATGAACTGATGCTGAGTGAGATGAGCAGAACCAGAAGAACATTGTACACAGTATCATCAACATTATGTGTTGATCAACTGTGATAGACTAGATTCTTCTCACCAATCCAATGGTACAAGAAAGTTCCAAAGGACTCATGATGGAAAAGGCTCTCCAAATCCAGAAAAAAAAAAAAAGGAACTGTGGAATATAGATGCTGATGGGACCATACTATTTCTCTTTTGGTTTTGGTGCTGTTTTTCTTTTTTGAGGTTTTTCCTTTTTGCTCTGATTCTCGTATAACATGACTAATGCAGAAATATGTTTAATGTTATTATATATATATTTATAAAAACATATATAAATGTATATATATATATATGTATATATAAACATATATCAGATTACCTGCTGTCTGGGGCAGGGGCTAGGGAGGGGAGGGAGGGAGAAAAATTTGAAATTGGAAATCTTATCTAAACAAATGTTGAAAACTAAAATAAATAAATTTTTTTTAAATGGAAAAAAAACTATTTGGTACTGACTAAGAAATAAAGAGGAGGGTCAGTGGAATAGTTTAGGCACACAAAACACAGCAGTAAATTAATATAGCAATCTCCTGTTTGAGAAACCCATAGACTCTAGCCTCCAGGATAGAACTCACTATTTGACAAAAACTGCTGGGAAGACTGGAAAATAGTATAGCAGAAACTGGGCATAGACCAACATTTCACACCATACACCAAAGTAAAGTCAAAATAAGTACAAAATCTAAACATAAAGGGTGATACCATAGGCAAATTAGAAAAGGAATAGTTTACTTATAAGAACTATGGGGGCAGCTAGGTGGCGCAGTGGATAAAGTGCTGGCCTTGGATTCAGGAGGACCTGAGTTCAAATCCGACCTCAGACACTTGACACTTACTAGCTATATGACGTTGGGCAAGTCACTTAACCCTCATTGCCCTGCCCCCCCCCCAAAGAACCATGGAGAGGGGAAGAATTTATGACCAAAGATGAGATAAAGAACATTATAAAATACAGAGTGGATCATTCTGACTACATTAAATTTAAAAGTTTTGCACAAACAAAACCAATGCAAACAAGATTAGAAGGAAAGAAGAAAGCTGGGAAATAATTTTTACAGACAGTATTTCTGATAAAGGCCTCATATCTAAAATATAGAGAGAACTGAATCAAATATACAAGAATACAAGTCATTCCCCAATTGAAAAATGGTCAAAGAATATGAACAGGCAGTTTTCAGATAGTGAAATTAAAACTATCTATAGCCATATGAAAAAATGTCCTCAATCACTACTGGTTAGAGAAATTCAAATTAAAACTACTCTGAGGTACTACCTCATACCTATACAATTGGATAATGTGATAAAAAAGGAAAATGGTAAATGTTAGAGAAGATGTGGAAAAATTGGAACACTAATGCACTGTTGGTGGAGTTGTGAACTGATCCAACCATTCTGGAGAGCAATTTGTAATCATGCCCAAAAGGTTTCAAAACTATGCATACCAGGGCAGCTAGGTGGTGCAGTGGATAGAGCACTGGCCCTGGAGTCAGGAGTACCTGAGTTCAAATCCGGCCTCAGACGATTGACACTAACTAGCTGTGTGACCCTAGGCCAGTCACTTAACCCTAATTGCCTCACCAAAAAACAAAAACAAAAAAAAAACCTATGCATACCCTTTGACCCAGCAATACCACTACTAGGTGTATATCCCAAATAGACCATAAAAAAAGGAAAAGGACCCATATGTACAAAAATAGTCATAGGTTCTCTTTTTGTGGTAGCAAAGAATTGGAAATTGAGGGGATGCCCATCAGTTGGGGAATGACTAAACAAATAGTGGTATATGAATGTAATAGAATACTTTTGTGCTGTAAGAAATGATAAGCAGATGGACTTCAGAAAAACCTGGAAGGACTTGCATGAATTGATGCTGAGTGAAATGAGCAGAACCAAGAGAGCATTGTACACAGTATCAACAACATTTTGTGATGATAAACTGTGATAGACTTAACTTTTCTCAGGAATACAATGATCCAAGACAATGCCAAAAGACTTATGGTGGAAAATGCTCTCCACATTCAGAAAAAGAGATATGGAGTCTGAATGCAGACTGAAGCATAATATTTTCACTTTTGTTGTTGCTTTTTTGTTATTATTCTTGTTTATTTTTTCTTGCATTTTTTCCCTTTTGTTCTGATTAATGTGGAAATATGTTCAATATGATAGTAATGTATAACCTATATCAAATTGCTTGCTGGCCTTGGGATGGTGGAGGGAAGGGATACCCTTAACAAAGAGAACAGTTCAGAAGGGGAATGGGTATGAGGGGAATGATAACAAGTTCAGTACTGGACATACTGAGTTTGGAATGTCTACAGGGTGTCCAGTTTGAAATGTCAATAGGGAGTTAGAGAAAAGAGCTGTATATACAGATTTGGGAGTCATCTGTATAAAAATGATCATTTAAAAAACCATGAGAGCCGATAAGGTCACCAAGAGTAGAGAAGAGGGTCCAGGACAGAGCTTTGGGGTATACCCACAGTTAAGGGTTGTGATATGGGAGATGATGCAGCAAAGAAGACTTAGAAGTGGTTGGAAAGATAGGATAAGAACCAAAAAAAAGCACTATCACATAAATCGAGAGAGTGCTCACTAGTAGAAGGTGGTCAAAAGTGCCAAATACAGCAGACAGGTCAAGAAGATCAAGAAGGTCAAGGATTGAGAAAAGGGCATCAAGTCTGACAATTAAGAGATCACTGATAACTGAAAATAATAGTTTTAATTGAGTGATGAGGTCAGAAGTCAGATTACAGAGGTGAGAAGTGAGTGAAAGAAGTAAAGGCAACAGGTATAGAAAGTATTTTTTAAGAGTTTGGTTATGTGAGAATCAGGGTGCCCCCCGCCCCTGCTGAGAAAGACATTGTGAGAACCAGGGCAACACCCCCCTGAGGAGAAAGCATGGGACTAGCATTGAGAAGCTGCCTTGCATCAGGAAGTTACATCTATTCATAGAACCGCCTGTAAGTCATGTCAATCATTGCTACCAGCCAATTAACTTGAAGCTGTGTGTGGGGACTGCCCCTCTTCCAGCCCTGCAGGGAGCTTCTGCTCTAGGAGACTGAGGATCTGTCTTTCTGTTGGACATCGTGATAGGAGCAGCTGTAAGTGCAGGGAGTTAGGGTCTTTCTTTCTCCACGTGTTCTCTTTACTAACCCCTATTATACTTTAATACATGCTTAATGCCCCAAAGACTGGTGTTATGAGTTTCTAATTTAAGGCAACCACACATTAGATTTTTTTTAGACATCACAGATTTTTAAGCATCACAGTAATGAGAAGAGAGATATAGGATAATAACATAAAGGGATGGTATGGTCAAAGGATTTTAGAGGACAAAAAAAACTTGGGCATGTTGATTGATAGCAGGGAAGAAAAGTATAGATAGGAAGAGATTTAAGATTAGAGAGAAAGGAGGGACAAACAATTGAGAGAGACAAGAGGATATAGAATTGAGGTTACACATAAAGGAGTTGGCCTCAGTGAGAAGGGTAAACTTTCCATGAGAAATATGAGTCAAGAAGGAGAATGAGATGTAGAGAAAAGAAAAAGGAGTTCACAGCAAATGATGCCTATTTTCTCAGTAAAGTAGGGAATTAGTTCCTAAACAGAGAAGAAAGGAAGAAGGTGTGATGTAGAACCTCCTGCCCTCCAGCCATCTTCATGTCATGCCTCTTCTCCTATAAACCACATTCTCCAGTTCCTACTTTGCTCCTGTATGAGAAGAGTTCTCCATATCTACCTTGACCCAGACCCAAGATGCTGACTGCTGCCAACTTCATACAAGTGTGCATCTCCTTTCCTTCACCCTTCTGCCTTTTGGAATGATGATTAAAACTACTATTCCTGGAAAGGACATGGATAGTAGAGTCAAGATGACATAACAAGAGTCAGGATTGTGCCTGGCTCACCTAACATACAACCTAGAAAACATGTCAGACTGAATTCTGATTGGGAAGGTTAAAAAAAAAAGTCATAGTGAATCATTTTTCCAGCCCAGGGAAAATAGAAAGACCTGTGGACCCTGGGGCAGGAGCTGTCCTAAAGCATACAGTAATGGAAACAGAAAGGGCAACTGTGGCTGCAATGGGGAATATTCTTGCACCAGGGATGATAAGGGATCTGAGACTGAACACTAGTACCAGAGGAGAAAGAGAGTTTAGAGGTTCCCTAAACTAGATCTAGGAATAAAATTGCATGCCTTCTGGCAGTTCCATCACCCATTATCTAGTTCCAGGACATAGATCTAGGGTGGAAAGGAATGACCTTGACTGAGCATGGTCCCCGAGTATTAAGTACAAAACAAAATTCAGAAAATTAGCTGTGTGGCTTTGAGCACAGGAGCAGAGTAGTAACTTGGTTCTAATATTTAGCCCAGCACATAAGCCTACAGTGGAAAAACTAAGGCAGAAAACCAAGACTGACCAAGGAGAAGCCAGCAATTCTGTCTCTATGAAACTGTAGAACTTCCCAGTAGTCTAATCTTGACTGAGTCTAGCAGCAATCTACTGAATCAACTACTCCCATACCAATAGGCCCAAACCTGTATCAGCACTTGCCTCTGCAATTTCCCTCTGACCAGGAGGTCAATAAACAGACTCTCCCAAGATCACATGATTTTGGAAGCCCTGAAAATTTGCAGGTCCCCAAACTGGACTGTAAAAACAGTTGAAACTCAGGTTATGCAGTGGATAGAGCACCGGCCCTGGAGTCAGGAGGACCTGAGTTCAAATCCAGCCTCAGACACTTAACACTTACTAGCTGTGTGACCCTGGGCAAGTCACTTAACCCCAAGTAGGCAAAGCCCAATTCCAAGATAAAGTGCAAAGTCAAGAAGTAGGCTGGAATAATGAGCAATTTTTTAAAAAAAAAAAGAACACAACTTTAATGACTTGGAAGCTGAAGACAAAAATACATAAGAAGACATTGACTTGAAAATATCTACAAGCAAAGCCTCAAAGAAAAAATCGCAGACTACACAAGACCAACAAGAATTCTTAGGTGAGTTAAAGAAAGATTTTTTTAAAGGTAACAATTTTATTTTAAAAACCAAATAGGAATGGTAGAGGAGGGGCAGCTAGGTGGCTCAGCGGATAGAGCACTGACCCTGGAGTCAGGAGGACCTGAGTTCAAATCTAGCCTCAGACACTTAACACTTACTAGCTGTGTGACCCTAGGCAAGTCACTTAACCCCAATTGCCTCACAAAAAAAAAAAAAAAAAGAATGGTAGAGGAAAAAAGAGTGAAAAAATGAGAGCTGTGCAAGAAAGTTATGAAAAGAGAATTAACCACTTTGTAAAAGAGGTACAAAACATTACTGAATAAAATAAAATTACTGAATAAACTCTCTTTCTCCTCTGGTACTAGTGTTCAGTCTCAGATCCCTTATCTTAAATATTAGAATTGGGGCAGCTAGGTGGCTCAGTGGATGGAGAGCTGGTCCTGGATTCGGGAGGACCTGAGTTCAAAATCCAGCCTCAGACCCTTGACACTTGCTGGCTGTGTGACCCTGGGCAGGTCACTTAACCCCAATTGCCTCACTAAAAAAAAAAAAAATTAGAATTGACCAAATGGTAAGAAAGGTACAAGACATTACTAAAGAAAATAACTCCTTAAAAATTAGAATTTTACAAATGTAAAAAGGGTACAAAATATTAATAAAATAATTCCTTAAAAGTTAGAATTAGTCAAATAGAAGCTAATGACTCTGTAAGTGATCAAGAAATAATAAAGCAAAGTCAAAAGACTGAAAAAAATAAAAGAAAATGTGAACTATCTCATAGAAAAAACAAGTGGCCTGAAAAATAGATCAAGGAGAGGTAATTTAAGAATCCTCAGACTATCTTAAAGCCATGAAGAAAAAAAGAGCCTAGACATCATATTTCAAGAAATTATAAAGGAAAACTGCCCAGATATCTTAGAACTCGAGGGGAAATCAAAAGAATCCACCAGTTACATTATGAAAGAAACCTCAAAATGAAAACTCAGGAATGTAATAGTCAAAATCCAGAACTCTTTAGTCAAGGTGAAAATACTATAAGAATCCAGAAAGAAAAAATTCAAGTACCATGAAACCACAGTCAGGATCACATAAGATTTAGCAGCTACCACTATGAAGGAATGGAGACTTGGAATATGATGTTCTAGAAGACAAAGGATGTTGCATTGCAGCCAAGAATAACCTATACAGCAAAAACAGTATAATCCTACGGCAGGGGGGAATGGATATTTAATTAAATAGGAGACTTTCAATAATTCCTGATAAAAGACCAGACCTAAATAGAAAATCTAACATTCAAACACAGGACACAAGAGAAACATAAAAAAGTCAACATGAGGGGTTAAACAAGGTAAAACTGTTCATATTCTCTCAGAACATTATCATCACCAAGAGTCTCAGAGGGAGTCTTAATTACACAGAGAAGCCTGAGTGTGATTCTTTTATGAAAGAATCATCTCAAAAGAAGAATTGAAGCATAGGGAGGAGGAATTTACTTGGAGATGGAGGAGTAGAGGAAGAATGGGGGAAATGATTTCACAAGAATTGGCCGTGGTTCACAAACAAATGCAGAAAAGCAGAAATATTAAATGTATCTTTTTCTGACCATAATTCAATAAAAATTATACTCAGTAAAAAAGCATTTGAAGCATAGTTTAAAAATTAATTGGAAACTAAATAACAGAATCCTAAAGAATGGGGGGCAAATGAATAAATCATAGAAATAATAAATAATTTCATTAAAGATAATGACAATTAGGAGACAACATATCAAAATTTGTTGACTACAGCCAAAGCAGTACTTAGAGGAATCAAAGAGATGAAGAGCAGATCAACAAACTGGACATGCAAGTAAAAAAAAAAAAAACAGCAAAAGAAGAAATTAAAGACCACCCCATGTAAAACCTACATAGAAATACTATAAATCAGAGATGAACAAAAATGAAAATTTTAAAAATCAAACTAATAAATAAAACTAGCAGCTGGTTTAAAATAAAACAATAGACTAGATAAACCATTGGTTAATTTGATTTAAAAGAAGAGAACTAAATTACCAGTATCAAAAATGAAAGAAAGTGAATTCACAAAAAATGAAGAGGAAATAAAAACAAAAGCAATTTTGCCCAACTATGTGCCAATAAAACTGACAATATAAATGACATGGTTAAATACCTTTAAAACATAAATTGCCCTGATGGACAGAACAGAAAATAGAATACTTAAATAATCCTTTCTTAGGAAAAGAAATTGAAAAGTCCATAAATGAGCTCCTTAAGGGGAGGGGGAAAACCAAGACCAGAAAGATTTACAAGTGAATTTTATCCAAAATTTTACAGAAAAATTACATAATACTATATGTCATATTAACTGTTGGAAAAAAAAATAAGCATCCTGCCAAACTCCTCCTAAGACACAAATATGGTCTTGATACTTAAATCAGGAAGTGTCAAAACAGGGAAAGAAAACTATAGACCAATGAGGGTTAAGTGACTTGCCCAGGGTCACACAGCTAGTAAGTGTTAAGAGTCTGAGGCCAGATTTGAACTCAGGTACTCCTGACTCCAGGGCCAGTACTCTATCCACTGCGCCACCTAGCTGCCCCTGTAAAAAGCTTTTGACAAAGTACAATACCCGTTTCTATTTTTAAAAAATACTAGAAAGCATGAAAATAAATGGAGCTCTCCTTCAAATGATAAGTAGTATCTATCTAAAACAAAGACCAACCATTATTTCTAATCAGTATAAACTAGAAACCTTTTCAATAAGATCAGGGGTGAACCAAAGATGTCCATCATAACCATTACTATTCAACACTTTACTAAAAATGCTAGCTATAACAAGAAGACAAAAAAAGAAAAAGAAACAAGTAACAAGCAATTGCAATGAGGAAACAAAACTCTCTCTTTTTGCAGGTAATATGATGGTTTACCAAGAGTGTTAACTAAAAATTAACTGAAACAATTTAAGAACTTCAGTAAAGTTGTAGATTGGGAAATAAACCCACACAAATCATCAGCATTTCTATATGTTGCCAACAAAATCAAGTAGGAAGAGATATAAAGAGAAATTCCATTTTTAAAAATTATAGAATAGTAAGATACTTGGGGAGTCTACCTGCCAAGACAAACACAGAAACTATATAAACACAACTGCAAAACACTTTATACAAACATAGAAAGATCTAAATAATTAAGAAATATTAATGCTCATGGGTAGGCTGTCAATATAATAAAAATGGCAATGCTATACAAATTAATTTACTTATTCAGTGCTCAAACTTCTTCTTTTTTTTTTTTTTGTGAGGCAATTGGGGTTAAGTAACTTGCCCAGGGTCACACAGCAAGTAAATGTCAAGAGTCTGAGGCCGGATTTGAACTCAGGTCCTCCTGAATCCAGGGCCAGTACTTTATCCACTGTACCACCTAGCTGCCCCTAGTGCTCAAACTTCTAAAGGCTTATACTAGAGAGCTTGAAAAAATAACAAAATTCATCTAGAGGGGAAAAAGTCAAGAATATCAAGAAATCAATTTAGAAAATGAAGGGAATCTAGAAGTCCCAGATCTCAAACTATATTTATTACAAAGCTATCATCATCAAAGTGATTTGGTACTTGGTAAGACAAACTGGGTATAAAACACACAGAATATAATGAGTATAGTAAATCTAGTGTTTGATAAACCCAGTGTTGATTAAACCCAAGGATCCCAGATAATGGAGCAAGAACTATTTGACAAAAACTATTCGGAAAACTGGAAAGTTATCTGGCAGAAACTAGACAGACCAATGCCTCACATCATCTACCAAGACAAACTGAAAATGGGTGCATGATTTTGACATAAAGGGTGACATCAAAATTAGTGGAGAAGGGAAGAAATGACCTGTCAGATATATGGATAGGAGAAAAGTTAATGATCAAACAAGAAATTGAGAGATTCACAGAAAGCAAAATGGATAATTTTGATTGTATAAAATTAAAGTTTTTGCACAAATAAAACTAATGCTGCTAAAATGAGAAGAAAAACAAAAAGTGGGGAGATCTCTTTGTAGCAAGTTTCTCTGACAAAGGTCTCATTTCTAAAATACATAGGAAATTGAGTCAAATTTATAGGTATAAGAGCCATGAATAGGAAGTTTTCAAGGGAAGAAACCAAAGCTATCAATAGCAATATGAAAAAAATTCTAATACTAATGATCAGAGTAATTCAAATTAAAATAATTCTCAGATACCACTTCACAACCATCAAATTGGCTAAGATAACAAAAAAAGAAAATGACAATTATAGTAGGGGATATGGGAAAACTAATGCATTGTGGTGGAACTACAAACTATTCCAAACATTCTGGAAAACAATTTGAAACTATGCCCAAAAGGCTATTAAACTGTTCATATCCTTTGACCCAGCAATAATACTAGTAGGTCAATACACCATGGAAATTAAAGAAAGAGGAAAAGAACCCATATGTACAAAAAAAAATTTATAGCAGCTTTTTTTGTAGTGGCAAAAAATTGGAAATTGCAGGATATCCATCAAGTGGAGAATGGCTGAAAAATTATGGTATATGAATCTGATTGAATATTATTGTTCTAGCTAACAGCTATCATTTATATAGCACTTGCTATGTGCCAGACACTGTACTAAGTGCTTTACAATTATTTCCATTGATCCTCACAGCAACTCTGGGAGATACATGCTGTTATTATTCCTATTTTACTTATGAGGAAACTAAAGCAAATAGAGGTTTAATGACTTGCTCAGGATCACATAACTAGTAAGTGTGTGGAGCCAGATTTAAATTCAGGTCTTCCTGATTAAAGGTCCAGCACTCTATCTACTATTCACCCTAGCTGTTCCTGTATAAGAAAGGATGATGGGAATGGTTTCAGAAATGCCTCAAAAAAAAACATGTATGCGCAGATACAGAACACGGGAACAGCCTACACAGTAACTGTAATATTGTAAAGATAATCAACTTTGAAAGACTTACTATAACTCTCTTCAATCCAGTGGCCTGCAACAATTTCAAAGGACTCATGATGAAATATGCTATCCATCTCTAAATAGAGAACTGATGAATACAGATTGAAGTATATTTTTTCTTTCTTTTTCTTCCTTTTTTTTTTTTCAGGGAAAAAAGTGACCTGACCAGGGTCACACAGCTAGTAAGTGTCAAGTGTCTGAGACCAGATTTGAACCTAAGTCCTCCTGAATCCAGGGCCAGTCCTTTATCCACTGTGCCACCTAGCTGCCCACTTCCTTTTTTTTTTTTTGAACCTAGCCAATGTGGAAATTTTGTTTTTGCATGACTATGTACACATATTTGTATTGGATTTTGTTTTTCTTGCCTTCTCCAAATGTGGGGGGGAGAGAATTTGGAACTTAAAAAAAAATTTAAGTTTCTATACTTTAAAGATAAAGAAAAGGATATGCAAAATTATGCCTTAATATCCCTGTAACTTCTCTGACCAAATGACTCCTTCCTAGCCACCACTCCCTTAAATGTATAGTCTTCCCTTCTTAGAATCTAAACTCCTTGTGGCCAGAGACCATATTTTTATGTGTATCTCCAGAATTTAGCAAGATGCCTGGCATATAGTAAGCACTTAATAAATTCTTTTCCATTCATTTATTCATTGAGAGGAAAAGAAAAGGTTGGAAATATCTTTTGTGGGAAGTAAGACATATAATCAAAGAAGAATAAAAGAATTGTTTTACTGAGATGAAGAATCAGTTGAGGTCAAATAATGTAAAAGTATAGTGGATCCACTTCTCTTGGTTGCATGATTTTGTACAGCTCTATTCATTCAGAGAAATTAGAAGATAGACATAATCTAGGGTTGGGGTTTGGAGGATTTTTAAAATAATCATAAAAGTATTTTATTATTTTCCAGTTACATATAAAGATAGTTTTCAACATTTGTTTTCATAAGATTTTTAGTCCCAAATTTTTCTCCCTTTTTTCCTTCCCTCTACCCTCCTCAATACAGAAAGCAGTCTGATATAGGTTATATATGTACAGTCACATCAGACATTTCTGCACTAGTCATGTTGTGAAAGAAGAATCAAAATAAAAGGGAAAACCTCAAAAAAGAAAAAAACAAAAGTAGAAACGGTATGGTTCAATCTGCATTTAGAGTCCACAATTCTTGGTTTGGAGGATTAAGCAACTAAAGGATGGTGGGGCAAGGGATTCCAGAATGGAGTGTAAAGCTGAAATGGTTGACCTTAGGGTTGAGGTTGGGAAGAGGGGAAAATGAAGTTAAAGGAGAAAGAGTGCTGAGGAAAGGGGAGATTGGGGATCCTAGTGGGCTCACAGGATAAAACCTATTCATTTATGAAGGCTAAGGCATAGTGAAAAATGGAGTGATAGGAGGCTGTGGTCCAATAAAAGGATTTTGGCATTTTTGATCATTAAAGTGGAGCAGTTGTGGGTAATTGCAAAATCAAGAGTATGACCATCCCTGTCTAGCTGGAGTGGAAGAGAGGAGTAGGTAATAGTTGAAGAGATTGAAGACTTGAGAGTTTAGAGTACTACTTGGGACATCAATATGAATGTTAAAGTTCTCTAGTGCAAGGGCAGAAGCTGAAGTGGAGAGAAAGACTATTAGCCAGGCATTGACTTCCTTGAGAAAGAGGGAAATGTTGGGGGGGGGGTGGATTGAGAGAAAGATAACTATTTCTAGGATCTTGATAAATAGTAATCAGAGAGGTTTCTGAGTCATGTCATCAAAGAGAGTTTAGAAATAGAAATCAAGATCGAGAAGAATTCCATTTCTTCTTCCATGGCTAGTATTATGAGAAAAAGTTCTGTCATTACTAGAGAAAGGGCTAGGATTTAAATGTCATCTGGGTGCAGGTAAAGAGGAAGAGGTAAGAAATATGTGGAAGCTTATTATAGAATAGGATTTCCAGAGGGTCCAGTAGAAGGGATAAAGGGGGGCATGCCAGCCCTCTTTTCCCATTGGTGAGTTCCTCCTGGTGCTTCCATTTTGGGGAGAGCCACAGGCCAGCCATTCTTTGTTCCCCTCCCAGTATGCTTCAGACTTTCTGGACTTCAACACCATCCCTTCTGTTTTATGTCTTCTGTCATTAAAATGTAAGCTCTTTGAGGGCAAGGACTATCTTTCTGCTTGTATTTACATCCCCAGAACTCAGCAAAGAGACTGACACATAGTGAACGTTTAATAAATGCTTCTTACCTTGCTTTGCCTGAAATGGGATATGGGAAGAAGTAGGGTTGAGCTGAATGAGAATGAGAGAATGAGAAGCAGGGGTGTGGGGGGAAGTTGGGAGAGGAATGGCTTACTCTTAGGCAACCAGGATTCATCAACACAGAGATTGGGAAAGGAGTGAGTACATTAGTCATAGCAGTTGAGTCAAAGCAAGAGGGCATTTGAAGTCTTCCTGGCACTCAGTGGTTTCTGTAGTGAAGGAAACACTCTTGAGTTATGACTCTATCTTAGGTTAGTTTCTGCTCTACCCCTAAGTAGAAGTTGATCTAAGCACATTTATCCTAAAACTGTTCTTCACCCTCACTATGACCCCCAGTTCCTCCCTACCTCTCTGGTTTTCTAATCAATCACCCCAGAGTTGGCCTCACATTCCTCTCTTGAATTTACCAATTTAATCATACACCATCCTTGAATCTCTTGCCCCCTTTCCATACTACTATTCACATCCTACTGATCTTTTTAACCCTTGACATCCCTTTAATTTTTGATATTGTCCCTCTATCATCTCCTCCTGGACAATCTCTCCTCCCTTGGTTTCAATGTCAAAACTCTCTTACCTATTTCACCACTCCCTTTCAGTCTCTTTTGTTAGACTATCTCTGGGGGAGCAGCTAGGTGGTACAGTGAATAAAGCACTGGCCCTGGATTCAGGAGTACCTGAGTTCAAATCTGGCCTCAGGTACTTGACATTTATTAGCTGTGTGATCCTGGGCTAGTCACTTAACCCTCATTGCTCTTCAAAAAACAAACAAACAGACTTTCTCTGTATCATATTTGCCTTTTTATCATGAGGACTTTGTGTATATTAGTGTTTAATATAAATGTTTATTAAATTAAATTGTTAAACTCATTTTTTCAAATGATGAAACTGAGGCTAAGAGAACTACAGTAACTTGTATAAGGTCATACTGGTAGTAAGTAGGTTCCCTCACTCTAAATCCAATGGTCTTGCCTCTAGGCTGTGGATGCTTCTAGATGCTTCGAGGTTATACTAAGTGCTTAGTATGTATTCAACCCTGTGCTAAACATTGTGCGGCTACAGGAGAAAAGGACAGTGCTCTCAGAGATCATACAATCATGTCTTACATTTATATATCATGTTAAAGTTTAAGAAGTATTTTCCTAATAACAGCAACCTATGAGGTAAGTAGCATAAATATTAGTACTTCAAATTTTCCAGGAGGAGAGAGAAAAATTTTTTGGCCCAGAAGAAAAAAATGCAGCTTTTACTAAAGGCTTTCTACCAAGAAGCAGTCTGTCATACATACATTAAAACTGCCCAAGATTCAGTCTGTCAAAAAGCACTTACTATGTGTCAGGCTCTGTGCTAGGGCCTGGAGATACAAAGAAGGGGAAAAAAAAATTAAAGTCCCTGCCCTCAGGGAGATCAAATTCCAAAGGGGGTAAACATGCAGATAACTTAATACATGCAAGTATAACAGGGAACTGGAACAGACACAGAGTACATCAAAGGCTGAGGATCCTGCTCTCTGGAGCATCATTATATCATTTAATAGAAGGGCCTTGGAGAGATTTTGGAGCATGAGCAACTAGTTTTTTATAAGTAGGGTTTTTTTTTTTAGGGGTGGAGGGATTGGTAACTAGTTCTGGTCTGCTAACCATATGGTAAATGGTAGATTCTTCATTTGGCTACATAGCTGGAACTGGGAGATGATTTAAAAGGGCTCTAACCCGTGAGAGCTTTGGCCATTCTCTTTGGTTGCTCTCCCTTAGTAGATTACTATTCATCCATTGACTCCTTCCCTGATGACATTTGGTGAAAGACAGTGATATAAAGGGAGAGACCTTGGGCCTTCTCCCTCTAAGGCTGACATGTGACCCATTGAAGAAGGACCTTGGTCCTTTGACTCATTATTTGTTCTTTCATTTTCGGTGACAGAGATTAAACTGGAGGCTGAACCTTCTAGATTTTTGAAGTCAGGTAAGCAAATCTTCAGGTGTCTGAGGATCCATGCCAGGTTTTACAGCTAGTCTTGTATCAATGTTTCAGGGAGCAAAGACTTTAGTGAAGCAGCCCAATGAGAGAATTCATCAGGCAGAAATGCCACATTTGAAAGTTCACTTGGTACAGATAAAGCTATATAGAAGCTGTGCTAAGAATAAGCCTACTCCACCTAGGAACTGAAGTAATATAGGAGAGAATGTGTCTCTGGGTTGTTGAGGGGAAATGTTTATACTTTTGTTCTTGATATGTTTCCAAAGTAAATATTCCTTTGTAAAAGCTAATTTTTGTTACATGATTAAATGGAACTGAGGTGCCTAGTCATTATGGGGAGAGGGGTATAAAATAGGTGTGGGACTCCAACTGATGGCATTAAAGAAAACCTAATCCCTCAGGGTACCCCTTGTAGTGGGCCTGGCTCTGGGAGAATGATCCCAGAAAGTACTGACTATCCAAGAAATATACAGTATGAATGGAAAGTTATCTCAGAGAGAAAGTACAAGAAGAGGGGGAAGGGAGGGACCTCAGAATTAGGCTCCCTGATGAAGGTGGGATTTGATCTGAGGAAGGAAGCCAGGGAAGCCAAGGGGTTTCAGTGAGGAGAGAGATCATTCCAGGAATGAAGGACAGACCATGAAAAGGCACAAAATGGGAAAACAATGCCATGTATAACAAGTGGACCAGTACAACTGGACCATAAAGTATGTGGAGGAGAATAAAACATGTGAATATTGGAAAAGTAGGAAGGGGCCAGGTTGTGAAGTGCTTTAAGTGTCTGACAGAGGATTTTACATTTCATCCTGGAGCAATCTGTAAGGACTTGCTGCAGATTACTAAATGGTGGGGAGGGGTGACATGGTGAGTTGCAGTTTCCAAAGAATCAACATCATGGGTACCTAAATAGCAATGAAGAAATGTATAGTAGATATAATCTGGCTGTTGCACATTTTTAGCAATGACCTATCCCCATTTTAAGGGGTTCTTGAGGATCAGAGAAGTAAATGTGACTTGCCCATAGTCATACAGATAGTAAGTGGAAGAACCTGCATGAAATGGTAGGCCATCTTACCCTAAGCTCAAAGCTATTGTCTATCATAGTTTCTCATCTGCAAGGAAGACATTCTATGTAAGGGGAACACATGTAATTGGTGATGGGGAAATCAGTAAAGCAGTTTTACTAGAACAGAGATCATGAAAGAGAATGGCAGGGATAAGGCTGAAGAGATGGAGAGGGATAAGAACACAGAAGGCTAGAGAATACTGCACATTATCTTTCAGGCAATGTGGAGTCATTGGAGGTTTTTGAAAGGATCAGTGGATATAAAAAAATAGTGTCAACTTGAAAAATCAATTTGCCAGTGGCGTGTAGGATGGGTTCCCAGGGAGAAGACTAAAGGTGTCAAACTGCACAATCACCTTGAAATACCAATCTGTAGGAAGCAGCGGCCAAGAAACTCCTCTGAATGAAATCATCCTCAAGGGGCGCTAATTGGAGCTAACAGTGAAAATGTTTTGAATTTCTATGGTGCTTTTCCTCAGAGGAGCTCAAAACCAAAAGAGCTGATTCTGAGTTATAGAAGCCATGACCAAAACAAATGGCCAATCTATAAGTTTTTTAGGGCACTTACTAAAGCCTCTTTGGAGTAAAGGGGCAAATGGGTATGGGTATCTTAGAAACAAAATACTTAAGAAATATTGTCCTGGTACTTGGAGAAGATGGAGAAAATCATGTTATTTCTTTGTACCTGTTTTTCCATCAGTAAAAGAGGCTGCTACCTGTCCCCTATTTACTTCACAAAGATGTTCAGTCATTTCAGACTTTCTGATCCTATTTGGGGTTTTCTTGGCAAAGATATTAGAGTGGTTTGCCATTTCTTTTTCCAGCTCATTTTACAGATGAGGAAACTGAGGCAAACAGGGTTGAATGACTTGCCCAGGGTGACACAGCTAGTAAGTGTCTGAAATCCTGACTCTACCTGAGGTCTGAGATCTAGCACTCTATCCACTGTGCCACTGAACTGCCCTTTCACAAAGATACTGCAAAGGTAAAAGCCAAAGGATATAACCTGCTGAATAAATATGAACTATTATTACTACATGAAAAAATGCCTTGGGTTCAGGAGATGGAAGATTCCATATAAGCACGAGGCATTATTATCCCTGCTATTATAATTTGTTTTCTCCTGCTACCACCAATCCGCTGAACTGATCTCTCTTGAAACAGAACTAAAGAAAACTAACAGAAATCATGTGATTATCTTAATAGATGCAGAAAAAACCTTTGATGAAATACAGCACCTATTCCAATTAAAAACACTAGAGAGCATAGGAATAAATGGAACTTACCTTAAAATGATAAGTAATGCTTATCTAAAACCATCAGCAAACATTATCTGTAATGGGGATAAACTAGAAGCTTTCCCAATCCAATCAAGGGTGAAGCAAGGATGCCCATTATCACCGCTATTATTTAATATTATACTAGAAATATTAGCTATAGCAATAAGAGAAGAAAAATAAATTAAAGGAATTAGAATAGGCAATGAGAAAACAGAACTATCACTCTTTGCAGATGCTATGATGTTATACTTAGAAAATCAACTTTAAAAAGTACTTGAAATTATTAACAATTTTAGCAAAGTTGCAGGATACAAAATAAACTCACATAAATCATCAGCATTTCTATATATTCCCAACAAAGTCCATCAGCAACAGATAGAAATAGAAATTCCATTTAAAATAACCAGACAATATAAGATACTTGGTAGTCTACCTGTCAAGATGAACCCAGGAACTATAAGAACACAACTATAAAACACTATTCACACAAATAGAGACAGATCTAAACAATTGGAAAAATATTAATTGCTCATGGGCAGGCCAAGCCAATATAATAAAAATGACAATCTTACATAAATTAATCTATTTCTTTAGTTCTATAACAAAGTATAAAAATTATTTTATAGAGCTAAAAAAATAACAAAATTATCTGGAAAAACAAAAACTCAAGGATATCAAGGAAATCAATGAAAAATGCAAAAGAAGGTGGTTTAGCAGTGCTTGATAAAGCAGTAATTATCAAAACAATCTTGTACTGGCTAAGAAACAGAATGGTAGATCAGTGGGATAGAATAGGTATGAATTACACTATAGTAGACAAATATGATAATCTAGTATATGATAAACCCAAAAGTCCAAGCTTTCGGGATAAGATTAGTTTCCAATTAATTTTCAATCTATCTTTCCATGGTTCTTTGTTACAGGTAATTTTTATTGCATCATGATCTGAGAAGGATGCATTTACTATTTATGCCTTTCTACATTTGACTGTGAGGTTTTAGTGCCCTAATACATGGTCAATTTTTGAGTATGTGCTATGTACCACTAAGAAAAGGGTATATTCCTTTCTATCCCCATTCATTTTTCTCTTGATGTCTATCATATCTAACTTTTCTAAAATTCTATTCATCTCTTTAACTTCTTTCTTATTTATTTTGCATCTTGAATTATCTAGTTCTGAGAGGGGAAGGTTCAAATCCCCCATTAGTATAGTTTTGTTGCCTATTTCCTCTTGTAATTCATTTAATTTCTCCTCTAAGAATTTAGACGCTATACCACTTGGTGCATATATGTTTAGTATTGATATTACTTCATTATCTATGGTACCTTTCAGTAAGAGGTAGTTTCCTTTCTTATCTCTTTTAATTAGATTTATTTTTGTCTTTCCTTTGTCTGAGATAAGGATTGCTACCCCCGTTTTGGTTTTTTTTTTTTTATTTCACCTGAAGCAAAGGTCCAAGCTTTTGAAACAAAAACCTTATTATTTGACAAAAACTGCTGGGAAAACTGGAAAATAGTATGGCAGAAACTAGGTATAGACCAACATCTCACACCGTATACTAAAATAAGGTCAAAATGCGTACATGATTTACACATAAAGGATAGTATCATAAGCAAATTAAGAGAGCATTAAATAGTTTATCTGTCAAATTTATGGACAGGGGAAGAATTTAGGACACAATGTTGCTGTTACTGTGTACAATGTTCTCCTGGTTCTGCTTACTTCACTCAGCATCAGTCCACTTAAGTCCAGGTTTTTCTGAAATCCACCTGCTCATCATTTCTTGTAGCACAATAGTATTCCATTACATTCAAATACTACAACTTGTTCAACCATTCCCCAATTGATGGGCATTCCCTCAATTTCCAATTCTTTGCCACCACAAAGAGAGCTGCTATAAATATTTTTGTACATGCGGGCCCTTTTCCCTTTTTTATTGAACAGGCAATTTTCAACAAAGAAATCAAAACTACTTATAGTCATGTGAAAAATGCTCTAAATTATTATTGATCAGAGAAATGCAAATTAAAACAACTTGGGGGTACTATATTATACCTATTAGAGTTGCTAATATGACAAAAAAGGAAAATGTTGGAAGTTGGAGGAGATGTGGGAAAACTGGGACACTAATGCACTATTGGTGGAGTTGTGAACTGATCTAACCATTCTGGAGAGCAATTTGGAACTATGACCACAGGGCTATAAAACTGAGCATACCCTTTGATCCAGCAATAACACTGCTAGGTTTATACCCCAAGACATTAAAAAAAAAGGGGGTGGGGGAAAGGACCTATTTGCACAAGAATTTTTATTGCAGCTCTTTTTGTTGTGGCTAAGAATTGGAAATCAAAGGGATGCCCATCAATTGGGGAATGACTAAACTAGCTGTGGCATATGATTGTAATGGAATATTATTATGCTATAAGAAATGACAAGCAAGATGGTTTTAGAAAAACCTGGAAAGACTTACATGAACTCATGCATAGTGAAGTGAACAGAACCAGAAGAATGTTGTACACAGTAACAGCAATATTGTTTGATGAAGAATTGTTAATGACTTAGCTATTCTCAAAATTACAATAATCCAAGACAATCCCAAAGCTCTAGGGATGAAGCATACTATCCATCTCCAGAAAAAGAACTGATATTGATTGAATACAGACTGAAGCATGCTATTTTTCACTTTCTTTCATTTTTTAAATTTTACTTGAGTCTTCTTGTATAAAATGTCGAATATGGAAATGTTTTACATAATTGTACATATATAACCTATATCCAATTGCTTGCTGCCTCAAGGAGGGAAGAAGAGAGATGAGGGAGGGAGGGATAGAATTTGGAGCTCAAAAGTTTAAATTAAAAAAATTTTAATGTAATTAGGGAGAAAAATAAAATATTGTATTAAAAAAGAAACATAACTAGTGTTAAGGGGAAATAGGTGTCAGGGGTCCTTGGGTATTCCTCTTTAAAGAATTATACCCTCTCTCACATAAATCCAATTAGAATAAAATAGTCTTTTATTTAGGTACTAGAGAAAAGAGATAGATTCTCAGGGGAAGAAAATGGTTTAGAGACATGATTCTCTGAAATGCATTTCTCAAGCATTTATAGATGATGGATGGTGACCAGATGGATGGGGTGACCACCTGACTAGGGAAAGTTTGGGGGTGGGGAAAGGTTAAGTGAGGGGTGATGGTCCCCTGGAGCTAACCAGGCAGCAGCCATGCCTAATGGGCTTATCTTCCTTACTTCTCAAGTTGTGTCCGTCCTTTAGCTAATAGGCCAATTTAAACTTTAATAGTCCCAAATTCCTTGATATGTCCCAACCCCATATAGCATTTCAGAAAGGTTAGCCTGTTTTCTTTATGTTATTTCCCCCCCACCCCAACAACACACTAAAAACTCCTCCTTCCAAAGTTACCAATGATCTTTTAATTGCCAAATCCAATGGCGTTTTCTCAAATTTCATGGTTCTTGACCTCTCTGCCCTCTTTTTTTTTCTTTCTTCTTTTTTTTTTTTTTCAGGGCAATGAGGGTTAAGTGACTTGCCTAGGGTCACACAGCTAGTAAGTGTCAAGTGTCTGAGGTCCTCCTGAATCCAGGGCTGGTGTTTTATCCACTGCACCACCTAGCTGCCCCGCCCTCTGCAGTCTTTAACACTATTAATCACTCTCTCCTCCTAGATACTCTTTTTCTCTCTGGGTTTTCAGGACACAACTCACTCTTGGTTCTCCTTCTACTTATCAAATTTCTTCTTTTCAGTCTCCTTTGCTAGATCCTCATCCAGGTCACACCTTCTAATTGTAGGTGCCCTACAGGGCTCTCTTCCGGGCCCTCTTCTCCTTCACTTGGTGAGCCTATCAAACCCCATGGACTTAATTATTGTCTCTATGCTAATGATTCTCAAAATACCTACTCTTCCCTAACCTCTCTGCTGAACTCACATCTCCAACTACCTTTCAGACATCTCCAGTTGGATGTCCAGTAGACATCTTTTTTTTTTTTTTTGGCCGGGAAATGGGGGTTAAGTGACTTGCCCAGGGTCACACAGCTAGTAAGTGTTAAATGTCTGAGGCCGGATTTGAACTCAGGTCCTCCTGAATCCAGGGCTGGTGCTTTATCCACTGCGCCACCTAGCCGCCCCCAGTAGACATCTTAAATTCACTATGTCCAAAACAGGACTTATTATCTTTTCCCCTAAACCCTGCCCCCACTCCTAACTTACTTATTTTTGTCAAGGGCACCACCATTCTCCCAGTCCCCCAGGCTGAAAACATCTTTGACTTCTCTCTCTCACTCCCCCATATCCAAGCTGTTGCCAAGGCCTATCTATCTCACCTTTGCAGCATTTCTTGAATATACCTGCTTCTCTTCTTTGACACTGGCACTACTCTGGTGCAAGTCCTCAGCACTTCACAGGTGGACTGTTGCGCTAGCCTGCTGATGGATCTGCCTGCTTCTAGTCTCTCCCCACTCCCATCCATTCAGTCATCAATGTGATTTTCCTAAAGCACTAATCTGGTCATGTCACCTCCCTCCCTACTCAGTAAACTCCTATATTCCTAATCACCACCAGGATCAAATACAAAATACTATGTTTGGCATTCAAAGCTCTTTATAACCTCGCTCCTCTCCCCCAACCTCACCTTTCCAAAATTCTTATATCTTTCTTCCCACCATATAGTCATAGATTCAGTGACACTGGCCACCTTGCTGTTCCCAAAACAAGATGCTCCATCTCTTGAACCTGGGTATTTTTGCTGGCTATCCCCCATGCCTGGAATGCTCTATGCCTATGGGCCTTCCCTGGTTTCCTTCAAGTCCCAACTAAAATCTCATCTTAAAGAAGTATTTCCCAACCCCTCTTAATTCTAGTACCTTCCTTCTTTTAATTATTTACTATTTCTCCTCTATATAGCATGTCTGTGCATCATTTCTCTCCAATTAGATTGTAAGCTCCTCTCTTTTTTTGTATCTCTAGTGCTTAGCACCGCGCCTAGCACATAGTAGGTGCATAATAAATGTTTATTGACTGACTTTTTAAAAGTTAGTATTTAAAAGTAAATACTTGTCATTCCTTTGGACTTTGGAAAGGATATGAAAAATTGTTTAACAGTGGAATTGGTAACCAAGAGAATTTAAGAATTTTTCCTTTCCAGTGGGTTGACTACTCTGAGCTTTGAGGGACAGAAAAAAAAAATGAAAAGAGGAAGACTCTGAAAGGGAAGAAGACAGAAAGTGATTTCTTCCTCATTGGATTTCATAGCACTCTTCAGTAATCTTGTTTACTTTTCATATTCTAATTTACCTTGCATTTGCACATCTATATCTTGTTTGCCAGTTCAATTGTCCACACCTTGAGGGCAAGAACCACTGTTTATATTTGTAGCTCCTCCATTATCTACTACACATAGTAATCAGCTAATAAACAGGTTAATGGATAAATGAATAGAGTGAATATTGGGATGGTGGAAGATAAGAGGGGAACACTTAAAAAGAGTTTGCATGGGGGCAGCTAGGTGGTTCAGTGGATAGAGCACTGGCCCTGGAGTCAGGAGTACCTGAGTTCAAATCCGACCTCAGACACTTAACACTACCTGTGTGACCCTGGGCAAGTCACTTAACCCCAATTGCCTCACTAAAAAAAAAAAAAGAGTTTGCACCTGCTTTGAAACAGGGGTATGCAATCAAAGTAGCCACTGAGGGACAGCTAGGTGGCACCATGGATAAAGCACTGGCCTTGGATTCAGGAGGAGCTGAGTTCAAACCTGGCCTCAGACACTTGACACTTAACTAGCTATGTGACCCTGGGCAAGTCACTTAACCCCAATTGCCTCACCAAAAAAAGAAAAAAAAGTAGCCCCTGAAATAATTAAATATTGCTTCATCTTCCAACCAGCATTCAGTAATAAAGTAAGATCATTGCCCTAGATTACAAAATTATAAAAGAAACAATAACAAAGGAAAATGACATAATTTCAGAGCCTCAGGATCAGGCCATCACTAGCTATTTTTTACATATTCATTCTGACAAACATGAGCCACATAATTCTGATGGTCAAAGCAAGTAATATAGTTTCTTTAGTGTCTCCTACAGAACTTTATATGCTGGTGGACCTTAGACAATAATGTTGGTCTTCCCTGTTATTAACCTTTCAAAATTATTTGGGTGGGGGAAAAGTGAATTTCAGTAATAGTGAACCATGTATCAATGCTCTCAAAACTGAGATTTTCAACCTCTAGAAAAGATTGCACTTGCTATGGGAGTTATTACTTTAAAAATAATAATCTAGGGGCATCTAGGTGGTGCAGTGGATAGAGCACCAGCCCTGGAGTCAGGAGTACCTGAGTTCAAACCCAGCCTCAGACACTTAACACTTACTAGCTGTGTGACCCTGAGCAAGTCACTTAACCCCAATTGCCTTACTTTAAAAAAAAAATAATAATAATAATAATAATCTAGGGGCAACCAGGTGATGCAGTGGATAGAGGACGGGCCCTGGATTCAGGAGTACCTGAGTTCAGATCCGGCCTCAGGCACTTAACACTTACTAGCTGTGTGACTCTGGGCAAGTCACTTAACCCCAATTGCCCAGCCGAAAAAAAAATCTATCTATGTATTATGCCACACTAATTTGATTCCTTATTCATTTTGATTCTCTGTATCTTTTTGATATATGAACCCTACATATTCTCTTTAGAATTTTTTAAATAAGAGAACATAGATTATAAATAAGGAAAACAAAAATTTAAAAGAATTCTCAAACAGCAAGAAAGCCAGAAACCGAAGGTGAAAATTGTGATTATTTCCCTAAAGCTCTGAAAACATTTAATTCACACAAAATGCAAAATTTTGCTTTAAAAAAACTTGTCTGCTTTCATGCACATGATGAACAATTAAAGTGAGAATGACTACTTCATATTTTTAGTTCCCATTTCATAAAATATGTCAATTTCATGCTTTCTACTTCCTAAAATTGGCATGAATTTTCACTGACCATTACATGAAATACACAGTAGTACCAATTGTCTTGAAAATAGCAAAATGATATCCATTCATTGAGGTAAGATATGCTGCTTAATATGCAATGCATATATTACAATCTCATTTACACATAATTATGTTTCTCTTCGATAAACTGATTAGCTCTGCCACAAACAGGAAGAGGCCATTCAAGCCTGACTGAAATGTCAAGACTCTTCCAAAGAGGTCTATAGGGTGATACAACAATGAATTTAACTGCCTAGCTCAGTCAAAAAAACAAAACAAAAACAGAAACAAAAACCAGAAATAACAATGTAACTCTATTAGAAGGTCATTGTGAAATTTCCTTGGCTTTGAGTTAAAAAAGCCGAGGAGCAGTGGAAATAGGTTTTTCCTGGACATTCTGCTTACTTGAAGTCCTGAGTCAACCCAGATGGTTTTGAATAACTGCAAATGATTCCCCAAATTAGAGCTGGACAAATCAGACCAAATTGTAGATAAATGCACATCTGTATAAGCAATAAGTCTCTCAATATCTCAACAATACATAAATATTTGGGGCCATAAGTTAGATGTTTGCAGAGTAGTATCATGGATCCTGTCAAAGGAAATGTAGAAAATGAATTGGTCAGGGCAGCTAGGTGGTGCAGTATATAAAACACCGACCCTGCATTCAGGAGGACCGGAGTTCAAATTTGGCCTTAGACACTTGACACTTACTAGGTGTGTGGCCCTGGGCAGGTCACTTAACCCTCATTGCCCCACAAAAAAAGAATTGGTATACCATAGCTTTCATGTATTTCTCTTGGCGGTCAGAACAATTAGAAGAAATGTCTTATTTTTGAAATCACATTTTGCCTTGTTTGAAGCTTTTTGTTCTTTCCATATATATAAGCAATTCCATTCAAATAACATTGAATTATGTATTTACTGTGGGCAAGACCACTGTGCTTGGCCTAAGACAAATAAATTCTTCACTTTAAGGACTAAAAGTGTTTTGTAGTAGATTTGTATCCCTATATCTTTTAAAACTATAAGCTTGGGGCAGCTAGGTGGCACAGTGGATAGAGCCCCGGCCTTGGATTCAGGAGGACCTGAGTTCAAATCCTGCCTTAGACACTTGACACTTACTAGCTGTGTGACCCTGGGCAAGTCACTTAACCCCAAATGCCTCACACAAAAAAATAATAAAAATTTAAAAAAATAAAACTATAAGCTTTTTATAGAAAACTGTGTCATATATCTTTGTATATTCTATAATACCTCAGATACTGACCCAAGTATAATAGGTCCCTAATAAATTCTTATTGAATAAATGAATGAACAAACAAATGAATGAATGATTCATCTGAGTTTATGGTGTTGCTTGTGAAGCCCTTAAGTACTCTGGAGATCCTTATCCTAATTGGCACTCACACTAAAGGGTTAGGCTCCCAGAGTAGCTTTTCCTCTCAAGGTCCTAGGAGACCTCTGAGGGGTTGGGACATGTCTTTCTAATGCTATTGGCTTGACCTTCCTTCTGGTGCAAAAGAAAGAAAACATAATCAGGAGCAGCCCCCATGCCAGACACAGGCTTTCCCAAGATGCCACATACTCATCATTTTCAAGGCAGTAATAAGAGAGAGAGAAAAAGAGACCAAGTCTCCTTCCTACCCAGAGGCCTCAATAGTTCATTCTCCATATTCAAACACAGCCAGAGAGGAAAGAGTTCAAGTCACCCTTCTGAGATTTTGTATATAAGCATGGTTCTACCTCAGAAGCCAGTCAAAAAGTCTTTTCTCCCCACATAGAAGAAATTCTCCCAGGACTGTACTCCCATTGACCAGTTTCTCTTTCCACTTAGTTTATAGCCATGTAGCATATTGATAAGAACATTAATTTTTGCAGCACACAGCATAATTTCAGGTGATCCAAAGAACAGTGAAAAAACATATGGTAGCTGCAAGTAGGCTATAGAGGATTATCAATTATGACTTAAAGCATTAAAGACATCTTCAAGGGCATGTATGACCAGAAAAGGAGGTAAGCCATCTGGTCATATAGCAAGAGTGAGGAATAACAGATGGACAGTCTAAATGTTGCACTAATATTTCTGACTATTAAAAAGAACTAGAGAAAAGTCTCCAACATGTTGGATCAAGCATCTATAGAAGATTTACAAAAATACATGGACAAGTATTGCAAAGGATGAAGAGGACTAAATAGGTTATGAGTTATGTCAGTAGAAGAAATACCATACAGATGGAACCACAGTTCCATTTTAAGCATTTTAAAAAATAAGAATGAGTAAATGATTATTCAGATAAGCAACAATAAAGACAGGAAAAAACTGGGAACAAAGAAAAATTTGTGTCTTTCACATCTCAGAATTAGCTACTTTTTTCTTTATGCCATAATGGTACTGATTGCTTTATGATTTGAGGATTCAGCAAATGTTATAATATTCTCTCAACTTTCACTCATACACATAGATTGGGTCAACTGAAAGGCAACTGTTCTCAGATTCTAGGGGGTAACATTGTGAGTGATTATTGTCCTAGTGTACAATTACACATGAGCCCTTACCAGGATGCTTCTCATTAACAATGAACCAAAAGAATCAGTTAACCCAAAAGGTATTTACTCAAAACGCAAAGCAAAAACAGTAGCAACAAAATAATTGCCACCATAAACTTAGAATAAACTTCCCCACAAATCCCACAGTATTTAAGGGAAAATTAAGATTGAACTTGGAATGCAATAGTAGTAAGTTACATGTATAGAATACACCTGTGATAAAGGCAAATCAAAATTCCTGATACTTCAAGTCTGGTAGACCTTTATCTTTGTGGGGTTCTTTCAAAGCCCCACTTAGCTATTGTGGTCTTTCTGCTGGTTGCTTTGCTTGGCTGGATTACCAGGGTCTGATCCCCTCCTCAAGTTGATTCAATATCCAAAGGTCTCATCCTCTAAAGTCACTTCTACCCTCTCTGTTTATGTGTCTTTCTGGAAAGCCTGTATCCGTAAAGTCAAAGACTGCCTGTCTCTGTATTGTGTTACCACTATGCCAGAGGTCAACAAACTATCATCCATTGGATATAATTTGCCAGCCCCTGCTCAATACCATCTCCTCTCTTCATTAAAGCCAAGTGGCTTAAAATTTTCCCTGCTTCCCCTTAGCTATCCCCATCCTCTTCCCTGTGGTTTTCTCCATAGGCAGCTCCTGGATTGCTATGTTTCTAGCCTCCAACTCTCAAATTTGACTACTAGTTGGCTATATATATACATATACATATACATATACACATACACATACACATACACATACACATACACATACACATACACATACACATAGGTATGTGTATTGTATACATATACATATATACACCTATGTTATATAAACATAAATATACATTCATATATATGTGAGAGAATTAGTCATGCATATGTGTGTAGATATAAATAATTAATCTGTGTATTTGTATATACACATGTGTACACAATATAATTATGTTTATATTCATGCAATATACATGTGCGTATGCATGTGTATGTGTGCACACATGTAAGACTGGGCAGATTAGTCATGTATATGTATATGCACATACATATATACATGACTAATTCTGTATCAAATATATGTGTGTATATATATATACACACACACACACACACACACACACATATACACACACATAACTAATTCTCTCTGTCAATGATTAGCTCTTTCTTGCTTGGTATCAGTCAGCTGTATTCATCTAATAACCAAAGCCCGTCCTCTTGAATTGATTAAAATTTTTTTTTGCATATTGTTGTGAGATGGTCGTAAAACCCCTTAACACATCTTTCTTATTCCTCTACACTTTGTGATTACATTCTGGGCTTTCTGTGATTACATCAATTGAGGCAGATGGAAACCACATCTCTGCTCTCTTACACTCTTCCCACAGTTAAATATTTCTTTCTTATGAATTAACCAAGGTGTTGTTGGCAAAATCTACAAAATATATAGCCGCAAATTCTGTACAGATCACTTAGGCAAGTTCAAGCATTGCCCTTTCAAGTGCTTTATATTAAAAAATTTTCTGAAAAATCTATAAGATACAATTTACAAGTAACTCATAAATTCAGTTTCTTATACAAGGATACAGGCCTACCATAACCAGTGACCCTAGGATTTATACTCATAAATACAAGGCAATATAATTTAACAAACAAACCTCATTTTACAAAGTTCTCATAGAATATCATTTTTCTTGGTGCTTCCAAAGGCCTTTCCAACACAAAGACAATAAAGAAAAGAAAAAAGGAAATAAAATTACACCTCTTTCCTCAGAGGGAAATTTTTGTCTCTACAGAACTCCCAGAACACATGGGATTTACCCACAGGGAAGAGGGACCTGGGATTGACTGGAAATCATTCCCTAACCCTTCAGGTAAAAAAACCAAAGTATTTGCTTTGGTGCTTATGTAATAACACAGCCCTTCCAGCACCAGGAAGTAGAGGTTGTTTTGACTCTGCCTCTTTAACTGAGGGACACTTTTGCTCAAGGCTCAGACAAATACCAAGCACTACAACAAACTGGTGCTGGACCCAGATAGGACTGAGATACTTTCCCTCTCCCCTTTGTTCTGGACCTGTATGCCCAGACCAGGTTTAATCCTAGGGGTAACATTTCTCTCGGTTCCTGAAATACATAAGACACCCAAAATTTCTTAGAGATCCCCAAAGCTTATAGGAAATCCAACTGAAGTCCAAACTTACTCCTCACTAGGAAAAATAAGCTAGTGTTAACTTAAAAAGGAAAATAAATTCAAAAAGAACCCCAAAGATGCTAAGGCTCCCCAAAATAGTATTAAGCACTTGGGGATTATTATTCAGGGTTTCTAAGTCAATAGGAAAACCTTAACCTATACATCTGCAGTCCATAAGGATTTCAGACAAGCTCTATTAAATCATGTCACAATACGGCAAGCTAGTTAGGTTAGAGTAGAAGTAAAAAATGGGGGAAAATCATATGGATGAGCTTCCATAGTATGCTCTAAGCAAATTGCTAGGCAACAGTATTCCAGGGATGCAAAATGCTTTCTGTTTATGTTAGTTTCCATATTTGTAATAGTTTATAGTAATACAATAAGTTTTACTACTTATGCATTCAATCAAACCAAAAGGTCTCTAAAGAAACTGGTCTGATTTTTAAAGGAAATATACCAGAAAATTGACTGTTCAATTAAAGTCTATAAAACAAAAGCAAAACACTAATTATTAGTTGCTTGCTTATCCAATGTGGAGAATTCTAGATGTAGCATCTTTCCAACAGGGTCCTGCATATGCATTGGGGATTGAAATATATCCTAGATCAAACTCCATTGCCTTCTGAGAAAATCCTGCAAGTTACACTCACATACCCAGTTTAAGTCCCCAGAGGATAGCTGCTACCTAAGAGTATAATCTGTGTTACTGCCCTTTTAAAATAACAGTGCACAAGCCCCTACTGGTATTCTTTCTATTAGTAATCAACTAGTAGATTCATTTAGGTCTTAGCAAAGATACTTGGAAAGAACAGTCTATCTACCTATCATATAAATGTGTGTGAATGGCAACAAAACATTATAAGTACACAGGTTGAAGAGACAGATAAGAGACACAGTGAATAATTTATTTTAAAATCCATGTCTTTTCTTTTATCAAAACATCCATCCATCGAAAAAAATTTTTAATTTAAAATATTTTTAATTTAAATTTTAAAAATGTAAAACAAAAAAATCCAATAGTTCAAGTTGAATGGGTTTTTTTAATGATTTTATTTTGTTTATATTATTAGTAAACAAGTATTCAATAAGCATTTACTATGTTTATTACCAGACACTATGCTAAGAACAAGGGGTACAAAAAAAGGTAAAAACAGTTCCAGCCCTCAAGGCTGGAGGGAGACAACATGTAAATAACGAGATATATATACAAGATATATAAAGAACAGGTGAAATGCTGTTGTTGTTGTTTATCCTTTGTTCTCAAAGAGGACCATGATATTGTGGTGATGTCACAACTTGTAGTGAATTGAATTTAAGTGAGGGAGGGCTATGCAAAGTCATGTTAATATGAATGTATGGATCACTTGGATTTGATGAAACGGCCTTATTATCTAAATGGATTTTATGAGACCTATCAGATAAGTCCCTATTTACTAACTTCTTTCCCCAAAAGAGTCCAAATGCCCCTTTTGACTAAACTTCAACTAATGAGTCCCCATTCACTATCTTCTTTCCCCAAAAGAAGAAATAGATCTTATTGTTCTCCTTAGCAAATATTTAAGCATCTTTGTCCTTGGTAAACCCTTCCTGTGTCTTTAAGCTGACTGTTATAGTATTTGCTTTAGGTTAATTTGTATAATGCTAATAAAACTGACATCACCTTGTAACCAGTGAGCAAAGAAAACCTTATATACCCTCAGAAAGAGGGAGTCCTCAAGCTTCTTAGGAAGGAATCTCCAGTATGATCATGTTTAATTCTTCCTGGGACAAAATAAATTGGCATTATGTTTTTTCTGTCTGTCTCTGATCTGGTTTTTAGACATGTTCTCTGATCTGTTTTGTTCATAGGAGGAAACAAATTTCAGGAGATATCATAAAATTAATTTCTCTGATATGTTTATTATTTTTTGTAGGAGACAGGCAATAAAAACTATATTTAATTTTTAACAGTCACCAACCTCACTATCTCCTCCAGAACCATCTGGGTCCAATAGCAAGATATATATATCAGGATGACTGGAAATAGCCCCAGATGTTTAAGGCAATTGGGGTTGCCCAGGATCACACAGCTACTAAGTGTTCAAGGTGAGATTTAAACTCAGGTCCTCCCAACTTCAGGGCCAGCACTGCATTCATTGTGTCACCTAGCTCCACCACCACCCCCCACAAAAAAGAAAGCAGTTGAAATGTAATCTCAAAGGGAAAGTACTAGTTTGGGGAAAGAGGAGGGAACAGGCCTCCTATAGTAGGATTTGAGCTGTCTTGAAGTAAGCTCAAAGGTGGAGGGAAATAAGGAGGGAGAGCATTCCAGACACAAAGGGATAGACAGTTCAAATGCATAGAATAGGGAAACGGAGTACCCTGTGTAAGGAAGGAACAGCCGTTAGGCCAGTGGAGCTAGACCATAGAGTGCATGGAAAGGACTAATCTGTAAAAATTCTGGTAAGGTAGTAAGGCACTAGGATATGAAGGAATTTAATTGCTAGACCAAGGACTTTATATTTGATCCTGGGGGGCAATAGTGAGCCACTGGAGTTCATTGAATAGGGGAGCAACATGGTCAAACCAGTGCTTTAGGAAAATCACTTTGTCAGCTAAATGGAGGATCGATGGCAATGAGATTTGCAGCAGGGAGACAAATTAGGTTATAAACCAGGCAAGAGGTGATGAATGCCTGCCTTAGGGGGATGGCCACAAGAATGGAGAGGATGGGCCATAACTGGAGAGCTGTTATTAACTGTTTTTAAAAGAACAAAAAAAAAAAAAAGGGAAAAAAAAGATCTCCAGCAAATCAATTCCTCAAGACAACAAATCCAACCCTGAGTTTGAGAAGTATATTCCTGATGAACTATTTCCCTAACAGCTTTTCTTATTAATTTTGAACACCAAATGAGTAAAAGAAATTTAACCAAACTCCAAACTATCTTAAAGTGTTATAAGGAAATGAACCAACTGAAACTTAACTGATAGTTCAGAAAAGGATTGTATCAAAAAGCTGATATTCCAAGGAAACTATATCTAAACCATTGCATTTCTAAACCACAGTATTTCTAGGGGGGGAAATTGTCATGCAAAGAGCCATTGCAAGATGTACACACCCACAGTGATGAATAGTGGTGAAAGCAAGGAAACCATCCCCATGGAAGATGATTTTTTATGAAAGAGCAATAAATTACTAGTTCCTAGAAATGAACTCTCAAATCAAACATGTCATAGTGCTACAACTAATGAGCAATAATTGGGAGACATTAATGCAGGTATTAGAACAGAAATAATAATATTATGGCTATTTGTAGCTAGTTCAATCTGTAAAACACAAGACGGTCCCAGCTAACATTCTTAGTGGAAACAAGTATAGCAAGTTAAAGGTACACCTCCCAATTTAAATACAGGGTTTGCACCCCTTGTGAAAATTTTGGCTATGTCAGCATTACTAGGGTATTATGTGGTGCAGAGTGCCTGATACACCTCTTAATCATCCAATCGGGACTTTCACTGAGCACCAAGCTTTGTTTCTTTGAAAGACTCATCGCCCACCTGAGTCAATCCATCACAAGGCATTAGTGTGCAGGGAGCCTTCATGGTGCAATTCACACCATCCCTGGAAAACAATGACAGCATAGAAGAAAGAGGGAGAGGACAAAGCAATGTCAGGTGAGCATGTGGGTGGTTAGGCAAGTTATCCAAGGTACTGCTGAATGCACTTAGCAATATCTATTGATAGTGCTGCCAAAATAAGGACATTACTTTTTCTGTAGCCATTTGCTTGATAGAGTATTACATTAGCATTAACCATGCCTGCCCCATTAGCTTTCAGAGTAATTTCCTTTTAAACATTGATCCAACATTTCTATCTTCTTACCCATCCAAAATCATAAGGTCCTGTCTGGCTATAAAAGGTCGTGATACTAGCATCAGCTTTCTCATAAATATAACCATTACATTTATACAACTAATAACATATCATATGCTAAAATGAACATGGAGATATGCATAAAACTGATTTTATATTAAAAATCTCTTCCATTTTGTTATTAATGGGGACTCTAACAAAAAGAGTCCTAGGGGCAGCTAGGTGGTGCAGTGGATAACTGTGGATAACTCCTGGAGTCAGGAGGACCTGAGTTCAAGTCCGGCCTCTGACACTTGCCAACTTACTGGCTGTGTGATGTAACAATTGGAATGATGCCACCTGCTGGAGACTTACTGTAGAAAAGTTCCACCATAAAAGGAAGGTCTTTGAGGGCAAGAACATGTGTCTTTTCTTTGGCGTCAGGAAGTGACATTTGCTTGTGGGAGGAAGAAGGAAGGGCCGGGAGCTCTGACTTGCTCTTTTTCCTTTGGACTCTGGTGGAGAGCGGAGCTAGAAACATGCTCTCCCTTTAATAGATAGATGAATGTAGGCCTTTCTCTCTCTTTACCAAATTCTTATTCTCCTTAATAAATGCTTAAAAGCCTAACTCTTGCTGAAGCTTATAATTTATTGACGACCACTCATTAGATATTTTAGACAGAATAGCTAGAATTTTAGCTCTATACAGTAATCCTGGGCAAGTCACTTAACCCCAATTGCCTCACCCCCCCCCTCCAAAAAAGAGCCCTAGAATTGCAGTCAGAGAATCTGGGTTTGCATACCTCTATGACTTTGGACAAACCACTTTACCTAAATTAGCCTTGGTTTCTTCATTTGTTAACCAAAAGGGTTACATCAGATGATGGTCAATGACCCTTCTAACTCTATGATCTATGATCCTATTAATTTTGATCTCAGTATAATATTGACATATGAAGAGCTATGAATTCCTCAGTAGAACAAATAAGAGAATTAGTTGGGGAAGGGAATTCAGCCACACTAACCTGCAAACTCACTTCTAAGCATCCTGAAACATATCTCTCTTCTACCATTGACACACGGCTAGACTGAACTAATAAAATAAGGGAATGATTGGCATTAGGGATGATAAGAAGACTGGCACAACAATACTTTAAAATACAGGGTGTCCCAAAAGTTTTAATGCATGTTTAAGCTATTGAGATCAATCAATCAATAAACGTTTTAAGTACCTACCGTGTTTCAGGCATTGTACTACAAATACAAAAAGAGGCAAAAGATAGTTCCTGCCTATCAAGGAACTTATGATCTAATCATGGGGAGGGGATGAAACATGCAAATAAATATATACAAAGCAAGCAATATACACGATAAATAGGAAATTAGGGAAGAGACTGGAATTAAATGGAGTTGGAAAAGTCTTTATGAGAGGATAAAGCACTGGCCCTGGATTCAGGAGGACCTGAGTTCAAATCTGACCTCAGACACTTGACCCTTACCAGCTGTGTGGCCCTGGACAAGTCACTTAACCCTCATTCCCCCTCACCTCCCCCAAAAAGTCTTTATGTAAAAGATGAGATTTTAGTTAGGACTTAAAGGAGGCTAAGGAGGTCAGGAGACAGAGTTAAGGAGAGACAGCATTCCAGGCATGAGGGACAGGCAAAGAAAAAGTCCTAAGCTGAAATATGGTAGCAACTTGTTCTGGAACTTCTAGGAGGTCAGTGTCATAGAATCTAGATATATATGTTGGGGAGAAAGATAAGAAGACTAGAAAGGTAGAAGACAGGTAGATTATGAAGGATTTTAAATACCAAACAGAGCATTTTGTATTTATTCCTAAAGGGATAGGGAATCACTGCAGTTTATTGAGTAGGGGAGTGACATGGTTGAAGCTGTGATTTAGGAAAAATCACTTTGGTGGCTGAATGGAGAATGGAATGGAATGGAGAGAGGTTTGAGGCAGGCAGACCCACAGACCAGCAGGCTATTGCAAGTCCAAGTGTGAGGGATAAGGGCCTGAACTAGAGAGGTGCAGTGATAAAGGAGAGAAAGGGGACCTATTTGAGAAATGTTGCAAAAATGAAATTGACAGGTATTGGCAACAGGTTGGATGGGGGTGGGGTAAAAGAGAGTAAGGAGTCAAGTATGACATTTAGGTTTTAAGACTTGTGGGATGGATGGTAGTGCTCTCAACAGTAATGGGGAAGTTAGGAGGGGAAACAGGGTTTAGGAGGAAAGAGAAGAAGTTCTGTTTTGGACACATTGAGTTTAAGATGTCTACTGGACATCCAGTTTCAGATGTCTAAAAGGTAGGTAGACATATAAGACTGGAGGTCAGTGGAGAAGTGAGGGAAGGATAGGTAGATTTGAGAACATTAGCATTAACAGCATAGTGATGATAATTAAATCCATGGGAGCTGATGAAACCACCTAGTAGAGGAAGAAGGAGAAGAGGACCCAGGACAAAGCCCCAAGGTACTCCTAAGGTTAGAGGGCATGACCCGGATGAGGATCCAGCAAAAGAGACTGAAGAGCAGCTTGATGAGTAGGAAAGAGTAGTGTCCCAAAAATCTAAAGAGAAGAGAATATCAAGGAAGAGAGAGTAATCAGCAGTGTCAAAGGCTACAGAGAGGTTAAGGAGAATGAGAAGTAAGAAAAGGTCTTTGGATTGGGAATTAAGAAATCGCTGGTAACTTTGGAGAGAGCAGTTTTGGTGGAATGATAAGGCTGGAAACCAGACTGTAAGGGTTAAGAAGATAGTAAGAGGCAAGAAAATGGAGATACCTATTGTATTTGGGGTGTTTAGCTACAAAGGGCAGAAGAGATAATAGAAACTTTGAAGTACAAACACATGAGAGAAGAAAAACATTAAAAGGTAAACATGAATGAACAATGGGAAGGACTAAACAGGGAGAAACTGCTTCCCATCCAAGTATAGGGAGATGATGATGCATATGTTCCCCACCTCCTCACCCCACCACCTCCAATCCATTTGATTCCTTTCATAATCAGGGTTCATAAAGGGAGTTCAATGAGACAGGGCCTAGAGTAGTTCTGTTATATCTTAACGATCTTAAGAAAAGAATGGAAAGAGAGGGAAAGAGGAATACACTGGGAGGTAAGATAAGGGAAGGTTAAGGGAAATTCTCTCACATAATAAGGATGCACAGGTAGACATCTATACAAGCAAGGAGGAGGGTTGGGTGAACTGGTCAATAGAAGGAAGAGTAGGGAGAAAGATTTGAAACTAGAAATCTTATAAAAACAAATGTTGAAAACTATCTCTACATGTAACTGGAAAATAATAAAATACTTTTATAATTTAAAAAATAGAAGGAAGAGTATATACACATACAAACATATCCAATAGAAATATGGAAAATATAGAAATATATTTCGTTTAACAGGTAACTGGGGAAACCTAGAATGGTTAATATAGTTGAGCCATCTGAAAAGGATTAAATAATCATCAAGTGCTTGCATCTTAATAGAAAAGTAAAAGAATATTTTCCCTTCAGAATTGCACTGTCTTCAGGGGCCAAAGGAGTAGAAAAAGAAAGACATGATTGGGACATGAATATGGTTTTTTGCTTCTTTGATTTAAGACAGTAAAAAAGTAAACTATTCAACAGAAGATAGACATAAAAGATCAATGAACTGGTTATGCAAATTTTTAAGACCCTATAAAAGCAACACATTTTTAAAAATTTTAATTCTGAAAGTCAAAGAAAAGATAAACAAACTGAAAGAAAACAAATAAATAAGACTGATAAAATAGACCAAGGAATAGCTCATTTATTTTTGTTTTAAAGAAAGGAAGCACAATTATCAAAATTAAAAAGTGAAACAGGAGAAAGTATAACAAATAAAAAGAAAACAAAGAAAATTGTTAGAAACTACTTTCCCCAATTATGACAATAAAACCCATACCTTAAATGAAATCTATTAATACTTGCAAAAATATAAAATACCCAGATTAATGGAGCAAGTAGTAGAGAATTTATACAATCTGATCTCAGGAAAAGTACATTGAACAAGACATAAATGAGCTACAAAAGAAAAAATTAAAAAACAAGCCTAGATTAATTAACACATCAATTCTATCAAAGAACAATTAACTTTAATACAATATAAATTGTTTGAAAGATTTAGGGAACCCTTCTGACACTTTTACTTGGGATCTCAAATGTTTTTGCTACACCACCAACTGCAGCAGAATCTAGTTCAAATAATTATTTTCCCAAATACATTTAGCATAGCTTGATCAGGCAAAAATTTTCTCATGGAAGTAGAATTTCCCACTGAGAAGTCATGCTGTAATCTCAGAGGGACAAAGCCATCCTTCTTTTACAGGTGGAAGGAACATGGGTCTGCTTGCCTCATTTTCTTATTTACATCTTCCTCATCATTATACCTTGCCCCATTGCTCTCAGTAAGGGTTTATGAACATGAAAGGAAAAGAATGTTGGCTCATATAGTAGAAATTTATAATTCCCTTAGAAAATGATGAAAGAATTTTATGTTTTCATTTTACATTGAATGTTAACTGATTTATCAAAAACTACTGGAATTTCAATGAAGGTCTTATTTTTAAGCCAGGGACAGTCATGTAAGTCAGGACGTATGGAGCTAATTAATTAAAACCACTTGCTTACAGGCAATATTTGGTAGTTTCTGGAAGGCAGAGAAGTGCAATAGAAAAAGTATTTGAATAAATAGAAAGGATAAAATAATGAAACTGAATGCTGGTGTAAACTCAGGGCCTGGCCCCTCATGTTACTCCTCTAGTGAAGTTTCCCCCTATTGATCTTTCAGGAATTTATTTTAGATGAAAAATTATTCAGTCACAACTGTTCTGAGGCCCCAATTAGGAAAATTCCCAATACTTGGGTAGTTGTAGGATTCTCTATCTAACTCTACATGTATATCTATCTCTAGTTAACTCCTGGTCTCTTTGCAATTGAGATAAAATTCTGTTTACTAGAAACATCTGGATAATATAATAGGTTATATTATAGTTCTGTGGATATACAGGCACCAGGAGGAGAAGTTAAGGAAAGAGTCCACCTTTTCTTGGGACTTCTCTGAGGCTTGGTCTGTTGCTCCTAGTTGCCATTAAAGCCAATAGCTGCCTTCAATGTTGCCTTCCTCTGCCATAGCTCAGTCCTGCTCTTCTTCTTCAAGGGTATATTGGAATGTCATGTTTGATCCAAGCTCTCAAATCCATCCCTTCTTAACACTGTTGATAATTTATAGATGATCCCTAGGGCATGGTCAGGTTTCCTCTCCCTATCTGCACATGATTCTTGTTCAACGCACACTCAGTCTAAGGCCTATGGACAGCTAGGTGGTACAGTGGATAGAACATTGGGCCTGGAGTCAGGAAAACCTAAGTTCAAATGCAGCCTCAATACTTACTAGCTCTGTGACTCTGGCCAAGTCACTTAACCCTGATTGCCTTAATTTCCTCATCTATAAAATGAGCTTTAGAAGTATCTTTGCCAAAAAAATTCTAAAAGGGGTCATGAAGAGTTGGATACAGCTGAACACCAATAACAACTAAGGCAGGGCAGCTAGGTGGTGCAGTGGATAAAGCACCTACCCTGGATTCAGGAGGACCTGAGTTCAAATCCAGTCTCAGAACTTAATACTTACTAGCTGTGTGACCCTGGTCAAGTCACTTAACCCTCATTGCCCTACAAAATAAATAAATAAATAAATAAAAATAACAACTAAGGCCTATGTGATTGATTGGGTATTTTATCTCTTACTTTAAGGGGTTGGGGGAGGTGAGAAGGTTGAATAAATTAATCACCCTACTCTTGCACACACATATAGGTATATATAAAATACATACATAACCGTTTCAAAGTGACTTTGTAGAGGAAGATACCAGCATCTGGGGGAACCAGGACACTCCATTGAGCACAACCCACTTCTTAATATTTATACCATCTACTCTTTGGATAGGTCCAATTCTCATTCTTAGATCAATACATGCAAGCATTTCCTCTTCACAATGAACCATATTCTTTTGTGTTAGATTCTTTCTGGACAAGAATTTGATACCATGTTGGAAACTGCATATATTTAGATCAGAAGATAAAGAATATTTCCTAAATATCTCCTATTTGGAAGTTCCAATGTTTTAAAAAATATATGAAGTTGAAATATTGGTGTTTATTACATGATAGAATTAAAGAATTCCTCAACTTTCACACCACCAAAAGTGCCCTTTTTAGGAGGGGTTTTAAACTATAGGTTGGAACTTTTATGGTAAGCAAAATAGTGTCTTTAAAAAAAACTTACAGTTTTATTATTTTGCCTTCTGGTCCAGTCCTTGATAAAACCTGGAAATAAATATATCATTGCAGGGTAAATATCAATGGACAATTTTGGAATCTCAAAGGAAAATTAAGCAAATTCACAAAGAACACTTAAAGGCAATTCTAGTACAAACACCCCAGGAAAGTCTGAATTGTTTTTTATTTTTCAAGGACCAGAGTAGTTACTTACTGAATAATAGATATCCAAAACTCTAAGAGAATACACTTCCCAAATCATATAACCTTGTAGAATTAAGGCAAGTATTTTGACTTAAACTCTATTTATCTAGTTCAGAATTACTTCTCCCTGGGTATCTTTAATTTACTGAAAAATACAACCAGAGAAATCTTTGTTTCTGCAGAATAGCTAATGAATTGTGAGTAACTGAAACCTAAATAGAAGAAAAATGCAAATTTTTATTATATTCTCTAAATATCAGAATACAATGAATAACTAATGGATTAAAAAATGAATAATTTAAAAATCGAACTTGCAGGGCATGTCTCTCTCCTGTTTTTAGTAGATGAATGATTTTATTGGGGGGCTAAGAGAAGAGAGAATTTCATGGGAACAAAGAGGAGGAGGAGTCACTTTCACACTCTAAGTAGCCCCATCTGTACAGAAACCATAGGGGCACTGCCTAGGGGTCCTCACATTTCATGTGTAATTAAACAACACAAAAGATGTTCTACATTGACTGACTCTACAAAGCTTTCCCTAACAACAATGATCTAACTGTGCAAACACGTTGTCCATATGAAGGAAAGCTAGTTTCCTACTAATATCATACAGAAATGTTTCTTTGCTAAATTGCTTTATAGCTCAGGGATTCTATACCCCTATTTGAAGAGTGGGAGCATTAAAATTGAAACAGTTAAAGTCCTAATAAAAGAAATAAATTTTTCTCTCCCTGTTATACTTAATGGTAATGAAATTTACAAGTGTCATGAAACTGAACAACATATATAACCTTTCCTGGAACACCTTGTTCCTGTAGGGAATTTAGTCTATTTGCCTATTTTAGCACTGGTTTTCATGTTGACTTCATTCTAGTTTGGATGATTTAGATTTTAAGAGTTATCCCAGCAAGGTAGGAAGTGAATTCACCAGAAAGAGAAAATATACTCTAAATGTAACTATATAAAAGAAAACGTGAATGAGAATAAATTGACAAGACAAAGAATTCTGTTTGAGACTTAGAAAGAATTACTGAAAACGTATTATGATACTTTATGTTATGATAATTCATTTAAATGCAAATAGTTACTAATCTGGTTTTACTGGGTGTACAAATGTTTCAATACCAAATTTTGAATGAGATATTTAATTTAAAAAAGAATTGAGGGGCAGCTAGATGGTGCAGTGGATAAAGCACTGGCCCTGGATTCAGAAGTACCTGAGTTCAAATCTGGCCTCAGACACTTACTAGCTGTGTGACCCTGGGCAAGTCACTTAACCCCAGTTGCCTCACCAAAAAAAAAAAAAAGAATTGAAATCAGACCACTGAACTTTCAAAGATCTTTAGTATACACCCCACCCAAGAGCCATGGAATACAAGTAATTTTGAATACTAACCTTCATACACACTATATTCCAGCCAAATTATGCTACTTGCTGTTCCTCACACCTGTCTTTCCGTCTCCATGCCTTTATACAAGCATGGGGACAGGAATGCATTCCTGTCTTCTCTGCCTCTTTGTTGTTGGTTTTTTTGGGGTTTTTTTGTTTTTGGTTTTTTGGTGAGGCAATTGGGGTCACACAGCTAGTAAGAGTTAAGTGTCTGAGGCCACATTTGAACTCAGGTCCTCCTGAATCCAGGATCAGTGTTCTATCCACTGTGCCACCTAGCTGCCCCAGTTATAAACCCTGTCTTTTTGCTTTTTCTGAAAAGAGGCTTTTTTTGTGTGTGTGAGGCAATTGGGGTTAAGTGACTTGCCCAGGGTCACACAGCTAGTAAGTATCAAGCATCTGAGGCCAGATTTGAACTCAAGTACTCCTGACTCCAGGGCCGGTGCTCTATCCACTGTGCCACCTGGCTACCCCTTCTCTGCCTCTTAAAATACCTATTTCAGAGTTCAGCTTAAGTACTTACCATACCTTACATGAGGCCCTTCATGACTACTACCACAACCACCACCATTACCCCCAATTTACCTTATGTCTATATCTTGTATTTATTTATAGTTGATTCCCTCCAATAGAATGTAAGGCTAATTTTTGTTTGTTTGTTTTGCCTTTGTATCTCCAGTGTATAACATAATGCTACTACATAGTAAGGCTTAATTGATCAATAGAATGATTAAATATTGGCTACAAAGAGAAGCTGCTTGGTCTAGTGCGTACAACAGTGGACAAAGTCAAGAGGCCTGCATCTTAATTTAGTATCTGTATCCAACTAACTTAAATGTTGGGCGAAAAATCTTGAAATGACTCTTGACTGCTCTCTTTCCCCTCCAAATGTTGTCAGTCAACAAGGTCTGGCAAGTCTTCCATCATAATATCTGTTATTCATCTGTCCTCTCCATTTCTATTGTTACCTCTATGGTCTAGGCTCTTATCACATTATACTTGAACTTCTAAAATAGTGTCCTAGCTGGTCTCCTTCTTAATATGTACATTACCCTCTTGCTAAAAAGCTTTCTCACAACCTGAAGGATAAAGTCCAAATTCCTTAGTCTGGCCTTTTGGACCCCTCCCACCTCTTAAAATTTATGGCTCACTACTTAATGTTGTGTAATTTAAGATTCTAAATGTGGATTCTAATCTGTTGCCCCAGTTTTGGGGGAAACTGACTAAAATCACTGATAAAACGAGTTTAGGTTTTTAAGGGTTTATTGGAAAATAGAAAGAAAAAGATTGAGAACAGAATTCCAACAGCCTCCTCTGCCGCCACCACCACCAAGTCAGGAACCCAAAAAGCCCAAGAGCTCTCCGCAGGCTCCCTCTCCTCCTTCCTGTCTCCTCCCAGAAAATAGGAGGCTCCTCAAGTTGATTGGCTGGTAGCCTTGATAGACAGCACCCATGAGCAAACGTCATTTCCTGATGCCAAGGAAAAGCCACAATGCCTCTGAGGCATTTTCCTCATGGTGGAGCTTTCCCACAGCAAGTCTCCAGTAGGTGGCATCATTCCAATCATTACAATGTGTTCCAAACTAACTCTCTCTTTTTTTTAAACTAACTCTCTTTCTCATGCATATATCATGCACACTCCTATCTAAACACTCATTCATACTTCATGTTTCATCATTTCTATGAAGCCTTCTCTGACCATCTCAACCCTCTGCAATCATGCCCTGTGGTAAATTCTGTTAGTGCTTTTTGTCCCTTAGGCCCTTAATGTGTACTATTTCATATCTATTTTGTGTGTGTGTGTGTGTGTGTGTGTGTGTGTATCTATGCCCTGTCCACTAATGGGACTTCAGTAACAAGAAAAGCATCTTACATTTCCTGGCACCCCTCACAGCCTAACAGAATCCCTACACGTAGTATACACCCAGTACATTATTGTTGAAGATGTTTACAATGAATATCACCACCTGTCTTCTTCACAGAAATCTTGGGAACATAAGGCAGCCTGACCAAATTGACTTGTAAATATGTGACTCTAAATGTCAGACTAAGTAGTTTTTGCTATGTGGAGACAATGGGGAGTCTCTAAAGACTCTTAAGCACTTTACAAACCTTGATATAGCATCTATCCTTATAATTCTGAGCTCCTCTGAAACCCAGCCCAAGTAAGGCCTTAGATTTTCCCATGTTAATTTTCAAACATTTTTTCAACTGAGTGTATGATATATGCAGCTCATTTGTTCCTATACGTGCTTGGAGAAATTTCAAGAATCACTTGCTATTTCAATATTACAATATCAGTTCCTATCACAGAATTTTATCATTTAATTAAATGTTATATTTTAATTAAAAGAAAATAGGGGTGGCTAGGTGGCGCAGTGGATAGAGCACCGGCCCTGGAGTCAGGAGTACCTGAGTTCAAATCCGGCCTCAGACACTTAACACTTACTAGCTGTGTGACCCTTGGCAAGTCACTTAACCCCAATTGCCTCACTAAAAAAAAAAAAAAACAACAAAAAAGAAAAACAAAAAAAGAAAATAGAGGGGGTAGCTAGGTGGTGTAGTGGATAAAGCACTGGCCCTGGATTCAGGAGGACCTGAGTTCAAATCTGCCCTCAGAACTTGACCCTGGGCAAGTCATTTAACCCTCATTGCCACAGCAAAAACAAACAAACAAAAAACACACAAAGAAAATAGATTTCTTGGAAGACACTTTTGTTGTTGTTTAGTCATTTTCAGTCATGTCCAACTCTTCATGACCCCATTTGGGGTTTTCTTGGCAAAGATAATGGAGTAGTTTGCCATTTCCTTCTCTGACTCATTTTACAGATTAGGAAACTGAGGCAAACAGGGTTAAGTGACTTGCCCAGGGTCACATAGATACTAAGTGTCTGAAGCCAGACTTGAACTCAGGAAGATTAGTCTTCCTGACTCTAGGCCAGACACTATCCACTGTGCCATCTAGCTGCCCCTAGAGGAGAAGACAAGGCAGTTATTAACACAAAGAGGTTGGTTGATTATAAAAAAAAAAAAAAAGGAATGCAAGAAACAAATAGTTGAGGGGTAAACTGCTAGAATGAATTTTTCTTCACTTTTTACTCTTCTGAAAATATGATGATCACAACATGCAAAGAGATAAAATAGAGCACAGAACCCAGTATTTCAGAGCTACAAGAGTGCTTAGAGATTATTTCTCTAGCCCAGGAGAGCTTGAACTGGTATCTTTGAAAGCCTCAGGCTTTTATTTTTATTTTTTTAAATATTTTGGTAATTATGTTTCAATATAATTGGGTTCTTTTGGAATCTGATATATTTTATTTTATTCATTTAAAATTTTTATTCTGAGAAGTCCATAGGCTTTACTAGATTATAAAAAGGGGTCCATGATACACATAAAAAGGTAAGAAACCACCACCCCTCCCTTATTTTATATAAGAAGAAATTCCCCAAAGGCGGAGTGACCTGCTAAAGGTTATATAATAAATTAGTGACAGGGCCAAGACTAAAATAGAGAGCTTCATTCCTAGTAGGATTCTCTTCCCTCTCTATACTCTTGTCTCCATACACGTTGGGTTTTTTGGTTGTTTTTTTTTTGTGGGGCAATGGGGGTTAAGTGACTTGCCCAGGGTCACACAGCTAGGTCATGTGTCTGAGGCCGGATTTGAACTCAGGTACTCCTAAATCCAGGGCCAGTGCTTTAACCACTGCGCCACCTAGCTGCCCTGTCCATATACTTTTTCTAAAAGTTTGATGATTCTGCTGCCCACCATAAGCCTGAGCCTACTTTCCTCTTCTTTCCTCCTCTATCCCCTTCAGTCAAGGAGTGGGTTCTGCCTGGTAGACAGGATCTGCCACCAATGTTCTAATTAGAACCTATAGGTTGATTATCTCATCTTCCATTCGTTACTGTCCCCTTCCCTTCCCTATTGCTAGCAATTCCTACTCCTTCCTCCTTTTATCCTTGATCCACAAGGATTCAGCCCTCTGCCTAGTTATGCTGATTTCCCCACACTCATCATTATGATATACTTCATCAAAATGAAGTAATGTATTTAAGTACTTTGCAAACTTTAAAGCATTATATAAATATTAGCTATTGTCATTATATTAGCATTATATATATAATTAGTATTATATAAATATTATATATTGTCATCACATCCAACTCAAACTTCTCCCTCTTTAGTCCCCTATACTTCTGCCTCCCTTTCCATTATGCCTTCTATAATTCTATATATTGTTAAAAAAAAAAACAACAACCGCCCCCCTCTCCCCCCCATGCTCTTTAATCTCTTCTTATACTCCTTCCATTTCCTGGTACTAACTGAAATCTGGCTCTTTCCCTTGCTACCTAGCTCCCACAACAACAACAATCTCCCACAGGAATGGTCACATTGGATCTTATCACCTGCAACTCTTCTACCTTCAGTATCTTGAATTCTGAAATTCCCCACCCTAATGATGATCTTTTCTTCTGAAAAGATCCATAACCATCAATCCCTTAACCCCTTCCCTGTTCTCCAAATGGATCTTTCCTCTCTTCCCAATATGGATTCTACAACTTAACCAAATCGACAAGACCATGTCCTTCACCCTTAAATCCACTGTCTCCTGAAATCTTCCACTGTATACACAACTGATCCTTAACCTTTGGGTGTTCCCCCTTGACACTGCTTCCCCATCCTCTTCCCCCACACACTACCTGCCTTCTATACTTCTAATTCCAGCTTTTAAATGATGCTATCAACCTAAGAAAATGCTGGTTGGGGCCACTAAAAATATATCAGTAAGTGAATGATGAGCATATTACATACTTTCTATGTCCTGTGCAAAGCCCTAGGGCTATGAAGATAATAATAATGTTGTGGGGAAATGGGGTAGGGGGGTTGGGGTAGGGATAGGGGTTGGGGTAAGGGTAGGAGTTGGGGTTCTCAGGAATTCCTCTTTTAAGAATTACACCCAAGGGGGAGCTAGGTGGCTCAGTGTATAAAGAAAGCATTGTCCCTGGATTCAGGAGTACCTGAATTCAAACTTGGCCTCAGACACTTGACACTTACTAGCTGTGTGACCCTGGGCAAGTCACTTAACCCTCGTTGCCCTGCCAAAAACAAAAACAAAAACAAAAAAAGAATTACACCCTCTTGCACACAAATCCAATAGAATAAGATAATAGTTTATTTAGGGGCTGGGGAAGGGAAACCAAGAGAGAAATCCTTGGACTTCTCATGGGGAGAAGGCATGGCACAGAACATGGCTCTGAGATACCAATCTCCTTGAGCAGGAGACAGGCAGATATTTTTATAGAGGACTGATGGGAGTGATCATCTGACTGTAGAAAGTTCCCTTATTGAGGGAGGACCATCCCCCACTGGTGGTGGCTGGGGGAATTGGGTAAGGGGTGGCTGTGGATCTCTCAAGCCATCTCTCTCCTCCTCCCGCCACAAAGGCAGCAGCCACACCTAATCTTATCTTCCCAGGGGTGGGCGAGATTGTAATGAAGGGTGATGGTCTCTTTAGGTGTGTCTGTTCTTTGTTTTAGTTTCTTAAGGAGAAGGTTCTTTGATGTACCCTAGAGAACTTCTGGGGTTGCCTGGGCCCCTAACAATAAGAAGGCAAAATAGCATCTGCCTCAAGAAAGCTTACATTCTAAAGGGGAAAGAAACCATATAAAGGGGAGCTAGGAAGGGTATAAGAAAGGTTGCATGGTTTGGCAGAAAGTGAAATGGAGGCCAAGTTTCCAGGAAGATAATACAAACCATTCACCTAACCTGGACCTGGGGTGGTCCCAGAGTCAGAGTTCAGGGTTCAGAAGGGAAAGGAATGAGGAAGTTGAGGAGACAGCATGTTATTTAATCTCAGGTCCCTCACTACTGCTCAGTAATCCTTTTATCATCTCTGATGAATTTGCTATCATGTTCCTCACAGTGGCTCTTCCAACCATTTTTCTCTCTCTCTCTTTTTTTTTTTTTTGCAGGGCAATGGGGGTTAAGTGACTTGCCCAGGGTCACAAAGCTAGTAAGTGTCAAGTGTCTGAGGCCAAATTTGAACGCAGGTCCTCCTGAATCCAGGGACGGTGCTTTATCCACTGTGCCACCTAGCCACCCCATTTTTTTCTTTCTTAAAGCTTCTTTCTCCACCCCTACCACCCACACTCCTTCTTTCCACAAATGACCTTGCCTCCTACTTTACTGAGAAGATCAGGCTGCTGTGAACTCCTCCATCTGCCAAACTGCTTTACATGTCTACCAGTCTTCTCTTTTGATCAAGATCCAGTTGCAAGACCTTCTTAACAAGGATAGCCCCTCCTCTGTGTCCTTCATCCCATCCCCTCTGGTCTATTCTGGGAGCTCACTCTCATCAATTCTCTCCTCTTTCCTCTCTCACTGTTTATTAGCTCTTTAATCTTATTTGAGATCTTCCTCTTCTCCCACCTCCACCCAAATGCAGGTACTTTATTCATGAGGCCCCATCCTAGGCCCCTGACTCTTCATTCTTTACCTTCTCTTTCTTGATGATCTCATCTTCTCCCTTATGTATCCTGTTTCCTATTTATCTGTGCTTATGCTGCACTACCCAATGACACTTGAAGTAGCTTCTTGAGGGAAGAAGTTGGTGTCATCATTCATATGTGCATCCTTAGCATTTAGTATCATTCCTTGTACATTTTTCTTTTGTCCCAGCCCTGTGATTTCAGCAGTATTGGGTACTGTCAATGAGGAACTCCCTCTCCCAAAGTAGATTTGCAGCCATTCTGAAGTTTATAAGCTTAGAGAGTTGCTTGGGCACTAAGAATTTAAGTGACTTGCCTAGGGCCACATAGCCAGTATGTGGCAGAGGCAAGATTTGAATCAAGATCTTCCTATATCCATTAGGCCTTTCTGCCTCTCCCCTTATATAGGACAGAAACTTAATAAATCTTTGTTAATGGTCCTCAAAGAATTTTTAAGAGCCCCTAAACACTGAACCAATCAACCAGATGTTCTCAATGTGGTAAAAAGGGAGGTTCCCAAAGAAACCTTGGAAAAACAAACAAGTTCTAATTTGGGGTAAGGGAATGAGATAGAATGCAAATCCTTCTATTGGCCCATACCAAGGGCCATTTTTAGAAGAAAATGAGAGCCAAACCATACAGAAGGGCCAAAACATTCTGCTAAGTTTGTTTTTTTATTTGTCTTTTCTGCTTGGGAGAGGGAAAGGTCAAAATTCTGCAGCCACCCTTCCCCTTCTCATATTGCATTCAGAGTCATGATATCCCAGAGCCCAAAGTTAGGGTTTATAAGGAATATTCCTGATGGCAAAGACTGAAGGCTCAGTAAAACAAACAAACAAAAAACATAGCAAGGAGAGTCTCTCCCATATGAAAGCTAAAAGTAAAGAGGACTCCTCACTGAGTATTACCTTTTAGTAAACAAGTGAACTTATGGAAATAAGTGATCTCTTCTAGGAACCTGGAAAAGGTCACCTTGTCTGAGGCTAATTTTACAACATGCTATTGTAACAATTGCATGTTGAACCAATAGATAGCTGAAACACTTTTCTTTACTACACACATACTGCTTAATTCTGCTTAGGGGCTCCTCTCCATTGATGAATTATTATTAGTAGTAGTATTTTTATAATTAGTAAAAAGTGACATTTTTGCTTAAGGACCCAGAATTTGTGCTTTTGTCATGGCTGCCAAGCACTGAAGGCATATGAAGGCTCAGAATTAAATATGATACTCCTGATTCCATTCAACAAACATTTTTACCAGCTAATCTATGTAAGGCACTGGTTTATTTTAAGCTGGTAGCTTCCTTCCAAGCACAGTTCAAGTGCCATCTCCCTTAGAAGGCATCTCCTGATCCCTTTGGCCCCCATCATTGCCTCAGTTGTTGATGTTCTCTCCCTCTAGAGATTACTTTGCCTTCCCTTGTATTTACTTGGGATTTATCTATGTATATGTTATGCTCCCCCTCCTCCCAGAAGGTAAATTCTTTGAGGGCAGGGACTGTTTTAACTTTTGCCTTTTTATTCTCAATGCCTAGTATAGCTCCTTGCATGTTGTTGGCACTTGATGCTTGTTGAATTGAATTTGACCAGGCTTAACTTGCAAATTAACTTTTTAATTTTTATTATTTTTTTTAGTGAGGCAATTGGGGTTAAATGACTTGCCCAGGGTCACACAGCTAGTAAGTGTTAAGTGTCCCAGGCCGGATTTGAACTGAGGTACTTCTGTCTCCAGGGCCAGTGCTCTATCCACTACGCTACCTAGTTGCTCCCCAGATTAACTTTAGACCCACAAAATACTATGACTTTTCATTATGAAAAATCTATGGAGCAAGGCACAGGAGGAGTCCTCTAATGGGGAGTAGTGTTTAAAAAGGCAACAATGTAGACAGGGTTTTTAACCTGAGGGTCACATATCCCAACAGTTTGTGGATAGATTTCAGAGGATCCATAGTGTTGGATAGAAATAAAATTGCATCTTTATTTTAACTAACCTTTGGCTTCCTTTGTAATCCTTTTATATTTTATTTTCTGCATTTGAAAACATTATTCTGAGAAGGGGTCCATAGGTTTTATCAGACTGGGGAAGTGGTCCAGAACACAATAAAGGTAAAGAACCCCTGATGTAGACAGTGGAATTTTAGAAAAAGATTTTGATTGATTCAAAACCATTCAGGAAGCAGTGTTCCTTCTGTCTTTGTGGTTTAGGTCAATGTGTTCACAGTTGCAGTAGACACAGTGGATTTTAATGTTATTATCTATGACACTTTCTTCCTAGGGGGCTGCTTATTTTATTTTATTTTATTTTTTTGTGAGGCAATGAGGGTTAAGTGACTTGGCCAGGGTCACACAGCTAGTAAGTGTTAAGTATCTGAGGTCAAATTTGAACTCAGGTCCTCCTGAATCCAGGGCCGGTGCTCTATCCACTGTGCCACCTAGTTGCCCCTTGGGCTGCTTCTGAAAGAAGCCTTATATACTCTATGATGTAAGCCCATTAAATAGTTTAGAATTGACATAGATATGAAAGCAGGGACATTTATTCTTCTACCTCCTAAAAAGAAACAAATTATCTCAGTGCAGCATCTCTCCACACACTATCCCCTCTCCACTTCCACAACATTTAATACACATCTGCAAAGTACTCAGTAACTGCTGGGTAAATTGAATTGAAAACTAACATGCTTCTCTTGACTATGCCTTTCACCTGGTAGAAACTATCTTTTCTACCTCTACCTGTCCTTATTAACCCACCTTCCTATATTAGCAGGCAGAAGGTGTAGTCACTGACATCCCCTGAGTTAGGAGGCTGTGTATGAATACACCAGGATCCTCCTGAGAATTCTCAGGATGATTCTTTCCCCAATTATTCTCCCAAGAAATCTGCCAATTTTGCCAGTAGTGTTGTCTTTTTTCCTGATGACACATCATCTATTTCTAATCAAGCCTTTATTTTACAGACTTCATGGTTTAAAATAATGACTCCAACCAAAAAACAATATTCACCGGACTCTGTGGTAGAATGGATAGGATGTTAGACTTGGTGTCGGAAGATCTAGTTTCATACATCACCTCTATAACCTTGGGTAAGTCACTTAACCTCTCTCAGCCTCAGTTTCCTCATCTGCAAAATGAGAATAATAATATTGCCTCCTTCATAGGGTTGTTGCAAGGACCAAGTGAGATAAAACATATTAGGCATTTTTGCAAACCTTAAGGTACTCCATAAATGTTACCTATAGTAGTTATGATGACTATAAATGATATATTCAAATGTACATATTGAGGTAAAATGAAAAAATATTAATATTTTTGTCTTTGCAGGCATATAGTTGGCCTTTTAATAGAAGCAGCATCAGACCTTACACCTGATTCCAGAATCTTTGTTTGTAAGATATAGACAAACAAAAGATATTTAAAGACTACTGTATACATAAGCCGCCTACTCTGAAATGGAGCAGAGCTAGAACAATAAGCTTTAATGTTGGCCATGGTTGCTGTGCACTGTCTGAAAGCTTGCATTTTCTTTGCTAATTGGACACCTCCTAATGAATTGTAAATGAGTCACTCTTTCCCCTTTTATCGTGCATTTTTAAATTACTAGGCTTTAGTACACTAGTTCTTTAATAGATGCACAGAGCCTAAATCAGTCAGAAAACATGGTATTTTTGAGTGGAAGGAACCTGAGAGATTATCTAGTTCAGTGATGTCAAATTCAAATAGAAACAGGGCCCACCAAACCATACATAAGGATCCCTACAGGCTGCATATTGACTTAGTTTAAAAACGTAATTTTGGGGGCAGCAAGATGGCGCAGTGGATGGAGCACCGGCCCTGGAGTCAGGAGTACCTGAGTTCAGATCCGGCCTCAGACACTTAACACTTACTAGCTGTGTGACCTTGGGCAAGTCACTTAACCCCAGTTGCCGCAAAAAAAAAAAAACAACACATAATTTTGTCTGTTTTATCGCATTTTTATTTATTTTGTTAAATATTTCCCAATTACATTTTCATCTGGTTTGGCCACACTCTGGAGTGTTGTGGGCTATGTGTTTGACACCTTTGAAGTAGTCTACCCTCCCCTTCCACATTTTACATGTGGAAACTTAAGTCAGGGAGGGGAATTCATTTACCTAAACTCATACTGGAATCAGTGATAGAGTTGGACTTAGATCCTAGGTTTCCTGACTCCCAGCTCTACAATCTTTGACTGTATTAGATTCATCATCCACTATGCCACTTCATGCACTCTAGTTCCATCTAAAAGTAGACTCTTCTCTATCTGCCATGCCTGCCCTTTCCTCTCCAAGCTCAGAGCCTTTACTTGGGTCATCCTGTATAGATGGAGTACATGAGTTCCCTACTTTCTCCATTCTTTGAAATATTTGCCCTTTCTTTAGGTATTTAGAGACCGGAAAGAGCACTTGATTTAGTCAAAGGACCTGCTTTCAAATCCTAAATCTGTCATTTACTATTATGTGATTTTAGGTAAGTCACTTTACATATCTAGGCTTCTCCTCATCTGTAAAATTTGGAGGTTTAATTAGGGAATATCAAAGGTCTCTTCTTGCTCTAAATACATGACCCAAGCATAGAATGCTGGGCCTAAAGTCAGGAAGACTCATCTTCTTGAATTCAAACCTGGCCTCAGACACTTACTAGCTATATGACTCTGGGCAAGTCATGTAATCCTGTATGTCTCAGTTTCCTCATCTATAAAATGATCTGGAGAGGGAAATAGCAAACCACTCTAGTACATTGCCAAGAAAACCCCAAATGGGGTCACAGAGAGTCAGACATGATTGAAAAATGACTGAACACTACCACCAACATGATCTGATGACCTCCTACTCTGCCAGTTCTCTTCCTTATCAAATTTCTTGTAGCATTTTGCCAAGACCTTTCCTTTGTACATTATCACTTGTACCATAATTATTGCACACATCTCCCATTATATTATAAACTTCTTGAAAGCAGAGTGTGTGTTGTGTCAGTATCTTTGAACCCCTACTGCCCAACATATATCCCTAGTGGTCTGTGCGGAATAGATACTTAATAAAGTCATTCAGATTGAATAAAATAGAAAAGAAACCAATTGAAAAAGTCTATCCTATTTTTTAAACCCATCATAATTAAGCTCCAGGTTACTTTTCCAAACTTATTATACATTACTCCACTTTTCTGTACTCCAAGCAAACTGACCTCCTCCCTGTTCTTCATGCATGACATCACATCTTCCATGTCCATGCCTTTGCCCAGTCCCATGCCTGGCATTCACTCTTCTTAATTCTACCTCTTAGAATTTCTAGCTTTCTTCAACAATCAGTTCAAATGCTGCCACTACATGAGGTCTTGCTTGATCCTTCCTCCATTGGAGACAAGTACTACCCTGCACTCTGACCAATATAACCTTACATTTGTTTTGTATAGATTTGGTGGGGGGCAATGAGGGTTAAGTGACTTGCCCAGGGTCACACAGCTAGTAAAAGTGTCAAGTGTCTAAGGTTGGATTTGAACTCAGGTACTCCTGAATCCAGGGCCAATGCTTTATCCACTGCGCCACCTAGCTGCCCCCATAGATTTTCTACTTACTAATATGTGTACATATTATTAATTGAATGTAAACTTTTCAAAGGTAAGAATAATTTTATTTTTGTTTTTTAATCCCTTCCCTCCCCCCTGAGTTAATGAATTCTTGTGGATTGATTGGTTGATAATCAATGTATCTTGACAAATGCTTCAAAATTAAATATCTTATTTTCATCATTGAAATAGGAAAAAACCGGGTCTGACACATGCTAGTCTCTTACAGTATTGTCTTTTATCAGTGGTTGAAGGAGTCCAGGAGCTCAGGTGAAAAGAAAATGGCTAAAGAGACTAGGTCTGAGCCTGACACATACCTTTTTGAAGATCCAATTCAGGCAACTGTGAGATTAAAATTGGATATTAGATCATAAATCTACCCTACTTAACCTTTCACTTAATTTATCTCCCAGACTAGTAAATGGAAGAAGCTTCTGGTTTTCTAGATAGAGCTTTTATTGTATGGTAGTCACAAGGTGATGTTGATTAGAAGGATAGGAAAGTAGAAATACAATACAAATCGTCTTAAGTCTAGGCTTAGTCTATATTCTGTATAAAATTCACCAAAAGCCGAAGGCCACCTTTGGGGAGAGAGACCAAGTCAAGCGCGTGCTGTTAACCAAGAGCGGCCGAGTCAAACTCCAGTCCGCGTCTGTCTGGTGCAGCACAGCCAGGAGACCAGCGGAGCAGGAAAAAAGGCCCCACTTCCATTCTCTCCTTGCCTTTTAAGCTCGCACCCCGGAAGTCAAGTGCTCAGCAGGCAATCTGGCGTACGTCGCAGGCAGACTGGTGTGCGTAGCTCATGCTGTTGGTCTCCTCCCCAAAAGGGTGGTCCTAAAAAAAAAACTGGCATCTCTCCATTATCTAACCGACTGTTAAAACTTTTTACCACACAACCCAGCCAATCAAAAAGGCCTCTCCTACCAATGGAGTTGACAGACCAGAGCCAGTTGCAGAATGTCTAAGCATGTTCCACAGTCTCTTCAAGGTACTTCCATAACATGTCATCACTACTCTTCCAGAAGCAGGCTCTCCAGCTTCTTGCTCATGGGAGCAGTGTCAGAGTTGTTCTTCAAATGGGCCAAGCCCCATCTCTGAATGGACCAGGCCTCAGTTATCTTCAACAAATGACCCACGCACAATTTTTCTATATAGAACTCTAATCTGCCCCAAAATACGTCAACTACAGAATAAACTCTGAAGAGAGACCTAGGGTAGCCAAGTATTGCCTTTAGAAAAACCAACAATCTCAATTCAAAAAAGGACTAACATGGTTATGCTTCATTACATAGCAACTCACTGTATGGACAATCAAACTTATATAATGTATGACTCAGAGATAAAATGACTCGGGAAAATGGTTGAGTATGTAATACCTTGTGATTTTCTCTGCAGGTCCCTTCAGCAATACATTTTGGTAAATGGAAGGCTATTGTTTCTCCTACCCAGAGCCATAACTAGAATGGGGCACTTAGGGCATACAGGTGTTTGGGGCAAACTGCCTCAGTTTACTCAAATAACTCGAGGAGACCACCAAGTCAAGCAGAGACAGATTTATTACGTTCCTGCAGGAATGGGCAAACTCAATGACTGAGTCACAATAGCTAATACATGCCTTGAGCTTTTATAGGAATGTTAGTCAGCGGGGAAGTCCCCACGCACACTAGTGTGAGCTCACAATCTAACATCCAATCCTGTCTCACCCAGGGTGTGTATTTAACTCATGATCAATGTATGGAGACATACATACATGTTCTAGGAACAAGGGGGAAAAGGGGAGGGGGAACCAGGTCAAACCAAAGGAAGAAGGAACAGGGGAGTAACAGTCAGATGTTTCAGATCTCACAGTTCCCACTGACTCCCCTCTCCCGGCCCCTATCTCTAAAGATATTCAACTTGAATAACAGGAAGAGTCACTCAGGTGTTTCAGCATTGTTTTGTAGTCATGTTAATTTTAGAAGGATGACAGGGTTAACATTTATCTTTGGCTATGTTGGGAAATCAAAGAAATAGAATAAAGAATAAACTAATAAATAGCACTTACTATGCACCAGGCACTATGCTAAATGACTTGCTCATGGTCACACAGCTAGTGTCTGAGGCCACATTAGAACTCAGGTCTTCTTAATTCTGGGGCAGCTAGGCAATGGAGCGGATAGAGCTCCAGGCCTGAAGTTAAGACTTAATCTTCCTAAATTCATATATAGTCTCAGATACTTACTTAGCTGTGTGACCCTGGGCAAGTCATTTTACCCTGTTTGCCTCAGTTTCCTTGTCTGTAAAATGATATGGAGAAGGAAACGGGAAACCATTCCAGTATCTTTGCCAAGGAAACCCCAAATAGGGGCATGAAGAGTCAAATACAACTTAAAAACAACAACTTCCTTGACAGTAGGCCTAGCGCTCTAGCTGCTTCCTCTCTAAAATGGGGATAATATTTGCCTTCCAAGGATTCTGTTAGTTTCAACAGATTATTACAACGTGCTGGAACTGGAAGATACCTCAAAGATCATCTTGTCAAACTGGCTTCAGAAGATTTGGAAGATGAGGAAACTGGGCTTCAGAGATTTGCCCCAAATGACACAGGAAGCTAGAGATAAAGAATGGATTAGAGGGACAGCTAGGTGGCGCAGTGGATAGAACACCAATTTTGGATTCAGGAATACCTGAGTTCAAATCTGGCCTCAGACACTTAACACTTACTAGCTGTGTGACCCTGGGCAAGTCACTTAACCCCAATTGCCTCACTAAAAAAAAAAAAAGAGTGGATTAGAACCCTGTTCTGACTCCTGACTCAGTGTTCTTTTTCACATATAAACGTTAGCTATTAGTACTACATCTATCATGAAGGACAATGAAAGAGACATATAACATAGAGTCAACTGCACTCATCTACTAGGAAATTATCTAACCTGCCAATCCCACTCCGAGTTTCCTCTCCCCATCCAACAAAAAGAAAGATGTGGGAAAGTGTTCTTATCGAATGAAGGCTGAGTGGTTTAAGCTGATGCCTTGCATCAGTCTGGGAGCCTCTGCTTCCATTTCGGGTGATAGCTGGGGAAGATATCTGAGCAGGGGCACAAAATAAGAAAGTTTCTAGTTCTCTCTGGGTCAGACCTTCCCAGAAAAACTTCAATATTCAGTTGGAAATGTTGTGAGTTGCCTGAGCATCGATTGTATTCAAAGGCACATAGCTAAGTCAAACAAATAGGTCTTAGATTACCTACTTCATTAGGCATCATCAGTAGCATGGAAAATTGATAGTTAATATGATTATAGTTGATTTGGCTATTGTCATTCACCATGCTACCTTAGAATGTAATGACCAGCTTAATATGAGGAAGTTTATTATTATTGTTATTAATAATAATCATAATACAGAGAATATAAAGGAGCATGTGGTTCTGGTACAGTAATTAAGTTGGCAGGGATCAAAGTCAAGTATCTAGAGTAGTTCTGCCACATTTGAAAAACATTTCAGTAAAAGGAAAAGGAAAAAGGACCTATATGTACAAAAATATTTAAAGTAGCTCTTTTTGTGGTGGCAAAGAATTGGAAATTGAAGGGATGCCCATCAGTTGGGGAATGGCTGAACAAGCTGTGGCATATGATTATAACGGAATACTATTATGCTATAAGAAATGATGGGGGCAGCTAGATGGTGCAGTAGATAGAGCACCGGCCCTGGAGTCAGGAGTACCTGAGTTCAAATCCGGCCTCAGACACTTAACACTTACTAGCTGTGTGACCCTGGCAAGTCACTTAACCCCAATTGCCTCACTAAAAAAAAAAAGAAAGAAATGATGAACAGAATGCTTTCAGAAAAACCTGGAAAGACTTATATGAGCTGATACAAAGTGAAGCAAGCAGAACTAGGAGAACATTGTATACAGTTATAGTAATATTACACAATGATCTGTGAATGACTTGGCTATTCTCAGCAATACAATGATCTAATACAATTCTGAAAGACTTATGATGAAAAATATTATCCTCTTCCAGAGAAAGAACTGATTGGAGTCTGAATGAATATCAAAGCATACTTTTTTTAAACTTTCTTTTTCTTTTCTTTTTTTTTGGTCTGTATTTTCTTTCACAACATGACTAATATGGAAATATGTTTTGTATGATTGCACATATATGATCTATATAAAATTGCTTACCTTCTTAATGAGGGGGGAGAGGGGAGGGAGGGAGAGAGAAAACGTCTAACTCGAAAATTTTTTAAATGAATATTAAAAATTGTTCTTACATGCAATTGGGGAAAAATAAAATACTACTTAAAAAAAGAAAAACATCTCAAAAGACTAATAATTCATACTATGTTCATCTTAAATCAGAAAGCAAGACCTCTGAACAATTGTTACAGATCCAGGAAAATAGAAATCTCAACAATACATTACAACAATGTACTTGCCTAATCCCTATATTGTCATAATAGATTAAAATTGGGTGGATCGATAAGGAGCTTTGGACTTGGAAATGAAAAAGCTATGTTTAAATCCTGGTGCTGCTGCTAACTTATTCTGTATGTGACCTTAGACAAGTCCTTTACCCTCTCTGGAGCTCAGTTTCTCATCTGTAAAATGGGGATAATATCTGCTTTTCAAAGGTTCTGTTAATTTCAAGTATTATAGCATATTGGAACTAGAAAGTATCTCAAAGGCCATCTGGCTCATGTTATAGATGTGGAAACTGAGCTCCATAGAGAGGAAGTGATTTGCCCTAAATGACAGAAATAGCTAGAGACAGAGCCTGGATCAGAGCCCGAGTCTCCTGACTGCTGGCCCAATGCCCTTTCCACTAGCCATGCTATATTCCAAATGGTGAGGCATCTTAAAGAGTATGAAGCACTTTGCAATTATAAAGTATCCATAGAATTTTTCAAGTTAATAATTATAGCAAGTCTCAGCTTTTTAGACCTGGAAGTTACCCCAGATATCTAATTCAAGCCTTCCTTTTTACAGATAAAGAAACTAATGTTCCTTTAGAAAGTGAATTGACTTTCCCAAGGTGACAGGTTGTGTTAGCTGTAATAAGAACATGAAGAATTGGCACTTAGTGCTGATGGGCTGCAAAGAGCTTTGCATACATTAATACATTTTCTCCTCACAACCACCTTGTGAGAGAAGTGTTTTCAGTATTATTATCAGAATTTTACAGAAGAGGAAATGGAGTCTGAGAGAGTTTACATGACTTGCCCAGGATCACACAGCTGAAAAGAATGAATCTGAATTCCAAGCCAGGTCTTGTCTATTCCAAGCCCAATGCTCTATTCACTCCACCATACTGCCTCCTTAAAGAGCAAAACCGGGACTAGAATTCTGGTTTCAGATCTCCTGGTTCCCAGTCCAGTACTTCTGGAGTGATCCTAAGAGTGTTTACAAAGCAATTCCTTGCTGGTGCCGATTTAAATTTTTGCTACTATTCCATGAGACCAGCAATCTACCCTCAGATTCTATAGTATTATTCTATACAATAAGAGGAGCCACATTCTGCTTATTTCACAAAACGTCTATAATTTCATGGGTGTGGTTACTCCACTCAATAAACACTCAACAAACAGATTACAACCCCTCTGTGCTTTAGTAGACCTTCATAAGCTGATTGGGCCAAAAGTACTCATCACCTAGTGGTCAACCTTGTGGTTTTTGTGTCTCCATACATCAAGTCTAGTCCTTGGATAATGTTAGACACACATCCTTCAACACCTTTCCAGTTTGGTAGAGCTTCAAGAGCTTGTCCTTCACTGGCATGACTTTTAGAAGCCCAGAATTATCTCTGTGTCACAATGAAGCATTGGAAGAGAGGAAAACTTTAGGAAAGGATGCTTGTATTTGAAAACTACCCCAGCAGTGGCAAAATCCTTAGGCTATTTGAAAGGCTGTCCTGGTGGTGCATGCTCTCTCCACATCCTCCCCCCCTTCCTGGATTTGCTTCCTCAGACAGAAGGACACTGTCACTTACTGGTGGTCATCAATGCCCTCTCGACCTCTTCGGGCTGAACCAGGGCCAGGGAAAGCAAACACAGGCGTCTTAATGAGCTGAGAGCCAAAAATCTCCCTGTTGTAGCCAATACAGCTATTGTCCAGGCTGCTCCATGCAGCTGCTCTGTTGGCACAGAGCTCAGCCTTCAACCCACATTCTTCTGCAAACCAGTCCCAGAAAACCTGCTGCCCATGCACAGCGTGGACCAGGACAGACAAGCATAGCTCCTGTCCCCATAGCAACAACTAGATGAATCATAGCTGTTTTATAACATGACATCACAGGAAGGGGAAGAACAAGCTGGAAACATTCTCAAGGAGGAGGAGGCTGTGGGTACTGCCTGTGCCAAAAACAGATTTTAAAAGCACACGTGAACAGACACACAGATTCACAAGAAAATTTGGGCACAGGCTCATCCCCCAAAAGGCAGAGGGTATTTTCCTAGGACAACCACATACCACAGGCCAATGGGACAACTCTAGAGAAGGGTTGGATTTTTCTTTTAAAGGTCACCCAAGGAAGCTCATGGTCAATTTGCATCCTCTACCCCTCCCACCCCAAGGCAACATCTGGTTTCAAGGCAACTTGTTTTACTTTCAATTAAATGCAATCAAACATTTATTAAGTGCTTATGATGTGCCACACACTGTGCTTGGAGGTGGGAAGACAAAGGCAAAAGGAAACAGTCTTTACTCTGAAGGATTTTGCATCTCATTGGGGGAAACAACATGTACATATAGAAATATAAACAAAATATATAAAGACCCAACTTTTGGATCACTGCCAAAAGTGCTTGGGCTGGAGCAAAAAGAAAGAGAGAGCATTCTCTAAGTTCTCGAGAGACTTCCAACTTTCCCTAAAGGCAAACTCCCCAGAATGCCTTGTACCCTGATCTTGAGGAGATCCTGACCTTAAAAGGATTCTGGGGATAGGAGAGGCAAAAGCAAAGCCAAACCAGTGAGAGCAAACCACAAAAGACTGTGACTTTGGCAAACAATAGAGAATGGCAGAGGTTGAAGTCATCCCAGTCAGTCTATATGCTGAACTCTGCCATGGTGGGTTGAAATGAATGTCATCAATGCCAATCTCCCCAATGACAGAGCAAACCCTGGGAACCCAAGAAAAGAATATAAGAACTGGTCAGTGACCATCCAAGATGCAGGAATGGGCTTATTGGTGAGATGTCTTGAAGATTTCCCCCTTGCTTTCCTAGGAGATTGAGATCCACTTTCAGGTTATATAGCCTACTTATTCACTTACTTCACCCATTCCTTAAGAGAAAACTGTACAGCGGAGAAGATAGTTATATTACTCCTGCCCCTCCTCTTCCTCCTCACTCCTTATGGCAAGAAACCATGTTCTTTTATTGGGGGCGGGGTGAGGCAATTGGGGTTGTGACTTGCCCAGGGTCACATAGCTAGTAAGTGTTAAGTGTCTGAGGCTGGATTTGAACTCAGGTCCTCCTGACTCCAGGGCCTGTGCTCTATCCACTGTGCCACCTAGCTGCCCTGTTCTTTCTTTTTTCACTGCTATTTCTATAAACAGTATTTTAAGTGGTTCTCAGTTTGTATGTGACAATGTCCCAAATTCTGAATATCCATTCAAATTTGTGCCAATTCTGCTTACTTGAATGATAGCAGTGAAATTGGAAATGTAGGAGCCACCCAGAATAGAGGAGATTTAAAGTACTGAAGTTATCATGAAGCAGTTTAGATCTTGTCAGTGCAAATTGGCTGGGGGTCCAAGCCACATATTTAGTTGAAATTATAGTGCATTAGAGGGAGAAAGAGAATAAACAATTGAGATAGGAGGCAGCATAAGCCAAACAAGTCAAATCATCCACCACCTTGATCTTCACCTCCCCTTGGACCTTGATGGAGATAGTCCTGGACTCTGAGCCCAAGAGCCTTGGGAATAGCAGTCTTCCCCAGACCACTATACCTGATTCCAACCCAGCCCTTGCAGCCATCAGTGAGATGATATATCATTGAGGAAAAGGGGCCAACCTTCATTATCAACACCAGCAACAACTGCTGACCAACTGCTACCAACAGGAAGATAGGAACAAGAACTCTGGGAGTGGCGGCTCCTCTCAGCCCAGCCCTCACAGTCGTTCAGAAAGTCGTTCCTGTGGAAAAGGGGCCAGCCGTCCCCACCTACTACCAACCAACTGCCACTCACGGGGCAGATAAGCCAGCCTAGCTGAAGCAAGGTGCCCTGAGGGAGAGACAAAAGGCAGAATGTGCAGGCAAATAAAACCACCATCACCACCACCACCACCACCTTGACCACCATCTTCCCTCAGACCTTGATGGAGAACTAAAGATTCTTGGTAATAACAATTCTTCCAGCCTAGTTTCTATAGCCATGACTCTGCGAAGCAACTTCCATGAAGTACACTGTAAACTGCTCCCACAGGTGCTATAGTCACATCCATTAAATACTCAAAAGGAAAGTTCTTGTCACCAAAGACCTTGGCACTGTCATATATAGTTCAACATCCAAAAAAAAAAAAAGATTTTATCAGCGAGAATAACATTAAGAAACATTACCATCTACTCTACCACTGTACCCTGAAGACCATGGGACCTTTCCATCTGACTTTCTAGATGAAACCTTCTATATGTGTTATCTCCCCCATTAGAATGAAAGCTACATGAGGGCAGGCACTATTTTGCTTTTCTACTTGTGTCTCCATAACTTAGCACAGTGCTTTGTACATAATTAACACCTTAAAAATTCTTCATGTGGGGCACCTAGGTGGCACAGTGGATAAAGCACAGGCCCTGGATTCAGGAGTACCTGAGTTCAAATCCGGCCTCAGACACTTAACACTTACTAGCTGTGTGACCCTGGGCAAGTCACTTAACCCTCATTGCCCTGAAAAAAAAATTCTTCATGCATTCACATTTCTCCTTAGAAGATAGCGAGAGAGAGGTCTCAGGATGCAAGCAGGCAAAGGATGGGTAAGCATATTCTCACATTCAGACTGCTGGCCCCCATTCTTGACACATCAGAGATATGAAAAAGGAAAACTCTTTGCATGTAGGAAGAAGGTGCTGAAAGAAAGCTGTCTCCTTTTTCACCACCACCACCCCACCACAGCCCTCCAAAGAAGGGAGGAGTGAGGATGAAGCATATAATAGGAAGCTTATGCAAACTCAGAGTAGGGAGGTGTGTAAGAAATTAAAAAAGGGCCAACTCAGGTTAGAGCAAAGTACATGAAGGGGAATCATGTGCAATAAGTTTGGAAAAGTAGGTTCAATTCAGATTGCGACAGGCATTAGATGACCAGAAATGGCACTTGTGTTTGCTCCTACCACTGGGCAGTATTCAGCAGGAAAGTGTCATAGTTGACATAAAGGACAAAGTGACATAAAACATGCCTGTGTTTTAGAAATGTCGCTTAGGCAGACATGTAAAGGATGGATCAGAGAGGGGAGAGTTCCAAGTCGGGGAGACCAATTAGAAAGCTATTGTCATAGTCCAGGTGAGAAGTAACCAGAATGGCTTGAGAGTGGAGAGAGACAATAATATTTATGAAAGCAAGATGCATAGGATTCAGCAACTGACTGGAAAGATGGGAAAGTGAAGTGTCAAGGATGTTTCTGAGGTTGCAAGCCTAGCTGAATAGAAGGATAGTGATACCTTTAACAAAAATAGGGAAGTTGACATGCCACATTTAGGACACCTATAGGACATTTCATTTGAAATATATAATAGTAAGTCAGTCAACAAGCCTTTATTATGTAACTACTATGTGCCAGACACTGTGATAAACCCTAGGGATACAAAGAAAGGCCAAAGACAGTATTTATTCTCAAGTCACTCATAGTCCAATGGAAGAGACAATATGAAAATAATTATGCACAAACAGTATATATCCAAGACAAATTGGAAATAATAGAGGCAAGGCAAGAGCACTGGAAAGGCTTCTTGAGTGGATAAAGTGCTGGCCCTGGATTCAGGAGGATCTGAGTTCAAATCTGGCTTCAGACACTTGACACTTACTAGCTGTGTGACCCTGGGCAAGTCACTTAACCCCAATTGCCTCACCAAAAGAGAGAGAGAGAGAGAGAGAGAGAGAGAGAGAGAGAGAGAGAGAGAGAGAGAGAGAGAGAGAGAGAGAGAGAAGAAAAAAAATAGAGGAAAGGCTTCTTGTAGAAAGATGGAATTTTAACTGGGACTTGAAGGAAGCCAGGAAGTAGGGATGAGGAGGGAGAGTATTTCAGGCCTGCAGAACAGTCAGTGAAAATGGAGTTTAGAGATGAATAGTCTTTATAGGTCATAGCAAGGAAGCCAGTATCACTTGAACATAGAGTATATGAGAGGACCTGAGGAGTAGGCAACAAGGAAGACTGGAAAGGTAGGAATAGAAAGGTGAACCATGTCATGAAGAACTTTGAATGCCAAATAGAGAATTTTATACTTGATCCAGAGGTGATGGGGGCCATTGGAATTTATTGAATAGAGTAGTGATACCATCAGATCTGTACTTTAGGAAGATAATTTCATCATCCATGGAAGGTAGACTAGAGTGAGGAAAGACTTGAGAAGCAGGGAGACCAGCCAGCGGGTGATTACCGTATTCCAGACATGAGGTGATAAAAGCCTGCATCAGAGTGGTGGCCGTGTCAGATGAGAGGAGTTGTATATAAGAGTTGCAAAGGTAAGCTCAACAAGACTTGGCAACAGATTGGATAAGGGAGGTGAGAGAGAGTAAGGAGTCAAAAATGACACTGAGGGTGCTGGTGTGGGTGACTGAGAGGATGGTGGTACCCTCAACAGTAATGGGGAAGTTTGGAGGAGAAGAAGGTTTAGGAGGAAAGATAATAAGTTCAGTTTTTTGTTTTTGTTGTTGTTGTTGGTTTGTTTGTTTTTTTTAAGTGAGGCAATTGGGGTTAAGTGACTTGCCCAGGGTCACAGAGGTAGTAAGTGTTAAGTGTCTGAGGCTGGATTTGAACTCAGCTCCTCCTGAATCCAGGGCTGGTGCTTTATCCACTGTGCCACCTAGCTACCCATAAGTTCAGTTTTAAATACCACATAAGCAATTGGTGAGTGACTGGAACTCAGCAGAGGGACCAAAGCAGGATGTATATCAGCAGATATATATCTGTACAGAGATGATAAGCTCAAAGGAGCTGATAAACAAGGCCCCCAAGAGAAAAATAGAGAGAAAAGGGGGAAAGGGTCAGGACGGAGCTTTACATTGGCACCTTCAATTAGGGACCAAGATACAGATGATGATACAACAAAGGAGATTGAGCTGGGTAAGAGGAAAATCAAAGAGACAACAATCTAACAAAAACCAGGGAGGAAAGAATGCCATGGGGAAGCAGGCAGTCAACATTATCAAATGCTGCAGAAATGTCCAATGGGATGAAAAAAATACTTTGGATTCAGGAGAAAAGATATAGGATGATAGCTTAAGGGGATGGTAGGGAGAAATAAGACCTTTTAAGGATGGTGGAGACTAATACATGTTTGTAGGCAGCAAAGAATGAGCCAGATAAGGAGAGATTGAAAATTAGAGGGGGGGGGATAATTGAGGGGACAATCTGCTGGAGGAAATAAGATCAATGGTATATGTAGAAGGGGTGACCTTGGTAAAGAGAAGAGCCACCTCCTTATCAGAGATGGGGGATAAAGGCGGAGAGAATAGGGGATGATGTTAAGGAATTTTGAGATGTAGAATAAGCAAAAGAAGGGAGTTGGCAGTATATGGCTTCTATTTTCTCCCTAAAGTCTGAGACTAGGTCATTTGCTGAGAGGGGGTAGTGTGGGAACATTGGGGAATGAAAGTGGGGTAGGAATGGCTATTATGAGGAGTACAGTAGAGAACCAACCAGGAAAAGGTAGTAGATTGCTGTGCAGCAATGAAGGCTCCATTAGGATCAGAGAACATACATTTATAGTCATCAGGACTGTAACCTCCTCCAGCACTATTTAAAAATACAAATTAGAGCAGAAAAGGCAAATAGGTAGGGTAATCCAGAGTTGGGTCTTAAAAAAGCATGAGTGGTGATAGGGCAAGGTGATGTGGAAAATCACACGTACCCTCTGACCTTGTCTGTCTCAGACAGGCTCTGGCCTTGCTGTGTTCCAGCTACAGTTACAGGCCTCCTTTGTACGGTAATCACCGACCTCATCCTTGATTGATACACTTGTATGTATCTGGCTGACCATGCCGCTATACCACACCTACTCTTTTTGTATATAACCAGGTGGGCTACAAGACTCGGGGCCTACTATTGGAAGTCTGACTCCCCCTTTGGGCCCACACGTAATAAACTCTCTCTCTCCACCTCGAGTACCTGGCTGAGTATTTCTGTGTCAATCATGCCGTAACAAAGACACTAACGGAGTTGAGGAAAGAAGACAGTATCAGATTGACCTGATTGACAATAATGTCAAGATTTTGAAGGAAGAACAATGAAGACTGGGCTGGGGCAATAAACTGAGCCAACTGGAGGGAATTGAATGAATGGATGTTATGGCAAGGATATACTTTGAGATGTTTTTCTTATGTATACTTTGAGATTCTATATTTTTATTTCTTTGCCCTGCTTTTCAATGCACTCTTTTCAAACTCTACCTATCTCAGAGCTGGAAAGAATCCCAAATCCCTTTAACCTCCAGGTAGCTACTACCCTTGACATTAGGTTATATGGATGGGGTTCTTCACTGGACTTACAATCTATGGATAGATTTTAGGACCAGGAACATGGATGAGAATAAAATCTATCTTTATTTCCACATGATTGGTTTCCTTTGTGATCCTATGTATTTTATTTTATACATTTAAAAACCTTATTCTGAGATGAGGTCCATAGGCTTCACTGGGCTTCCAAAGGTTGTCCATGACACAAAAAAGGATTATAGAAATACTGTTCTACCAGCCATGGACGCCATGCCTCAGCAGATAAGCTGTCAACATGCTTACCTCTGTCACTCCTTGGGCAAACCACATACTGTCCAGTTCACCGCTAGGCCTCCACTGTAGGACCTGCCGGAGCTTAGGCTCCCCCAGGGCATCACCCCTGAGAACAAAGGTTTACCCCTCCCCCACCTTGGTGAGGCATTGGTGAAGGATATTATCATAGATGTTCATTTTTTTTTTTTATCACATTGATATGGGGAGAAAAGAGTTATAACCACATCATATCAGGCTCACAGGAGACTCAGAAAATCTCAGAATTAGATGAGACCTGAGAGGACCAGTCCCCATCTTTTAGCTCATGTCTCACAGGCTGCTTGGAACATCATGCCAAATGCAAACTTCTTTGGCCAGCCTTCGTCTATTTTGGTTTTGTATCCTTAGCATTTAGCACAGTGCTTGGCACACAGGAGGGGCTTTGTAAATGCATGTTGAATTAGGAGTTTAGCACTTTGTAAACCTTAAGGTGCTACATAATGTAAGTTGTTAGTTACTCTTCAAGGTTTTTGTCTGAGAGTTCTCAAAAGCCCGAGAGTTCCTGGGTGCAATCATTGGCCTCTGAGTGGGAGGGAGAGTTCATCAATACTATGTTCCTTGGAAAGCAGGAGGATCCTCAATATGACCTCCGCAGAGGGACTTGGGGTCCAGGAAATCTAGCCTTGCAAACTTCTTCCCTGCAATGGCGGAACCTGAAGCAAATAAATAGAGCATAGACGGAAAGCCTAGGGAGACAAAAATATAGCCAACATTCTTTCCCAAGCTAGCAGCATCAAGGGATATTGCCAGACCTGCCTAGTGCTCTCTCCAGAGAGGAGGCTCCTGTTTCACTAAGCTCCCCCACTAGAGCCAGGGCAGCCAAGTGGTGCAGTGGATCCCTGAAGTTGGGAGGACCTGAGTTCAAATTTCACCTCAGAGACTTACTAGCTATGTGACGCTGGGCAAATGACTTAGCCCCAATTGCCTTAAACATCCAGAGCCATCTCCAGTCATCCTGATAGATATCTTGCCACTGGACCCAGATAACTCTGGAGGAGACAGTGAGATTGTTGACTTGCACAGCCCTCCCCCGCTTAAATCCAATTCACTGTAAGTTGTGACATCACCAAACATCATGGTCCTCTTTGAGAATAAAGGACAAAAAACAACACCAGAGCCACACAATGGAGTACAGATGGAAGGCTGCTGGCATGACAGGATAGGCTACTGGAAAGAACCTTGGGCATTAAGGCAGAAGATCTAGGTCAGTCCTGGTCTGTCCCTGACATGCTGTTTGACCTTGGGCAAGTCATTTTCCCTTTCCTGGGTTCAGTTTCTTTGTCTGTAGATTGAGGGGGGCTTGATCTCTAAGATCCTATCCAGCTGCAGTAGTCTGTTATTCTGTTTCCCAATATAAACTCTATTGTGGGCTAGGACTTTTCCTGATTTCTTTAGCTGTTAATACTCTTTTTCTTTATCTTTTTTTGTGGGGCAATGAGGGTTAAGTGACTTGCCCAGGGTCACACAGCTAGTGTCAGTTGTCTGAAGCTGGATTTGAACTCAGGTCCTCCTGAATCCACTGGTGTTTTATCCACTGGGTGCTGGTGCTTTATCCACTGTGCCACCTAGCTGCCCCCTACTCTTACTATTACATTTTAGTTAAGCTGTACATTAAAAAAAATTTCATTAAATAATCTGAGGTCAAAGACCTTTCTCATGTAGCTGGGTAACAGCTGCTAGCAGAATATACTCTTTGAGTGAACTGATAACAAATGATTGGTTTCACTTGAGTAATTTACTATTTCTATCACCATCAACTCCACTTTCTTTGTGACTGCTAATTGAGAGCCCGCATGATGTTTCATTAATTGGTACCTTGCACTAAACTGTAACATTACAGAGCTTGCCTCCCCAAACAGTTAATTAAAACCTTCTTTACATTGGTAAATTGGATCCAGGCTAAAGGATAGATGTTAAATGCTTTGGTTTGGTGGGAATGAATCAAGACTGTGCCCAGAGATTTGTATTTCAGAGGAATCCATGGCATGAAATAATTCTGTTACATAATACACATCTTAATCTCTGATAATTTTATTCAAGTTCCTAAAATGCATGATCATGATCAAAATATGTCTGCCTAACGTTATAAAAATATTCTATTAAATATATTGATACTTGGGAATTATTTTTCTGTGTGATTTCAATCAGCCAATAAGCAACCCTTAAGGGGCTGCTGTGTGCCAGGCTTTGAGGATACAAATACAAAATTGAAACAATCCTTGTCCTCCAAAAGGAGGGGAGGGGAGGAGAAAGGGTACAGAAAGGAACAACATACTCACAGATTTTTTTGAGCTACATATCTTACATTTGCTTAAGTTCTATTTAATGTTTGTTTTAAAATCAGTTTTTCCCCCATATAGAACTTTGTAACATTGAATCTATTAAAACATCACACTAATATCATTTCCCCCCATACCTGTGATTTTATCCTTTCATGGAGCTTCCGGTGAGGAATTTCCTTTTCCTATTGTATGATATGATTATGGATTTGAGTCAGATTAAACTCTGAGGATGGGGTCTGGAAGGTACCCAGCCCTGACCCAATATAGTTTATTTAGAAGTTTATTGCTTGTCAAATTCTCACTGTCTCCTTTAAGTTTAATTGCCAATTATTTCTTTGACTTCCCAACATAGCCGAAGATAAATTTTAACCCTGTCATCCTTATCTTTAGAGACAGGGGCCTGGAGAGGGGAGTCAGTGGGAACTGTGAGATTTGAAACATCTGACTCTCACTCCCCTGTTTCCTTTTCCTTTGGTTTGACCTTGTTCCCCCTCCCCTTTTCCCCCTTGCTCCTGGAACACGTATGCATGTCTCCATACATTGATCACGAGCTGAACACGCACCTTGGATGAGACAGGATTGGATGTTAGATTGTGAGCTCATCCACCCTAGGTGTACGTGGGGACAGTCCTTTTCAAGATTACTATAAAAACCTAGAGGATTGGGCATATCTTTGCAAGACTTCAATGTGTAATTGGGTTTTGCCCGTCCTCATGAGGATGTAATAAATCTGTCTCTGCTTGACTTGGTGGTCTCCTCGAGTTATTTGGGTAAACTGAGGCAGTTTGCTCCATACACTATGAAGAGCAAGACTTTTTCCTCAACATACAATCTTAGAAATCTGCCTGTGTAAATAGACAAGGAGCTATGCCCTTGGGGCTTGGCCTGTGGGAAATCAGATACAGACAAGCCAAAAGGACACAAAGACTTGTACAGCCGTGAAGTCTCTCCAGGAAATTGGTGGTAGGTGAAGAGGATCCTTGGAACGAGGTACTAGATCAGTTAGAAACTAAGATGCAGCAAAGGAACTCTTATGTGGAAGAGCAAATTCAGACATTGCTCTTCTTGTTACTGTGTTATAGCAATTCTGCAGGTCAGGAAGAAGATTGACTTTCCAAGAACCTGTATGAGATGATTATGGATTTGAGTCAGATTAAACTCTGAGGTGTTAAGGGCTAAAATTCTAGCTAGTCTGTCTAAAATATCCAATGAGTGGTCACCAATAAATTATAAGCTTTAGCAAGAGTTAGACTTTTAAGCATTTATTAAGGAGAATAAGAATTTTGGTAAAGAGAGAGAAAGGCCTAGATTCTTATCTATTAAAGGGAGAGCACATTTCTAGCTCCGCTCTCCACCAGAGTCCAAAGGAAAGAGCCCCAGACTGAGCGCCAGTCTCTTCCTTCTTCCTCCCACTAGCCCGCGTCACTTCCTGACTCCTGGTCTTGCCCTCAAAGACCTTCGCTTCATGGGCAGAACTCTTCTACATAAGTCTCCAGCAGGTGGCGTCATTCCAATCGTTACAGAGGATGGGGTCTGGAAGATACCCAGCCCCGCCCCAGTATAGTTAGTTTAAAAATTTATTGCTTGTCAAATTCTCACTGTCTCCTTTAAGTTTTATTGCCAATTAACAGTATTTTTACTTCTGCTCAGTCTCCCCACTTGTCAGCTACATCTTAGTTTTATCTGAAATCCATCATGTGTCAGAACCCCAGTCCCTATTGAGTGGGTCAGGGAATTCGCCCACCAATTCAATACTCGGGACTCAAGAAGAAAGGACAGGTGATCATGGGGCTTGGCACAGGATGCGGCAATTAAGTTGAGACCAGATGTTAAGTGACATGTTTCTTTTTCTCAGAGCAGAATCCCCTTGACCCTAGGGTCCCAACAATGGATTATTCTTTTATTCTTTATTCTATTTCTTTGATTTCCCAACATAGCTGAAGATAAATTTTAAGCCTATCATCCTTCTAAAATTAACACGACTACAAAAAATTGCTGAAACACCTTAGTGACTCTTCCTGTTATTCAAGTTGAATATCTTTAGAGATAGGGGCTGGGAGAGGGGCTAGTCAGTGGGAACTGAGATCTGAAACATCTGACTGTCGTCCCCCCCCCACTTCCCTCTTCCTTCGTTTTGACCTTGTTCCCCCTCCCCTTTTCCCCCTTGTTCCTGAAACACAGATACATGTCTCCATACATTGATCACGAGCTAAGCACACATTTTGGGTGAGACAGGATTAGATGTTACATTGTGAGCTCAGCCTAGTGCACATGCGGACTTTCCTTCCTACAATTACTATAAAAACCCAAAAGTTTGGGCCTATCATTGTGACTCAGTTATTGAGTTTGCCCATTCTTGCAAGAATGTAATAAATCTGTCTCTGCTTGACTTGGTGGTCTCCTTGAGTTATTTGGGTAAACTGAGGCAGTTTTTCCCAAACAAACCTTAGGTGTCTTCTCTGTGTTGGGGAGGGAGGAGAAGGAGGGAGAATGGGGAGGTGGGACTGAGGGGGAGAAGAATTCAAATAGGTAAGTACTATAAGTCTGTCTGTCTATATTTGTATATATGTATATGTATACATACACACACATACATATATACATATATACCCATAAGAAGTGGGACTTACCAGAGTGGTGGGCTGGAGATAATTAACAGAGGGAAGGCACCAATATTAAAGAGGACTAGAAAAGATTTCTTGCAGAAAGTGGGATTTTAGCTGGGACTCAAACCCAAGGAAGCCAGGAAGAGAAGATTAGGAAGAAAAGAATTCCAGGAACTGCAGGACAGCCAAAGAAAATGCCCAAAGCCTAGAGATTGACTATCTTGTGCAAAAAGAACAAGGAGGCATGTGTTACCACATGTGGTGGAGAGTAAAGGGCATAGGGGCAGCTAGATGGTACAATGGTCAGAGTGCTGGGCCTAGAATCAAGAAGACTTCTCTTCCTGAGTTCAAATCTGGCCTTAGGCTAGTTGTATGATCCTGGGAAAGTCACTTAACTCTGTTTACCTCAGTTTCCTCATCTATAAAATAAGCTAGAGAAGGAAATGGTAAACCACTCCAGTATCTTTGCCAAGAAAACCCCAAATAGGGTCATGAAAAGTCAGACATGACTGAAATGACTCAACAACAAAAAGTACATAAAGATGGGAAAGGGCCAGGTCATAAAGGGTTTTGGATTTCAAACAGAGGATTTTATATTTAATCCTGGAGGTGACAGGGAGCCATTGGAGTTTATTGAGCAGGGAGGTGACATGATCCAATCTGAACTTTAGGAAAATCACTTTAGAAGCTGAATGGAGGATGGATTGGGGTAGGAAGAGACTTGAGGTAGGCAAACCTACCAGCAAACTATTCCAGTATTCCAGAAGTCCAAAAGTGAGGTGATGAGGGCCTGTACCATGCTTCAGAGGAGAGAAGGAGATATATAGATATAGATATAGATATGAGAAATATTGTGAAGATAGAATCTCAAAACTCAGCATCAGATTGTATATTGGGACAAGAGGGGAGGGGTAGTGAGGAGTCAAGGATGACACCTAGGTTATGAGCCTGGATGATTGAGAGGATGGTAGTATCTTCAATGGTAATTGGGAAGTTAAGAAGAGGGGAAAGTAGGATGTGTGTGAAAAGTTGTAAAACAATATACAAATGAACTACAGTACAATAAAACTCCAGATTTACCACTTACATTTTTTTTTTTTTGCAGGCAATGGGGGTAAAGTGACTTGCCCACGGTCACACAGCTAGTAATTGTCAAGTGTCTGAGGCCAGATTTGAACTCAGGTACTCCTGAATCCAGGGCCGGTGCTTAACCACTGCGCCATCTAGCTGCCCCACCACTTAAATTTTAACCAATTAAATAAAATGTATCAGCTATGGTTAAATATCTTAAGAAGTAAGATTTGAGAATCACAAAGATATTATTTTCCTTCCCTGCAGGATAAACAGTCCCCAGTTCCTTCAACTGATCCTTGCATAGACTAGTTTCCAGTTCTCTCACAAGCCTCATCACCCTCCTCTGGATATACTACATCTTGTCAATGTCCTTCCTAAAATGAGATCGCAGTATTCCAGATGAGATCTAGGGGAAAAAATACAACATATCACTTTCTTTGTTTTGGACACTGTCTCTACCTTGATAAATGGTCAAAGGCTATGAATATATAGTTTTCAGAAGAAATCAAAGCTACCTTTAGTCATATGAGAAAATGTTCTTTCATTATTGATTAGAGAAATGCTTATTAAAACAACCTTGGGGTTAAAGCACCAGCCCTGGACTCAGGAGTACCTGAGTTCAAATCCGGCCTCAGACACTTGACATTTACTAGCTGTGTGACCGTGGGCAAGTCACTTAACCCCCGTTGCCTAAAAAACAAACAAACAAACAAAAAAAAACAACCTTGGGATTTCATCTCATACCTATCAAATCGGCCAAAATGATAAAAAGGGGGAAATGACAAATGTTGGGGGAGATGTGGAATAATTGGGACACTAACACACTGTTGGTACAACTGTGAACTGAGCCAAATATTTTGGAGAACCCTCTAGAATTATGCCCTAAAATTATGCAACACCACTGTTATGTGTTTCCCAAGGTGATTAGGGGAAAAGGAAAAGAACCTCTACATTCTAACATATTTATAGCAGCTCTCTTTGTGGTGGCAAAGAACTGGAAAGTGAGGGGATGCCCATCAATTGGGGAATGGCTAAAGAAGCTGTGGTATATGATTGTGGTATAATACTACTGTGCTCTAAGAAATGAGGAGCAGGTTGATTTTAGAAAAAGATTTGTATGAAATAATGAAGAGTGAAATGAGCAGAATCAAGAGGATGGTACATACAGTAATAGCAACATTGTTTGAAGAATAACTATGAATGACTAAGTCATTCTGAGTATTATAAATACTCAAATCAACTACAAAGGACCTATGAAGAAAGATGCCATCTACCTCCAGAGAGAGAACTGATAAAATAGAAGTATGCATAGGATGGTTTTACATATATGATATGTATATATAATAAATACACACACACACACACACACATATAAAATGATGGCCTTCTCTAGTGTGGGATGGGTAAGAGAGGGAGGGAAACAGTCCAGAACTTAAAATGTTACCAAAAAATAAATTTAAAAAATAAAAAAGGGAAAAATAAACTAAAAATACTTATAATGTAAAAAAAAAAAATGATAGAAAGTAGAGTCAACCTCACAGACTCCTTCCTATCTCACCAAAATGCTATCATTTAGGTGATCTCAGAGAAAATTCCATTCATTAACTAGAGTTAGTAGTGCTGTATTATTAAATGTTATTAAAGAAATGTGTTATCACTCCACATTCTTACTGAAACTGAAACAAAATTAAATATTACCCACAGAGGTCCTTGGACAATTATATAGAATAAATAAGAAAGTTCATATGGGTGATGATTATAAACTTCTCAGGGAACCATTTCTTCATTAGCCATTAAAAAAAAAAGATAAGTCCTCAGTAAATCTAATGTTGAATGCTGATGACCAAATTAATGAGATCCTTGTTATGGAGGACTGAAATTAAGTTTTAAAATTTGTCTAAAAGTCTTCTGCTTCATGAGACCAAAACAATTTAATTAACTAAGTCAGGAGAAACTAATTTTGCTTTCATACTACCTTAATTAACAAAGCTACCAGGTCTAAAAGAGAAATATAAGTAAGTGACTTACCCAAGAAATATGTGGCTTACTAGGGGCGGAGTTAGAATCCAGACTTTGATTTTCCAAATCCCAAATCTTCTTTTTCTACTATACTACATTGATGATGTGTCTGTGTGTATGTGTGTGTTTTCTCTGTATGGTGTGGTCTGCATGTGGGTGTTTATATATGTGTGTGTTTGTATGTGGCATGTGTTTTGTATATATATGTTTGGTTGTATGTATGTGCGTATGTATGTGTGTGGTGTGGGGGTGTGTTTTGTAGAGTGGCGTGGGGGTGTTTTGTGTGCGTATATTGAATATGCATTTATGTGTGTGTATGTATGTAGGATATGTGTGTGTGTGTGTGTGTGTGTGTGTGTGTGTGTAGGCCAAAGCTGAGCTCTTCCTAGTTCTCTGCTCGGATGCCCCCCAAACAATAGTGTCACTCTCTACCTATGTGACTTTGGGCATTAGGACTCAGTTTCCTCACATGTAAAATGAGAAACTTGTACTTGATAAGACACTTACTTTACTTTAACCCTTAAAATCCCATGACCTTTTTGCCTTTACAATTCCCTCCTTTAAATAGCTCTCCCAGAAAAGGGAAACCAAATTCCCAACTCCAAACTAAAGAGCCAAATGGTCAGAGGTGGAAAGGGAATGAACATGAAGTGTATACTCTTCATGCTGGGCCATGAGCTCACCTTTGTTCCCTCTCCTGGGGTGCTTGCCCCTTTAAGCAATTCACAAGGCCAGATGTAGGTCCCCATTCTCTCCTCTGGGCTTCTGTTGCTTTCAAAACCAAGTTTATTTTATTCTCTTTCTTGGGAGAGGGAGAATGGAGTTAGTTTAGAAAGGAAGGTTTCCTGAAGAAGGTGATTTTTTTTCTTTTTTTCTTTTCTTTTTTTTTTTTTTGGTGGGGGGGGGGGGATGAAGGCTAAGTGACTTGCCCAGAGTCACACAGCTACTAAGTGTTAAGTGTCTGAGGCTGGATTTGAACTCAGGTCCTCCTGAATTCAGAGCTGGTGCTCTATCCACTGTGCCACTTAGCTGCCCCCAAGAAGGTGATTTTTTAGAGAAGAGTGGGAATAGCAGCAGGCAACATGGGAGGGAAGCCAAGAACATGAGGCCTTTCCCAGGCTTCTGAGGTCTCTCCCAGCTCTAGACTTATCATCCTATTATCTTTTCTACCCTTTGTCATAACTGATGAAGTTAGGATGGACCAAGTAGCTTGGGAAATTATCCACCAAATAAATAGTAGAATGGGAAGAAAATTCTCCTCTCCAAAAATGGGTGGCCAGCCAGGGCTGAGCAGCAATTGGCGGATTTATACCTTCCTCTCTGCCATCACCTGCCATCTGCCCATTAAGCCTTTCTTTACACAGATGGAAAAAATGAATTTTTTAAACAGTTTGGTCTGGAGGAAAGTTTTACAAGCTGGCAAATCTAATAACTGTACTAACACATTGCCTATTGCTGTTCCCACTCCTCTTCTTTTAAAGAATTGCCTTCTCCAGGAAGCCTTCCTTCCTATACCAGCTCTACCTGTCCATAACTTCCCATCCCAACAACACTTCAAGATGATCTCATTACTACTTTAGCATGGATTTATAGATATATTGCCTCATAATATTTCTGTGTGTATGATTCTTCTTCCCTACTCTGCATAAATGTACCCCAGAGTGGTACAGTCCTGGTTCCTTTTATTTTCTCTGTATTCCAAGGATTCTTAACCTATGGTCTGTGACTTTTTTTTCCCCTTCAGGGCAATGAGGGTTAAGTGACTTGCCCAGGGTCACACAGCTAGTAAGTGTCAAGTGTCTGAGGCCAGATTTGAACTTAGGTCTTCCTGAATCCAGGGCTGATACTTTATCCACTGTGCCACCTAGCTGCCCCCATATGACTTGTTTTTTAAAAATATTTTGACAATTGTATTTTAACATAATTAGCTACTCTTATAATCCTATATATTTTATTTTATGCATTTAAAAACATTTTTAGAAGTGGTCCATAGGATCCTCTAGACCATCAAAGGGGTCCATGACATTAAGAACCCCTGTTTTACCCTCTCAGTGATCCCATCAGCTTCCAGTGGTTCAATTATCTCAATGCAGGGAATGCCCAAATCTATATCTCTAAACCTCATTTCTTTCCTGAATCCCCAGCTTCCTATTAGACATCTCCACCTGGACATCCCATAGGCATCTCAAACTCACAATGTCTAAAACACAACTGTTTTCACCATAACCCACAGCTTCCTCCCCCTCCCCTTTCCACTTCTGTCAAGGGTACCACCACTCTTCCCATCATCCAGGTTTGCAACATTGGTGTTAGCTTGAGCATTCACTCTCTCACCCCACCCCACTCCATCATCAGGTGTTTGCCAAGTCATATCAATTCTCCTTCCACAGCCTCTTTTACATCCATCCCTTTCTCTCTGCTTACAGAGCCACCACTCTAGTTAAGGCCACCATCACCTCTCCCCTTGGTGCCAGTAACAGACTCTGCTTGTTCACTCTCCTCTCTAATCCAGCCTCTGCACATCTGCCAAATCGATCATTGTTAAAACACATGTGTGATTCCATCACTTTCCTGCTCAAAGAGCGTCAGTAGTTCTCTATTAACTCTACACTCCTCTCTTTGACATTTAAAGCCCTTCATAATCAATGTAATCCAACACATCTTTCTAGACCAATTGCCTTTTATTCTCTCATATTCTGCTTCATACTGATCTAACATAACATTCCATTTCCTGCCTTTTCTTTCATCTGTCTCCCATTCTTAGAACGCTCTCTCCCCACTTTCTGGAATCCTTAGTTCCCTTTAAGGTTTACCACCAACGTGGAGTCTGTCTTGACTCCCCAGTTAGTGCTTTACCCCACAAATTTTTCTTTGTATATATTGCATATGTAGCTCTATGAATGTTTCATTCCTCCCACCCAAATCCCCAAGAGAATGTAAGCTCTTTGAGGGCACAGATAATTGTATTTTTGTCTTCTTATCCCCTTTACCAACCACAGTACCTGGGACATAGCAGGTCCTTAATAAGTGTTTGTTGAACAGAATTTTGACTCCAAATCAGATCATTCTAACAGAGTTAGAATGAATTTAAATGAATCAGGATCACAGAGTTTAAATGAATTGACAGCAAATCTACTTTCAAGACCACTAACGTACTATTTACTAAAGATATATGGGTAGGAGAAGAGAGAAAGGATACATATAGTATTCATAGATCTTAAGGAAAGCTCTGGAAGGGTTTCAGAGGAGAATTCTGGATTCATATCCAGGTCTTGTTCAATGATCCCTGCACAACTTTGGTTTCTGGGCAATTCTCTAACAAAAACATTATTTATGATTTTAGCAAGACTTAATCTACAAATGTGTTTTACTTTTGGCATGGAAATTACCATACTTCCCAGTATAATTTAGATCTGAAAACTACCACTTCACCTGCTATGCACTCTCCATTTGGTCAAAGGGAGCAGGGAGAATAAATATTAGTTCAACTCTTGCTGACAGCCGCCTCCTTCTCCCCAACTGGCTTTCACCAGGGATGAAACAAGATCCCCAACAAGACATAAAAAGGCCTGATTTTCATCATTCTTCTAATTTTAGAGGCTGAGTTGGCAATAGCACCAGCATTGAAACTTTGCTGGTGAATAATTCAGCATAAAAATGCAAGATGTGTGGGTGCTGATGAGAGAAGTTCAGAAGATTCCAAAATTGAGATCTTTTAGGGATTAAAAACAACAACAACTGCTCTAAGAAATGAGAATTCCATGAGCTGCTTCTCAGTCAAGAACCTCTTATTGATGGGAAGAATGAAATCTCAACAGATAAAAAAAGAAAAACAAACAAAAAGAAAACACTAATTAGAATTTGCTTGACAGCTGTTCAGGGGAAACCCCAAAGCTAGATTGTGTCCACTTGCACCAGTGTCTCACTCAACTCTGGCTCCCCAATTCCCAGAGCACTGGCAGATGCTTTGACAAAGAAACTGCCAATGGCAGATTTCCTTGTCTGGCAGACTTGTCCTGGGTACTCTCAGTGCTTTTTTTTTCCTAGGCTGAGATGAACTCACCATTCATAACTGGTTTTTTGTTTTTCTTTTTTGCAGGGCAATGGGGGTTAAGTGACTTGCCCAGGGTCACACAGCTAGTAAGTGTCAAGTGTCTGAGGACAGATTTGAACTCAGGTACTCCTGAATCCAGGGCAGGTGCTTTATCCACTGTGCCACCTAGCTGCCCCACCATTCATATCTGAAGTCAAGTTGCAGCAAAGTAACCCCAAACTTCCTGCCTGCTTAAATTACACCACTGAGGCAAAACAGCAACTCCAACACTGCCTGCTTCTTATGCTTTTCTGTGCCTTCTTACAAGGCCCTGTAGAAAAACCCAAATGGTACAATTTTAGATTGAGTGTCTAAGGAGTGAACAGGGACAGGGTAAGTATTTCTCCTATATTCTATGGTTTATACATCTGTAGATTTAAAATTCTGTAAATTTAAAAAGAATAATTTAAACTTATCTAGTATTTTAAGGTTTGCCAAATGCTTTTCCTACATTGTCATTAGACCCTTGTAACAACCCTGGGAGTAAAATGCATTATTATACCCATCTTAGAGATGAAGAAACTGAATCTCAGAAAGGGTCACATGGCTTGAGAGTGTCTGAGGCCAGGCTTGATCATGGGTATTTCTGACTCCAAGTCTAGGCCTCTAGGGTTTGCTGCCTCTAAATCCAGTTGTTTCCTCTCTTCCTCTTCTTCTCTGGGGCACAGATTCAACATTTATAGAGTGAAAGTGTTGGATTAGATTAACTCTATAGTGCCCTCCCCCAAGACACTGGTTTGCCCTACAAATGCTAATTATATAAGGATGTTGATCCCCTGGCATTTGTGCTTCTGAGTAAAGCTTCATCTTGAATGAACTTGGATTAACCTGAAGAATTCAAATCGAAGGAGGTTATAGGTTATATTTCTGGGTACATGTTATGTTAAAATCATTTTGAACCTGAAACGAGCTTCCTAAACCTGCCCTTGTTTCCTCATCTAACAAATGTGGATAATAATACCTATCCTACCCACCTCACAGGACTGCTGTGAGGACCAAATGAAATAACAGATATTATGTATATTTGTGACATAACATATATTTGCAAACCATAAAGTACTATGCAAATATTATTACTGTTATCATTTAGCCCTGACTGGGGGCTAAAAAATAGATGAAATTTTGTTCATTTCTGTCTTATAACAGCTATTTACTTTCAACTCATTTCATTCTTTACATTTTCTTTTTTCTTTTCTTTTTTTGGGGGGGGATGGGGCAATTAGGGTTAAGTGACTTGTCCAGGGTCACACAGCTAGTAAGTGTCAAGTGTCTGAGGCTGGGTTTGAACTCAGGTCCTCCTGACTCCAGGGCCAGTACTTTATCCACTGGGCCACCTAGCTGCCCTTATTCCTTCCATTTTCTTTTTTTCTTTCAGTTTTCTGCCTTTTATTTTTAAATTTTTTTCCATAAAAGTATTCTATTATTTTCCAGTTACATGTAGAGATAGTTTTCAGCACTTGTTTTTATAAAATGTCCAGTTTCAAATTTTCTCCCTCCCTCCCCCCTCTCCAAGACAGCAAGCAATCTGATATAGGTTATATATGTATAATCACATTAAACATATTTCTCCATTAGTCATGCTGGGAAAGAAGAATCAGAGCAAAAAGGAAAAATCTCAAAAAAGAAAAACAACAAAAACAAAAATAATAGAAATAGTATGGCTCAATCTGCATCTAGATTCCACAGCTCTTTTTTTGGATTTGGAGAGCATTTCTCATCATGAGTCCTTTGGAACTATCTTGGACCATTGTATTGCTGAAAAGAACCAAGTCTATCACAGTTGATCAACACATATTGTTGTTGATACTGTGTACAGTGTTCTCCTGGTTCTGCTCATCTCACTCAGCATCAGTTCATGTAAATCCTTCCAGGTTTCTCTGAAATCCACCTGTGCATAGTTTCTTACAGCACAATAATATTCCATTACATTTATATACCACAACTTGTTCAGCCACTCCCCAATTGATGGGCAACCCCTCAACTTCCAATTCCTTGCCACCACAAAAAGAGCAGCTAGAAATATTTTTGTACATGTGGGTCCTTTCCCCCATTTTATGATCTCTTTGGGAAAAGGACCTAATAGTGATATTGCTGGGTCAAAGGGTATGTACAACTTTATAGCTTTTGGGGCATATATTCCTTCCATTTTCTTTTCTTGTTTTTGTTTTTTGTTTGTTTGTTTTTGTTTTTTGGTGAGGTGATTGACATTAAGTGACTTGCCCAGAGTCACATAGCTATAGTCACATATATATATATATATGTATATATATATATGTATATGTGTATATATATATATATATATATATATATATATATATATATATATATATATAGTCACATATCAAGTGTCTGAGGCCAGATTTGAACTCAGGTCCTCCTGACTCCATGGCTGGTGCTCTATCCACTGCACCACCTAGCTGCCCCATTCCTTCCATTTTCAATGATGCCTGCCTACTCTTTCTTCACTTCACAGGGTACTGGATGCCCAAGGTCATCATACACTCCCTGACTCAGGTGCCACCACTAACTATTTTCAGTTTATTCTGTACTTGACAGGTGCTGTGTGAGTGCCTTGAAGAACTCCTCACAATTTCCCACCTGTGCAGTATTTAAATACTCAGACACCCTCCACACAAGGGCTTGAGAACAGAAGCTGTTTATTGGGTGATTTTCCTGGAGCCATGTCTCTAAATATCTGTTGAGCTTGTAAATGACAGCCTTCTGTGAACCAGAGGAGGAGGGGGAAACTGCCACTCTCACTGAAAAATACTGGGAAATTAGAACAAAGAAAGGTTAGTGATGTATCCAGCGCCTCAGTCTGCTTGTTACAAGAAGAATCTCAGATAGGAATCTATGGCTTTCATTTCCTGACGTCTGATTTTGCCAAACCTCAATTCAGAGTTTAATTGGGCAAAATGACCAGGAATCCAGTTCAAACCTTGCCACTAACTACTAGCTAGGACAGGGCTTCTTAAACTTTTTTCACTTGTGACCTCTTTTTGCTTGAGAAATTTTTATGTGACCTTGGGTATATAGGTATATAAAATAGGTATACAAATCAAACATTTACCACCAACTTTTTCATGACCCCCACATTCAGTTGTGACCCCATATGGGGTAGCAATCCACAGTTTAAGAAGCTTTGAACTAGGAGACTTCTGCCACATCATATAAATTATCTTGGGCCTGTTTCCCCTACTATAAAATGAGGGGATAAAACCAAATAAGCATAAGGTTCCTTTACTGCCCTAATATCCCCAATTTTTATTACTAAAAATTTATATAGCCACTTCTCCCTCCAAAAATAACTGACTTTTACAACGCCCTTTAAAGTGTAAAGCCCTTACATAGAGAATTTGTTTTGAGGCTTCATAACCTGTGAGGAAGGAATTACATCTCCATTTCATAGATAAGGACACTGAGGTTTAGAGAGATCAGAAAGGTCTTGCCCAAGGTCACACAACTATTAAATGTCATGGGCTGAACTTGAGTCCAGGTCTGACTCCACATTCAACGTAGTCGACAAGCACTTAGTGAGCACTTACAGGCACTGTGCTAGATTCTGGGGATTAAAAAAAAATACTAAAACAAACATTGCCCTCAAGAATTATAAGAAGAGTTGACACGTAAATAACTAGGGACGTACACAGAGCAAATAGAAGGTAAGCTCTTCAATCCAGTCACACTGGCTTCTTTGCTGTTCTGCTAACAAGACACTCCATCCATTGAATCTGGACATTTTTTCTGGCTCTCCTCGATTCCTGGGATGCTTTCTCTCCCCATCTCTGCCTCCTAACTTCACTATTTTCCTTTAAGTCTCAGTTAAAATCCCACCTACTACAGGAAGACTTTCCTAATCTTTCTTAATCCTAGAGTCTTCTTTTTCTTAATTATTTCCTTTTTATCCTGTTTATAGCTTGTTTGTACATATTTGTTTGCTTTAGATTTTGAGCTCTTTGAGGTCAGGGACTTTTTTTTCTTTCTTTTATCATCTTCTGCAATTCAATCATTTTTCAGTCATGTCCAACTCTTCATTACCCTATTAGGGTTTTCTTTGTTTTTGTTTTTTTTGGTGAGGCAATTAGGGTTAAGTGACTTGCCCAGGGTTACACAGCTAGCAAGTGTCAAGTGTCTGAGGCCAGATTTGAACTCAGGTCCTCCTGACTCCAGGGCCGGTGCTCTATCCACTGCACCACCTAGCTGCCCTTTTTTTGTTTTTGTTTTTGTTTTGGGGGGATTTTCTTGATAAAAAATATGGAAGCAGGGCAGCTAGGTGGCACAGTGGATAGAGCACCGGCCCTGGAGTCAGGAGCACCTGAATTCAAATCCGGCCTCAGACACTTGACAACTTACTAGCTGTGTGATCCTTGGCAAGTCAGTTAACCCCAATTGCCTCACAAAAAAAAAGAAAAAAGATAAAGATATGGAAGTGGTTTGCCGTTTTCTTCTCTGTCTCATTTTACAGATGAGGAAACTGGAGCAAACAGAGTTAAGTGATTTGCCCAAGGTTACAGAGCTAGTAAATATCTGAGGCCAGTTTTGAACTCATGAAGATGAGTCTTCCTGATTCCTGGCCTGGTACTCTATACACTGTGTCTATCACTTTGTCTAATGATCTTTATCCCTATTCTTTGTACACACCAGGACCTTCTTTCCTTCCATTCCTCAGTTCTTTCCTAGACCCTCACACTTGAACTGGCTCTACTCTCCTCACTTGTCCTCATTTGACTGTGTTAAACCAGTTCAGTATACTTTTACTCTCAAATCCTTTGTTTCCTTGTGATATTGCTGATCATGCATGGTCAAACTCCAATCCTATTTTTGTTTGACCATTCACCACCTTTGCTCTTATTCATGTTCTGTTGAACAGAGCTAGAGAAAATTATTAAAACCATGCTGCTGGGGTCCACTACAAATTTATGTTATCTAATCTCAATTGGACCTTCACTTCAGTAAGGTAATCATTCTACTCCAAACTAATCAATTGGCTATCTCACTCTCCACAATGGCTATTCCAAACCTTCTTATTTTTGTATCCAGCACCACCTTCCCCTCTTCCTTTCTGCTAAGGACCTCACCAAATACTTGACAGAAAAAAGTGAGGCCATTCTCAAGACAGATCTCTATACCTGCATCCTTAATCTTGTCTCTTTTCTTCTCCAAAAGATTACCCCAAATATCATCCCCACTCTCCCTTAATCCTTCCCTACCATGCCCATGTTCCCTCTTCCTCCATCTTTAAAAAATCTTCACTTTATCTGACCATCGCTCCTAGCTAGGGTCATATATTTGTCCTTCTCTTCTAATCCCCTTGAGAAAGCCTTGTACATTAAATATCTCCACTTGCTCTCTTCTTACTCTAATCTTAACCCTCTTCAATCTGGCTTCTGACCTCATTACTCAGCAAAAACTGCCCTCTCCAAAGTTGTTAATGATCTCTTACTTTTTCTCAACCTTCTTGACCTCTCTCCAGCATTTGACACCTCTTTTTGGATACTTTTTTCTTCTAGCTTTTCATGAACTGTGTTTTTCTAGGTATTCTCTTCCTTATCTTTTCCTTAGCCTTTTTTATTGAAATTTTCTCATGCCCACTAACCATGGGTGTTCCCCAAGTCTATAGTCCTACATCTACTGTCTTGTAGACATTCATACTGTATGTCCCATAGGCATCTCAAACTCACTATGTCCAAAACATAACTCATGATCTCCCCCTCCCCCCAAAGCATCCCTGAATCTAATCTTTCCTATTAGAGGCAACACCATCCTTCCAGTCATCTAGTCTCACAACCTCAGTGTCATTCTTGATTCCTTACTCACACTCATCCTACATAACCAATCCATTCCGAAAGTTTGTTGTTTCTAACTTTATAACATTTGTCATTTATGTCCCCTTTTCTCCACTCTCCCTGGTACAAGCCTTCATACCCTCTTTCCTACATTATTAGAATAGTCTTCTAATTGGCCTTCCTGCCTTAGCTTTCTCCTGATTCCAATACATCTTTCACTCATCTGCCAAAGTGATTTTCCCAAAGTGTAGGTCTGGCCATAACATCCCCTACTCCCACTCAATAAATTCCAGTGGCTCCCTGTTGTTGTTGTGCATCCTTCATTTTCAAAGAGGACCGATGACACCTTGGGTGATTTCTTGAAGTGAGGCAGAGTTGTGTAAACTTGTCAGACTCATTCCCTTTTCCTGTATCATTGTAGTCCAGTGGCAGGCTAAAAGTCAAGATAGCTGGAGATGGCTCACAGAATCTTTGATGCCTGACCAAGCCCTAAGTACTTTGTTGGAGTAAATTATTCTCATCTTCACGTGCTTGGGGTAGACATCTCCCTAACTCACCAGCAGTTTTGAGGTCCATCAGTTACCCTCAAGCTGGTTTAGCCCTATCTGCCAAAGATGTTTTACCAGGGTGTGCCCACTGCACATGCTATAGCTTCTTGGAGCCACAAGTGAGAGTTGGGTGAAAATAGACACCAAAGGTGGATGAAAAGCCCTGAAAAGGGCTCCCTATTACCTCTATACTCAAATATGAAGACCTGTTTAGCATTTAAAGCTCTTTGTAATCAACCCCTTCCTACATTTCCAATCTTTTTACATTTTACTGTCTTCCATGCACTCTACAATCCAGTAACAGCAACACTGACATACTTGGAATTCATAGCATTTGAGACTATCATCTCCCAACTATAAGTATGCACTGGTTAATGCTCTCCCTCCTTTCCTACCTCTTAGTTTCCTTGGCTTTTTAAAGGACAGTTCAAATCCCACCTTCTACAGGAGAGCTTTCCCAACACAGTCCCCCTTCACTCCTCCCTGCTAGTGGCTTTCCCTCTCAGATTTTTTATCTACCGCTGTGTGAATAGATATATAATACATATATGTATACACGCATGCACATATACACACATATATGCGTGTGGTATGTACCTTGTTGTTATGTTTCTCTCTATCATTAAAATATGAGCTCCTTGAGGGCTGGTACTGCTTTTGCTCTTCTCTCTATCCTCAGTGCTTAGCATAGATTCCTGGCACCTATAAATACTTAAAAAATGCTTGTTTACTGACCACTTGACCCAATTTCATAGCTAATGCTCAGACTTCTTACAACTTGGTAATTGGCATTTGCAGGATGTAGAAAAACTGGGTTTTAAATATGTTCCAGGAGCTTCATGCTCCATAAAGACTGAAAGAGGTGGCAGCTAGTTGGCGCAGTGGATAAAGCACCAGCCCTGGATTCAGGAAGACATGAGTTCAAATTCAGCCTCAGACACTTGACACTTGCTAGCTGTGTGACCCTGGGCAAGTCACTTAACCCCCTTTGCACCGCAAAAAAAACCAAAACAAAACAAAAACCAAGACTGATAGACCTTGAATCCTAGAGTCAATACTAAAAGGTACTTCAGATCATTTAGTCAAATCCTTTCACTTTATAGATGAGAAAACTGAGGCTCAGCACCACAAAACTAGTCAGTGACAAAGTGAGGATTAGGACAAGGTTTCATGATTTCTATATTGCGTCCTACTGCTGGTTGGGCATCAAGGAAAATGTTTATTAAAGAATTAGGGTAATGACCTCTCTATCAGTACATAGATGAGAAACTGGAAAATCTGGTTATTGAACCACTGCCACTGATCTCTGACTGTGGAGAACAAAAATGGTGCCATTAAACTGGGGGTGGGCAAATAACCTGATCTTCCAAAAAGGCAAGAGTGGCATCTACAGGGTAAAGGGCATGATTTTATTTATGGCAAAAGTCAAGAATGTATTGTTAAAGGTTTTGTTTTTAATCTAGTAATGGAAGGGGCAAAGAGAACTCACATGGGTTTATCGAGAACAAGTCATGCCAGACTAACCTCATTTCCTTTTTTTTTTTTTTTTAGGCAATGGGGGTTAAGTGACTTGCCCACGGTCACACAGCTAGTAAGTGTCAAGTGTCTGAGGCCGGATTTGAACTCAGGTACTCCTGAATCCAGGGCCGGTGCTTTAACCACTGCACCATCTAGCTGCCCCTCTCATTTCCTTTTTTTGATAGGATTATTATACCTGTAGGTCAAGGGAATACCATAATAAAGCTTACCAATATTTCAGCAAAGCATTTGACAAAATTGCTCATGCTATCCTTCTGGACAATATGGGAATGTGTTGGCTAAATAATAACATAGTTGGGGGAATTCAGAACTGACAGAAGGAATGTGATGAACAATGCCAAATATAAAAATTGGGTTTAGAGTTTTCTAATTTTTTGGTTTGTATCTGAGTTTCTTGGATTTAACAACAGGATAATTGGCTAACCTAAAAATGGAAATTCTCTGGTATAAAAGGTTCCAAATTTGATTTTCTAATAGTAGAGACATAAGGTTTGAGTAAATTTTCACTATTTGACCTGGTTATTAGCAAAGTAAATTTGTATTTAAGACTACTTTTGTCAGAGATTTTTAGCAGAGAAGAGGATCTCTACAAGTGACCTGAACCAGAGAAGTCAGTCAGCTGGAAACTACTCTGAAACCACATCCAAACTTCTCTGAAGGCAAATTGAGTTTGTCTACAATATTCCTGGAAGTTTTCCTTTTGAGATTTCTTTCTGGAGGTGATTGGTGGATTCTTTCAATTTCTATTTTACCTACTGCTTCTAGAATATCAGGGCAATTTTCCCTGACAATTTCATGGAAGATGATGTCTAAGCTCTTTTTTTGGTCATGGTTTTCAGGTAGCCCAATGATTTTCAAATTATCTCTCCTGAATCTATTTTCCAGGTCAGCTGTTTTTCCAAGGAGATATTTCACATTGCTATTTATTCATTTGGATTTGCCTAATTGTGTCTTGATTTCTCATAAAGTTATTAGTTTCTATTTGCTCTATCCTGATTTTTAAGCATTTGGCCAATTTGGCTTTTCAAACTGTTGACTTTTTTTTCCATAACCCTCCTGCATCACTCTTAATTTCTCTTTCCATTTTTTCCTTGACTTTTTCTACTTTTCCCTCTACCTATCTTACTTTATCTTCAGTCCTTTTTGAGCACTTCTATGGCCTGAGACCAATTCATATTTTTCTTAGAAGCTTTGGATTTAGGAGCTTTGACTTTGTTATTTTCCTCTTAGGGTGTATTTTGATCTACTTTGTCACCAAAGGAACTTTCAGTGGTCTGCTGCTTTCTCTCCCTGCTCATCATGCCAGCCTATTTTTTGGCTTTTAACTCCTTCTTACAGGGGAGCCCTGCTTCCAGGATGCACTGTCCCAAACTACTGTGGGTCCCAGGTGATATGATTGAATGAGAGGCTCTTTCTCAGCCTGCCTGGGATGTAAGTAACCACAAGCCTCCTTACTCTTTAACCTGGAAGCAGAAATCTGATTAAAATCTGATTCTCTATGGTTGGAAGCTTGGTGTGCCTGTGCTCCTCCCCCACTGGGCCGCTGCCACTTGAGTCTGCTTATTGGTTCAGAATATGGGTGCTCCACCTTAGCTCCAGCAAAAATCATAGCTATTTCCCCCTGGCCAACCACTGGACCCCCTCACCAATCCGTGAGCTGAGTTTCAGAAGTAGCGGATGATACTAATGGTTCTGAGACTCTGGAGGTGCGGCCTGCCTTAGGCTGGATCTGCACTGTGCACTGTACTCCTCTCTCAGCCCGGTTCCACAGATCTTCCCTGTCATCCTTTTAAGAAGTCTTTGGCTGGAAAATGGTTTCCCTCTGTTCTTTTGTGGGTTCTGCTGCTCCAAGAATTGTCTTATGGCATTTTTTTGAAGGTATGTGGACGGTTTGTGTCAGGAGCACCAAGAGTCACAGCCTTTCCTCAGCCATCTTGGCTCTGCCCACCCCCCCCCCCAGTCAAATTGAAAGAAATTGGCTACATCAGATGTTTTCAGAAAACTAGATGGCTGTATGGGATAAAATAGACAATTTAAAAAAATCTATTTACTTTTTCTTTGTGCCTTTTATCTGTAAGGTTTGCTTACTAAAGAGGGCTGACTCCTTTGATTTTGTCACTTTGCTGATCAATCTCTCCCCCCTTTAATTCTCACATTGTTTTCTATCACAAGACCCATAGTTAAGAACAATTGTTGAAGTATTAGTAATATCAATTAGTGATTCATTGAGGATACTGCATCTCTCAATAGAACCAAATGGGGGAATGAGAAATGATTATTTCTCTCTTGCATTTAATAACTACTTATTTAATTAGAACCAAGATTTTTCTCCTTTTCTACATCCTGATTCAGAAATCAGCCCCCGTAGATTGCTTAGGAAGCCTTTGAAGTGCAGGACTGATACTGAGAGGGAAAACACAGAAGGTAAAGAAATTTTAATTTAGTTGAATGGATAGATTCTTTCCCATTGTGTTTTACTGAGACAAGTCTGGGGAAATGTGGATTCTCCCTTTTGTCAGATGGGATGATATGAATATAGATCATTCTCTTTGACCAAACCTGAGTGATCAGTAATGTACCCCAGACCTTCATTATAATAGGCTTACCTCTCATTATAATATTCATCCTCTCATTACTTGTTAACTAATAGGAGTTGATTTCCACCCTTAAGAATATACACTCTTCCAAGGACATATAAACATTGAATGGGTTCCATGAGGGGTCTTTAGTCTAAGAGAGGTGGCCAAAGGAACATCCTTTTATTAATGATATGCTAGCATTATTAATAAAATAATTAATTACCCAGAAACTCTATCTCTTGAACTTTTTATATGTCACAGTGTGCAAAGTATACTCATTAATGGCTTAAGGAAAAGTTAGGGAGAAGTCTATACTGGAGTGGTCAAGGAATCTGTTGTTGGCTTTATGCTGGCCAACTTTTTTGTCAATGACATGTAAGATGGCATACTCATCAAATCTGATCCAAATACAGGAAGGAAAGCTAATGCTTCTCATAAGATTAGGTTCTAAAAAGATCCTAATTTAATAAGATAAAAATTACTGAGAATAAATGTAAAATCCTATACAAACTTTAAAAAATCAACTTCACAAATTGGAAAATGCATAGTTAGAAAGCAATTCCTTTTAAAAGAACCTAAAAACTTTAGTAGAACACAAATTTAATATGAGTCAAAAGCACAAGATGGGGGCAGCTAGATGGCGCAGTGGATAGAGCACCGGCCCTGGAGTCAGGAGTACCTGAGTTCAAATCCGGCCTCAGACACTTAACACTTACTAGCTGTGTGACCCTGGGTAAGTCACTTAACCCCAATTGCCTCACAAAAAAAAAAAAAGCACAAGATGGCAGCTGAGAAAATTGCTGCTGCTGCTGCTACTTTATGAGAAACATAGTATCCACAACTTGAGAGATAACAGTTCCATGAGATGCTGTCAGACCTCATGTGGACTACTGAATTCAGTTCTCAAGGCCTTGTTTACATGAGGATATTGATAAGCTGAAGAGGGTCCAGAGATAGGCAACCAGTATGTTGATGGGGGTCTCATAACCATTCCATACACAGATAAATTGAAGTGGGTATACTTAGCCTAGAGGTGATTTGGGGGGACCATGACTATTAATTGTAGTCAAGGCAAACATTGATTATGACTCCTTGAGCATTATGCCTTCCCCAAGATAAACTGATCATCTGAAATCTCACCATCATGCAGACCATTGTAGATTCAGCTTTTGATACTCAACTTCTTAGTTCCCTTAGTTGCCTCTCCCCTCTAACTGGAGAATAAAACTATACACTTCTCTCAAAGCTTTCCTTTATAGGGGAGCTCAGAACTTTCCAGAGAATTCTTCATTTCCCATCAGTGGCTCTGATTGGTTTTGATTCAATGAATATCATGCCCTTATACTGGGTATGCTTTGGTAGGATTCCCTCTCTTCCCCAATTCTTCAGCTTCCTTTTGCATATTATCTTCCCTCCCACCCCCATTTGATTGTAAGTTCCTTAAGGGCAGGTATTGTCTTCTTTCTTATTTGTATCCTCAGCACTTAGCATACTGCCTGGTACATAGTAGGTATTTAATAAATGTTTAATTAGTGAATCTACTGATGATATACTCCATCTCTCACCTCCACCACATACATACAAAAAACCCAACAACTTGAGAATCATTTCAGAGCCATGTAGAAATTACTTTTGATTAGTAAAATAGAAAATATGCTGGATCTCTTCAGAAGAAGTGAGTTCAAGTCACAGCTCTATCCAAAGTACATTAGACAAGTCATTGAGTCTCTCAGCCTGTTCTCCTATCTAACTAATGAAGGGTTGCCCTAGATGACAGAGGACCCTTCTAGTTCTAAAGCTATGATTATCTGGAATTTTAGGTTATGTGTGCCTGTGCTTTCTTCTTCTGACTGTGGTTTATGCCACTTTAGGGTTTTCAGAGAGAGAGAGAGAGAGAGAGAGAGAGAAACTAAATAGATTTGGAAAATGACTAATTTTTTAAAACTCTCATGCTCATAACAAAGTATCTTTAAATCATCTGAGACCAAATAACTTGGGTTCACAAAGTATTGACCTACTAATTTCAAGAGGAGGAGGTATGGAGATCAGACAGTACTGTACAACAGAATGATAACATCTCAAAGGAGATAATGAACTCTCATGTGTACAAGGTGTTTCCAACAAACACAAGATGCTGATTGAGTTCATGCACTGAAGTGGTCTGTCACTTAAAAAGTTGTCTGTCACTAATGCTGAAATGTTTAAAGTTATTATGTATATACAACCTATATCAGATTACCTGCTGTCTGGGGGAGGGGGAGGGAGAAAATTTTGAAATTGGAAATGCCCTGGATTCAGGAGGACCTGAGTTCGAATCCGGCCTCAGACACTTTACATACTTACTAGCTGTGTGACCCTGGGCAAGTCACTTAACCCCAATTGCCTCACCAAAAAAAAAAAAAAAGATATGCCTTTGTTTCAGGTAGACACTTGGGGTCATGAAAAAAACATGCTGACTATCTGAGAACAGAAACTGTTGTTTTTGGCTTTGTGTCTCTAGTCCTTAATACCTCATAGATGCGTAATAAATGAGTGAATTAAAAAAAAAGTTGTCTTTCAAATACCCCTTATAGTGTACAATGGGTGAAAATTGCAATAATTTCCTTGAGACCTAAAGTCAAAAGCATTAGTGTATGTGATGCAAAACAACCGAAATTATTGTCAAACAGTTTGGTTTCCTGACCTATAAAACAAGGCAATAGATTGAGATTATCTCAAGGTTCTTTCCTAGCTCTGAAGTTATGTGTGCATTCCCTTCTCAAGAATATGAAAAAATGTTTTGAAATACCTGTGTGGTATTCAAAGTTGCATTATTTTGCAGCAGAAAAAAGCTAGAAGCAAAGTGAGAATCTGTTGATTGAGGAGTGGCTGGACAAAATGTGATATATGAATATGATAAAATGTCATATGAAACAAAAAATAGGAATTTATAGAAACGTGGAAAGAATTTTATGAACTGATACAGTAAAGAAGAAGTAGGAGAACAACATATATAGTGATATTAATGTAAATGAAAACATGCAATGACCAATCTTGGTTCCAGAAGATAGATGAGCTACAGGTACAGAATACTATGTACAGCTGATATTTTTTAAAAAATCATTAAAACCTTAAATTAATGCTCTTCTAGCATAAATTTAGGGAATATGTTGCCAAATTAATGAAATTTTAAGGTTCCCAGTCACCCTCAGCCTCTTTTTGAATGGGAGGCAAATAAGACTAGAAAGGGAGTGTACCCCATGCTCCATATTACCTTCATGTAGTCCTTTGGAATAAATTGGGACTCTATCTAAAAATATCAAAGGCTTCCCTGTAATTCTCATCAATCAAAACTCATAGGAATATATTATTTTGTTCTGGAAGGAGCCTTAGATATTACCTGGCCAACTATTATTATTATTATTATTATTATTTTGTGGGGCAATGAGGGTTAAGTGATTTGCCCAAGGTCACACAGCTAGTGCCAAGTGTCTGAGGCCAGATTTGAACTCAGGTCCTCCTGAATCCAGGGCCGTGCTTTATCTACTGCACCACCTAGCTGCCCCCAACTATTATTTTATATTTGAGGAAATAGGACCAGAGCATTAACTGACTTAAATCAGTCAAACAGCCTCAATTTGAATCTGTCATTGTGCTATAGTAGAAAACTTAAGAGAATCATGATTCAAAGCCTTTCTCTTGCTACTTACTACTTAGGTGACTAATCAAGTCCCTTAATTTTCTGGGCCTCCGTTTACTTATCTATAAAATGGGAGATAGGACTTGATTCTTAAGTTTCCTTCCAGCTTTAAATCTATTATCCTGTGATCAACCATCTTCCAAGGATACAAAGTACCTAGTGTGTGCCAAGGATACAAAGATGAAATCATTCCTTCTCTTGAACTCAGATACTTTTAAAAGTTGGACTTTTGGGGGCAGCTAGGCAGCGCAGTGGATAGAGCAACGGCCCTGGATTCAGAAGGACCTGAGTTCAAATCCAGCCTCAGACCCTTAACACTTACTAGCTGTGTGACCCTGGGCAAGTCACTTAACCCCAATTGCCTCAAAAAAAAAAGGTTGGACTTTTGAATACACTTAATCTCTTTAGATCTCACTTCTAAAAATATCTTTAGGATGTAGGCACTGTACAGTGGGGAACCTGGGTCTGAATTACAACAGCCTTCTCTCTGGGACTGTTTCTTCATTTGTAAAATCACCTATGTTAGGCCATTGCAGTAGCAGCTCTAGGCACCTAACACCTTCACAGCTCCCTTGGTCGCCTCTCTCCTCTGAAGGGCTGGAGTGCTGAATAACCAATTCCTCCCAAAGCCTTCCTTTCAGTTCTTCTCTATGATCCTATCTACCAAAGCATTAGAGCCCTTAAAATGACTAATGTCACTGACAAGCATCTGGTTGCATAGCTTAAAGTATTGTCAGTTGATTGAATACTTTAAGATTTATCACCTCTTCCCAACACACACACACACACACACACACACACACACACACACACACACACACACACACACACACACACACACACATTTAGCCACTCTTTCCAGCTTTACCTCATGTTCCTCCTTTGTATCCCTTCTGAAAACGTGTTCATTGTTATCTGACTCAAATATGTTATGACCTTCTGCCTCCATTTCTTTGTTCAGTCTGCTCCCTTTGTCAGGAATATCTTCCCTTTCCTCTGGTTATTAAATACCTTTCCATATTTTACGGCATAATTTATCAGCTTCCATGAAGCCAACTCCTCCATGAAGCCTTTCTCTGATTCCCTCTTCCCCATGCAGAGGACCCATATTGAAGTGTGCTTCTAACTTCCTGACAAGAGAAGTAATAGACTCAAGTATAGAATTCTTTCACTATACACACATACATATATGTGTATTTTTAGATATGACCAATGTGGAAATTTGTTTTGTTTGACCATATATTATTTATTACAGGAATTTTGTTTGTGTTTTTCAGTAGGGAGGTAAGAGGTAGGAAGAGAAAATATTTGTTAATTGAAAAAATTAATTTTTAAAATGCAAAAAAGTAATGATTTCCCCTTATTGAATTTCACATTATATATTACATTGTAAGTCTCTGATACACAATATTCATGATACCTGTGCTGGTGTTTCATTTCTCTACTAAACTAGAAGTCCTAAAAGTGCAAGGATCCTGTCTCCCCAGGGCTTAATTAGTATGGTCCTCTGCATACAACAGGTATTTAATGCTTGTGAAATGAACCCTTCTGAGTGGCAACTTACCCAGAACCAAGAGATCAATTTCTATTCTTAAAATCTACAAGGAATTAGTCAATACTGTAAACTGCCCTCAGGAAGATGACATTCATAAAACTCCAAATTTCATTCATCCATGTCAGCACCACTCATCATCTCCTCTGAGGGAGTCTATAGAAGCAATAATACTAAGAAATTAAATTGTTTCCAAGTCCCATCTCCTGTGGAATCAGTTTAGTTGTGTGAAAATCTAACAAAGGCCAAATCTGGTAAAACAGTGATACTAAGAACTCTCTAACCCACCTTTCCTAGAGGCAACTAGACACGAAACAAAACTTGTGGCTGGAAAAAAAAAGACCCAATCTCATTACTGCACAATGAACATCTAGCCCATTCTACTAATTCTATATACCAGCACTTTCAAAATAGGCTACGGGGTATGGGAAGCCATTCATTCAAATATAGGGACCTGCCCAGCATTGCAAAGCAACACATTAGGAATCTTTTGGCTAGGGTAACTACACCCCTCAGTGCTTTCAATCAAAACCAAGTTTCAACAGAGCCAGGTCAGTAGTCACATACACAGGTTGAGACTCATCCCTAGGACTAGTTTTAAGTTGAGGTTCATCTATGGGGCTGGTTTTAGGTTGAGATTGAGGAAGCAGCCACCTATTTGTTGTGATATAAAGAGCACTAGGAAGCTACTTTGCCCAAAAATCTCCCTCGTATGCCTGCAACAATTCCTGAAATTCTATCATTAAAGTGCTATTTTGTGGGGTTAAGGCATTTTCCCCATGGGATATGCTTTTATTTGTCATTATCACCTTATGTGAATTTAAAACACTCAGAAAAATTCTCAAGGCAACTAGTAGCAAAGAAGAGTTGGGAAAGTGGAGAGGGTAGATGAAAATTGAAACTCTGGGCATTTTTCCAGAAAGGCAGGCCTGGGTCAGCATTAGGGCACAAAAACTAACTTGGCCTGCTTCACAACTTTGCCTTGAGCAATCCCAGTTTATTCATCACATAACATTGAAGCCTCACCCTAAGACAGAGAACTTCTAAAAAGCAAGATAAGACAAGTAAGGGTGTTTACCAAACCCATTTCCAGGCTGTAACCTCACTACTTCCAGATACACTCATTTCATTTAATCTATGTGCAATAGCCATAGGCATCAATCATCCATGCCAAATAAATGGTGACTCCCTATTACCTCACTATATTGGGCCAAAATTTAGTATTCGTGGGTGCCATGTCTCATTACAGCTTCCATCTTGTTCTCTCACTTTATCCTGTATAAAAAAAAACTACACTTTAAGATCCACCCGTAATGGGAAGATATTCCTGACAAAGGGAACAGACTGAGCAAAGAAACGGAGGCAGAAGGTCATAACATATTTGAGTCAGATAGCAATGAACAGGTTGTCAGAAGGGATACCAGACCTAGACTAACCTTCATCTGTTCACTAGTTTATACCTCTCCTCTATGATTCATCAAAACCAAAACCAAAAAAAAAAAACAAAAAACCACTGCTTCCAAAGCAGGTTTTTTGATTAGCCCAGGTGCACCTATCATCCAATACCATTTCACTGCAATCAAACTATTTATGTAGTTTTTCAAGTTATTTCATGTAATTTTCTCCCCATCAGCTTATATTTAATAGTGTTATACCTCTTAGCTATTTAAGACCTTAGCTTCACATATACACATTATGATAGCATCTCATAGAGCACAGTGCCTCTTTGTCAGTATTCACTAAATGTTTTATGATAATTCTTCAAAATAGCTACAATTCTCTGATGATGTTTTTGCTTTAAAATACTCACCTATCAATACCAAATAGGTTAAAAAATTTAAAAATAAAATAAAAAAAATTTAAAACAAACAAAAAATACCAAATAGGTTGTACTGTGAAAGTAGGAAATATCTGGTAAAAAAAAAAAAGATTTATTTTTGATTCTTCATTTCATTTCCTAACTATGGGGTGGGCAAAAAGTCATAAAGGGGGTTCAATACTTAATGACTCCTTTATTTTTTGTTTTTAATTTATAACACCATTGCAACATATACAGTATTTATAGGAAATGAATTTACATTATGTGTGAAAAATCAAATCTCATAAATGGTGAAAAATAAAGAAAAAGTAATTTTCAAAAAGTTATTAAAACATCGTGGCTTTTGGCCCACCCTGTATATAAAAGATTCAGTATTCTCAGATAACATCCTATTCTACATTTCTTTAACAGCACAATGTGCACAAACAGAAAATGATGACTTAAAGACTTTCTAATTTGTATAGCTATATACATTTTAGTCAAAAGAGATCAAAGATTATTAAAACATGGGCCTTTAAAAGTAATGTTCCTTGCAAAAGAAATTACTAGCAGCTTATATGATTTTTAAAAAACCTTTTATTTTAATGTTATAAATTTACAACATACCTATCAGCACAATGTCAGTCAGTGTGTAGGGGGATGGGGTGAAGGGAATTAAGACTCAGTAATCATTCTAGTCCCCTACCAAGCTGTGTTAACATAGTTGATGACTCCTACCAAAGTTGGAACAATCTGTCCTATGAACATGTGTTACCTAGAAAATCTCCTTAAGTAGTTAAAATTTGACTTCATTAAAATCCAGCTCAGTGGATTATTCTATTTGCTTTCTGGGGTCCATTAGGATTAGAAAAATCCAACCTATACACACCAAAACCAATTCCAATATTTAGCATTATTACTGATTGTATAACTAAATCATGCCCCTACCACCACATCTGTAGAATAAACTCTGAATTCTAGAGTTTATGCTATACCCACTCAACTTAAGCTGCCCCAAAGTAATATTAAATCTTAAAACAAGTGTGCATGCCACAGTATCACTTTCATATAAAAAGAATAAGGTACCAAACCTATGCAATTATTTTTATAACCAGGTGAAATGAAAATGCAGCACTAGAGCTACCTTGTAGCCACTGCAAATCACATTCTGATATATTTTATTAAACCAGCAAAATATTCAAAATCATCTTTAAAAAATAGTACACAGGCATCGCCAGCAGCTGTTAACATTTCATTTGGTAGATGTTTATACATTGTTCTCCCCCAAACCCCAGAACACCACAATGATACAAAAACAATAACCAAATTCAAGTGGAATTTAATGCATTTACATTTATCAAAAGTGCTTCCTTCAGTTTCAGCCAGGGATTGGTATGTAAGTGCTTAGCCTCTAGGGTTGGGAAACTTTTAGAGAGGTAAATATAACACCCCAATTACAACTATAACCTTTTGTTATTAGTTAAGACTGGGATACTAACAGTACAAATTTCAACAAAGGAAATGCACATTAGATAACCTGCGTTTTCAGATTAAATTAGTAGTCTCCGATGAAAAATGCTCAGGCAACAACTCTTACCATTTTGGGTAGCAAGCACACGCTTGATTGTACCTAAAAAAAAGGGGGGGGGGAGTAAAATTTCAGACTGGTGAGTTTTACCAGTCTTGTAAGCATTCAATAAAAGAGTCAAGAGTCACTGAAGTGGGGCAGCAACTCCAGTAAAAACCACTATTGGAGAAGCCTACAGTTCAGTTAGAGAGGACATCTGGGACTAGTTCTTGATCCCATCAATATTTTCAAAAGGTTTATTTTATAAAATAGGAGTTAAATGGCCCAGTCACTTTTAGATAACTGAATCAGTTCTTTAGAAGATAAGGAATAATCTTTTCAGATTTAACCTGGGAAGTCAACGAGGAGAAAATTTTAACCCAAAAGACTAACAACTATATAAGGCAAGGAGCACTTGACATGTGGGTGAGGTGCTCTGCATGTCCTTCTCTAACTGCTCCAGTAATAATATCAAGACATCACAACTAGAACTGTTTGAAAATATAACTTGGAAAAAAGAAAAACAACACTCTTGCTGTGGCGGATACAGTGTACTACTTGGTACTCCCCAACTCAGGCATCTACTAAGATGCTCTCATCTAATAGTGTACAGACCTTATCAAGACTACAGGCATTTTTCTCAAAGTACATATAAATTCTAAAATTTAGACCCACACCATAAGTTATCTTGTTTTTGCTTACATTCATAGTTTTTTACACCAAATCCTGTGTGGACCCTTTCCTTAGAAGATATCAATAAACAAGAAAGGAACTGTCTCTGGACCTGCCTCTGTTGATGTTGTCTCACAAGTTAATACCATGTAATCAGTGTTTCAGTAGTAAAATGATTACCGGCTTTTCAAATTGTATTGCATTCACTAAAAAGTTAGTATAAATATGAAGCCCTGAGAACAAACTTTCATATAGAACACTTCTATTAAAAATATCCAAGCTTTGTGATCTGACAAAATTATAAATTATATATATATATATAAAATAAATAAATACCTTTCCATAATCACATGTAAATATCAAAAGGTAAAGATTGTCTATGTCAACCAATGGGATGGTGGAGAACAAGTACAAGAACAATTCAAAAAGAATCAATACTGTTGAAGATTCATTAGCTATCTTCTTAGTCCTCCTTTCTTTTCCTTTATCTTCTTCTCTAAGATCAAATGGTGCATATTCCCACCCTGGGTCTGGCTTAAATGATGCACAGACATGTGGTTGCAGTGGCTTTAACTTTTCATTCAGTAAGCTGCACATTAATATTGCTATATATGCTAGACTGAACTCTGAAGTTGTAAACATAATTATTCCATCCTTTGCCATGGATAGAGAATATAAATTTTGACAGCGCACTTAACTATATTCTCCCTGCCTATTACAAGGTCCCCTGCTGGAAACCTCTTCCTATGTCTGCCAAATTCCAACCCAAAATTTGACGTGAGAATTTTAAAGATTCTCTATCAGTTACATATGGAATTACCAATATTCCAAACACAGTAGAAAGAGCATAAAAAAGCATTTTTGGAGGCTGATTTCCACTATGCCTCTCTAGAATCTGCTGAATTGGCCACTTGACAGACATATCCTTGGCCCTGACTGCATACTAATCAGGCATGTATACTATGGTTTGATTTCACTAGCTTTTTATGTGGCATTCTCTGATAATTTAGTTTGAATCTACATGAAGTCCTTATTCACCCTGAGCCTTGCTGCAAAAGACTATATATCCCAAGAACATTGTTAATTGTCCAGCAACTGGAAGCAATTAACTCTACCAAGACAAGTAATAATCTTCAGAAGCCATACAGCCCAAATAGTCATTTGTCCTTCTGAAGAGTCAGTCACATCATATCAACTACCTTTTAGTTTTTCCTTCTCAAATATTTAAAAGATTAACATTCTAAAACAACTTGAATTAAGTTTAAGAAAAATACACACACACACACACACACACACACACACGCACCCGCGCACACGCACACACACAAACCCTGAAATGTATGCTCAGTTTTGGGATATTTAAAGATGCAGTACTTTGGCTATAAAACAGCTTTGTTTTTTCATAGTAATTCCAGTTTATACAAGTGAATTAGAGTCTAGATTAAGCTTATGAAATAGTTAATTTTTCTTAATCAGGGCTCTTGAAAATCTGTATACAGAAGGAATAATGAACTCAGGAAATTTTCACAACCTGGGAGGAGAGGTCCTTTAATAAGGGTTATTGTGTACTATTTGGATAAATTTTATACAAAGTAAAAATCATTCTGTAGTACAAAAGAAAAATTCCTATTGTACTAAATGCCAAACTTTACATTGTAACATGGATTTTGTATATCTAAGATATTTTACTCTTTCATAAATATTATATAGAATCAAATAGGTAATATGTTAGTACTTTGTATATTAATAAATCACTAATCTTTTTTGAAGTATAGGATCCCCCCATAATTTTTTTGAAGAGGAAGAGGTAAATTCCTCTTCAGAGATGAATATATCATTAAATTCCTCACTTATGTAGTCAGTCACTCTTTGCAAACTGGTCAGATGCTAAAAATACTGACTTGTAAACTTACTCTTTTGAGTGGGAGAAGTAGCAGGGGGAATATTACCCTATCAAGGAAGAGGAAAAAAAGGAAAATAATTTATTCCACAGATTTTCAAGTTAAAAATAAATGAATTAAGAACTCTGAGTTAAAAAAAACAACAACACAAACTCCAAGTCACTTTCAAGTTAAAGCATGGAGGGAAAAAATGAGAACAAATTATCAGAGAACAGATACATTGCAACACTTCACACATATGTTCAGGAGTGTCTTACAAGAGATCTTTTTTCCAAACAAACATAGGAACCAGAAAATGCCTAAAAGAACTGCAAGAATCATTCTTGATATTGCTAAAACCATGAAGATACCTGGTCAGCAAGATAAAAACGACCTGGTCATCTCAGCTATAAGACTTCTATAGTAATTGGCTATTTATGGAAGAATGGTAACTCCACAATGTGTAAGCCAACTAATGCCAGGTAATACTTAGGTGCCAATAATCAAGGCAAATATGTTAGTGCAATAAGGCAGATGTTATTTGGCTGCCTTCAAAAGAATGTTAGTAACCAAAACATCCTCAGAAGACAACTACTTCTGGCAATTACAATGAACAGAGGATTTTTTTTTTAATTTAAAAAGAGGGCAAAGAGACAGAAAAGGTATTAGCTTAATGCCTGTAACAGTTTGCTTTTCCTTAAGATATATGCTATGGGGGATGTGAAGAATTGTGTTCTATTGACTTTTTTAAACTCATTAAACTAAAATCATTAAATTAAAACACCCTTTTGCGCCACCAAAATGTGTCTACATATTAATAAAATCTACCCCTGTAGATATTAAAAATATTGGTGTGGCAAAATGAACTGTTAGAGAAAAAAATACTGCATCTTTAATATAGTGAGATGTGAATTGTTTAAAGTAATGTAACACTTTTTCTTTGGGTACTAGAACAACACTAACACAGAAAATAGGAAAAAGGAAAACTATTTATTAAAAAAAATTTAACCTATGAATTAATCTACTTAAATTAGTATGTCTGATGTTAACAGTTTGGATTGAAACATGCTCTCTCAAATAACATCTAGATTTAAAAATCAAACTCTAAGGGTCAATTCAAATAGCATTTCATTTTAATAATCATAACTTAATACTCTTTAGAGATGAGTATATCATTTAATTCCTCACTGAAGTGGTCAGTCACTTTTTGTAAACATCAGTCAGATGCTAAAAATACTGACTTGTAAACTACCCTCACAGATTCTTTTTTTTAAAGCAATAAGATATAAAACCAGAGCAGTCATTATTGTCTCAAACAATCCTATGTAAGTCATTTGCATCAGTATTTTTCAAGATATGGATTTTTTAATTCCATCTAACTGAATGCAAACTCTTCTTCCACTACCAATAAATCCATAAGGCAACTACATTTCGAGCTGGCCATAAGCTACACTCTTTCTTGTTTGAGAAGTATAACTAAGAAGGCCTCTAGCCAAATACCAAAAGCTATTTTTCTTCCCCTCCCCCCAAATCCTCGGCTTCTTCTTCTCTGAGGAACCTGAAGCTGTGGGCAGCGGGAACAGCAGACTGGAGGGATGTCCATCACACTAGGTGCGGTTCAGTGTCTGAAAGATCCTGGAGATCTGTAGCATGACAGGTCCTGTCTCAGGGTCATTCATCCATTGTGTGCTATTTAATGGGTTTTCAAGCATATCTTCAAATGCTATGGAAAGAGGAAGAGCAATATTCACTTCATGTCTTCAGTAAGTATTAGTAAAAATGCAGTGCTTGTGTCTTTTTTTGTCTTTTTGCAGGGCAGTGAGGGTTAAGTGACTTGCCCGGGGTCACACAGCTAGTTAAGTGTCAAGTGTCTGAGTCTGGATTTGAACTCAGGTACTCCTGAATCCAGGGCCAGTACTTTATCCATTACGCCACCTAGCTGCCCCCTAGTGCTTATGTCTTTTAAAAACAACTCTCTAAATATAAAGAGGACATCCTTAGATATAAAGAGTACATATACAGATCAATCAGTGAACAGTGGTTACTAAATGTCAAGTACTGTGCTTTGAGCTGGGGATATAAAGATAGAAATGAAAGTCCTCACCCTCAAGAAACTGGCATTTCATTAGAGAAGAGAACATATATAATAGTATACATCAGATAAGGGATGTGAATGGGAATCAGACCTGTGATTTCATTAGTGTAGGGGAATTTTATAGTGAAGAAACTTCTTTTATCAGTGCTGGTCAGGATATTCTCTGCAACTTCCTAAAGGAAATTACTAGAGTCCCCTAGAGCACTGAGAAGTTGTCAGTCAATGAGCATTTATTAAACATTTACTATGTACTAGGCATTGTGCTAAGTGATGGGAAGACCAAAAATGGCAAAAGACAATCCTTGCTCTCAAGAAGCTCACACACTAATAGAAGTTAAGTAAATTGTCTAGGTTCACAGTCAATATGTCGCAAAGGTGGGACTTGAAATCAGGTCTTTCTGGTTTCCTCCAATATGCCATGATGGCTCTAATATAAAACAAATACAAGGTCATTTTAGGGGTTGAAGGGAGGAGAGTTACTGGTAGGTGGTATAATCAGTAATGGCCTCGTAACTTTGAGTTGAGCTTTGAAAGAAACTAGAAGTTCTACTTTCCTTAAGTAATAAGGGAGTGCATTCTAGGAACAAGGGGACAGCCCATACAAAGACATGGAATGGAGAGATAGAACATCACTTGCAGAATAGAAACAAGGCTAGTTTGGGACATAAGGTGTGTGAAGGGGAATAATATGTGGTGAGTCTGCAAAGGTTGTTTGGAGTCAAAGACTTTAAATTATAAACAAGGGAGTTTGCATTTTATCATAAAGAAAATAAGCTAGGGGCAGCTAGGTGGTGCAGTGGATAGAGCATTGACCCTGGAGTCAGTAGTACCTGAGTTCAAATCTGGCCTCAGACACTTAACACTTACTAGCTGTGTGACCCTGGGCAAGTCACTTAACCACAACTGCCTCACTAAAAAAACCAACCAAACAAACAAACAAAAAAAAAAAAAAAGAAAGAAAATATGCTGCCTAAGTTTCCTAAGCAGGGGAGTTATCTGGCCAGAACCTATGCTTTAGGAATATTGTTTTAGAAATTGTGTGGCTGATCAATTGGAGAGGAGAGTGATAAGGGAAGTATACCCTCTAGAAGGGTATTGAATACTTTAGGTGAGAAGTGAAAAGGGACTCAACAAAGACACTGGCTGTGTAGGTAGGAAAAAAACCAAATAAACAAAATAAACAAACATGAGAGATTCTCAGGGTTGGAATTGACAAAAGTGGCCAATGTAGCACGTGAAAGTGAGGAGTCAAGGATGACTCTGAGGTTGTGACCATAAGTGACCAGCAGGATGATAGTACCCTCTACAGAAATAGAGAAGTTCAAGAATCTGGGAGAGCATTTTGGGGAAATTTTCCATAAGTTCTGGTTTTGGACATGTTGAGTTTAAGATGCCTATAGGAATTCCAGTTTGATTTGTCTAAAGGGCAGCTTGTCATAGCAGAAATATCAACTAACATGAAAGTATTGACTAGATACTTTGGATCAAAAGATATGCGAAAATTATAGCAAGAAAGAGGTTTACTATTACTTTTTCCAAAAAGTAGCCCAATATGAGTGAATAGGCCTTTTTAATTTAGCAAATACTGAATTATCTGAGGTCAAGTGGAACTCAACCCCATAGTAATGCATGACACTATTATATGTTTATTATTGTATGGATTAAGATTTATGCCATATCAAATCTTATTTCCTTCCACATGAATAAAGTAAAAGCCTGACAGAACATGGATAGCCCATTAAAGCAATTATAATTTCCACCAGTGTCATAAAAGAGTTCCAACATACTTTTCTTTTTATAACCTCTATCCAGAATATTTACTATCCAGACATACCCAAGAAGGTGATTAATTTTTGCCCCCAAATACCCCACATTTTTAAAAAATACAGGCTTCAAATGTATCATCAAATTTTGTTCCTATCAAATAAAAGTTGAATATTCTGCAATAACCTGTAATTCAAATTCCTTGATTTTCCATGTCAAAACTCAGTGAGCAGAATTTCATTAAGCTCCTGATAAGAAACCTAGTAACAATTAACTGACTTGTAAAGTTTCATAAGAGTGTTCATTATTAAAATACTTGGCATTTTTTCAAAACGCAAACTGCATTATTCACCTGATCCAGCACATGGAGCTAAATAAAATACCAAATCAAATTTCTATAATTCAAAATGTGTAAGGGCTAGAAAGTTCTTTTGACCAATAAAATTTCATTTCACACTAAGTTTTGATCAACAAGAGTTTTGTGTCCTTTAAAATATGGCAGTTTCTTTAAAGTATTCTGAAAGTCAGTTAAAATTCAGTTTGACAAGTTGTGATACATGATAATGGAGGATTACTGTGCTGTGAAAAGCAATAGATATGATAAACACAGATAACTGGAGGAAAATATAAATTGATGCAAAGTGAAGTAAGCAGGAAAACTCTACACAATGACCAAAACAATGTGAGAGGAAAAAATAACAATAAAACAAAAGAAACTAATTACTATGGAATTGTGATGACTAAGTTTGGCTCCAAAGAAGAAACATAAAAAAGTACTTTTCTTCCTCCACTTCTCTGTAAGATGAGAACTATGGGTGTGGTTCATTACACATAATGCCACACCTTTCCAATGTGTTTGTTAGTTTTGCAAAACTTTTTTTCTTTTTTGTTATTGGAGGTGGCTCTTTGGGAAGGGAAGAAAGGAGATACACACTGGGAAATGTGGGTGATATAGAAACAAAACACATCAATAAAATTTTATTTAGAAAAATCCAGTTGGAAATATTTAAGGACTGGTACCAAAATAATAATTTCAAGTAACATCATAATGGAAATTATTAACTTCGGGAATGACATGTGAACCAGAAGCTAAATTCTACCAAATTTCAGTTATTGGTACATGTAGACTCACCTAACCCCCATACATATGTTTTATTCTAATGCCAGCTTAATATAGATGGGTTTTCTCCAGGAGAGGAACTTTCTTTTTGACTGAGAAAACACAGCTGCACCACAAGGCAAAGCTCCAAGCAGGTCAAAGTCATGTGTTCATAGATACTGTTTCAGCCTTGACATATCCAACATAAAAGTCTACGCTAAAAGCTGCAAATGCCATTTAACTCTATGTCCCTTCCTATAGAAATGTATCAAGTGTGTCATTTCTTTTGTACTGTGTTTTTTTCAGATGGTGAAACAAGCCACACCAGGTCTTAATCTTTCAATTCAATTCAATCCCTGTGGCTAAGATTGTTAATATATGCTAGACTCCCCAAAATATGGTTAATTAATTCACCCACAAGAGATTTTAAGTGTTAGAAAGATTCAGGCCAGGTTTTTGTTGTTGTTGTTGTTGTTTTGTCCTGTAGAATATGTAACTCTCTAGCAGATCTAAGTTTCTGAGTCCTCATATAGTCATATTTGAGATGACAAGATCTTGACCTAAGAAATCACAACTCCTCACATTTCTATAGTACTCTAAATGTTATAAAGTGTTTTCTTTATCCTAAAAGGTAATGTACATATTTTGAGACCCATTTTATTGATGAGAAAACTGTTGCCCATAGTCACCATGATACAAAGTGTTAGTGCTGGAGGATGCCAGATGGGAGAAGTAATGCCTAATGGGAGCTGCAAGCATAAATCTATTCTCGATTTAAAAAAAAAAAAGTGATCCTTTTGAATAACCAAGATTCTATTTGTGTATGAAATGATGCAATACTTACCTAACAAGGTTTTAGGATTAGTTAGTCCTAACTGCACAACTGGGTTGTCAAGGATGGCTTGGAAGAGAGGACTGTCTGGATCAATTCCCTTATCTAAATCTTCTGGTGAGGGTTTTCTGTCTCCCAGCAGCCATTCACACTGAAAAGTTCAGGAGTAGCAGTCATTGGAATTAGTTTCCCAACAAACATAATTTTTTTTCTTTGTTTATGAGGCATCAACTACATATATAGAAAGTTACTTTATGTTCCCAATAAAGAAATATTTTCTTAGTTCTTGAACAATTCTCAAAGTTTACTAATTGAAAGTAAAAATAAAAATTAAACCAAGTCTAGACTGAAAGTGATACAAACTGAAGATTAGGCCCTGGAGGAAAAAGAATTATAAATCTGACTCCCATAGTTACTTCTGCTCCTATTATTCAGCTTAACTACCTTGGTTTTCTCCACTTATAAAATAAGGTCAATAGCATGATCTTCCCTATGCTTCACCTCTCCTAAACCTATTCTTTGATCTTATCATCACTTCCAGTGCCTTCACCTCTCAGTAACTTCTCAGTTCATCACCACCACTTTGGACTTACTTTTCTCCCCTCATAGTATTAACCCTATAGTTTATCAATTCAATACTGCACTGTCTTTTAGTCTTGAGTCTCTTGCTCTCGGTCCTACTACTGCTCATGTATTGCCAAGCTCCACCCTAGGATAGTCTCACATCCACCTGCTTCCTTTACTTCTATTCAAATGCTGAATGGGCTAAAAAAAGGAAGTCACACCACTGTGTTCACTAAAAATTTGTTCTCTAATTCTAACCAGGCACTAAAGGCAGCAAGGTAATCCTTTTACTTCTCCCTAATTGATTCTCTGTAACACTCCTCAGATGTTCTCTTCTTAAGCATCAAACACAGCTGACAGCACATACTTAAGTGAGAAAATAGAGGCCATTTGCTATGAATTCCCTCTTCTCTGCATCTCAGAACCCCTTGACATTACCATCCCACTCTTTCCTCCTTTATTTACTCTGGTCTCTGACAAAGAGGTGCATATCCTCATCAAGGCCAACTCTTCTATATGTATCTACGATACAGTCCCCTCCCAATTTCTCTAGCAGAGTGATCCCAATTCATCCTCCTACTCTAATTTTCAATCTCTCCCTATCCTACCCCACGGTTTATAAACCTTCTTATCCTTAAAAAACCTTTACTTGACTCTATTCCTAAAGTTATTATCTGATAACTCTTCCCTTTCTCAAGCAAATTCCTAGAAAAAGCTGACTCCTTTTCCTCTTCTCACTCACTGCTCAAGCTTTTGTAATGACTTCCAATCTCACCACTCAACTAAAATTTCTCTCTCCATAGTTACCAATGACCTCTTAATTGTTCAATTCAATAGCCTTTTATCAGTTCTTCTCCACTTTTCTGAAGCATTTGACACTATTAACCACCCCCTGCTCTGGGTTTTCATGACTGTCCTCTCTTGATTCTCCCCTAATTTAACTATTGCTGCTCAGTGTCTCTGGTTGGATTATCATCCATATCCTACTCCCTAACTATTTTTGTTCCCCAAGGTTAGTTCCAGGGTCCTCATCTTCTCTTTCTATATGCTCCCCTTGCCTATGACCTTTCTATCAACACACCAATCTCCTGCCTATGGGGTAAGGAGAGAAAACAACACTGCATCTCACCAGGTCTATTGCCTGGTCTTCGTGGGGAAAAAAGAGAAATAACATTTCATCAAGCACTGAACTCCTCCCTTCCAGGGGAGAGGAGAAATACAATTCTATATGTTTCCTGCCTGGTCTTAAGCAAGGGGAATAAGATCATTCCTTTAGCTTCTAGCACTTGTCTACTCACCAGAGATGCCTAAGGCCCTGAAAGGGCTCCACCCTGAGGCCAAGCCTCTAAGTACAATGAAATCCCATTTGATCAATGAACTCACAACACCCTGGCTTTTCCAAATCTTTTCTTATGAGGCTATTTGACAAGAGTTCTCTCTTTCCCTATGTTTCTCATCTTAACATCACTCAGTTGCCTTCCCCCTCTATCTCCACCACACCCCAGTCTGCCATGAAGAGATGGCCTTCTCTCTGCCAACATACTGCCTTTTATATACACAAATGATTCCATTCTATCCTGTCTTCTTCAGGAAACTGTCCCCTCTAACATCTCCATCCTCTCACTTATCTCTGCTTGTCTACTGCTTACTTCCCTACTGTCTATCCAATCCCCCTAAAAATCCTCATATCCATCTCCATTAGCTATCATCTAATATTTCTTCTCTTTTTGTGGCTAAACTGCTTATGAAGGCTGTCTATAATCAATATCTCCACTTTCTTCCCCTTCCCTCTGTTAACTTTCTACAGTCTGACTTCTGAACACATCATTCAACTGAAACTGCTCTCTCCAAAGTTATCGATGATCTCTTAATTGACAAATCTAATCCCCACCCCCCATCTTCATCCTTTCTGACCTCATAAAATGCCAGGCATTATCATCAGGGGGAAAATTAATCCTAGGCATGAGGAACGACAAGTACAGAAGCAAGAAAATATGGAATTAGAATTAAAAACAGTAGTAGTGCAACTTGGCTATAGTAAAGAATGGGTGTAGGGGAGTGCTATGAAACATTGGGAAAAGAAGTTAACCATAATCTTCAAATTAGGTTAGAAGAATATGAAATGAACTGCCCCATGCCTAGTTCTTAGGGAGACCAAAAACCCCACAAAAATCCCACAAAGGAGAAGCAAAATAGCAAAGCATTCAGTCAGCCCACAAGGAATCAAGGATCCAAACTGTGCACACTTGGAACAGAATAAACTTTTACTTGAGTTCAAGTACAAATAAGCAGAAGTACAAATAATTAGAAAAACAATCATTGATTCATTCATTCAATTAATATCTAATTAACTTTTACTATCCAAAGCCTTTCCCTAGGTTTTGTGTGAGATTCAAAGTTTGGATAAGACCATGCCCTACTATCTTGGAGTACCATCTTCTTCATGGAGTCCTTACTTATCTCCTCAACCACTGGGACACTCCCTTCTAAACTGCATGGCATCTGACTACTTTGCATAAATTGTATTTATTCCCTTTACATTTGTTCTGTATGTATGTTTATATGTATTTGTTATCTTTCCTATTAGGATGTATGCTTTTTGGAGCAGGAATTGCTACATAAAAAAAATTAAAATTAAAATTAAAATTTTTTTAAAAAGAATATGAAGTAAAAAAAAATGGAAACATTTCAACTATGTAATACTCACTGCTGCATTCTGCTGGTTGTTGTTTACTTTCAGTGCATCTACCACTTCCTTTTCATCAAATCCCATTTCCATCAGAGCAATGACGGCCTAAATGAGAATTCCACAATTCATTAAATACCATGCTCGCTGAGAACAAGTCAGAAAATGAACAAGTCATCTGACATAGAACTAAACCACTTTTCTTTAACAGTATTTCAACAAAAGGTGCTTCGTTTAGGGGCAGCTAGGTGTCACAGTGGATAGAGCACCGGCCTTGGATTCAGGAGTACCTGAGTTCAAATCCAGCCTCAGACACTTAACACTTACTAGCTATGTGACCATGGGCAAGTCACTTAATCCCAATTGCCTCAAAAAAAAAAAGTGCTTCTTTTTAATTTAGTACTACTGGATTTACTATTTTCCCTTGTAAATATATTACAGTATGGATTGTGTACTGACTATCCAAATCATCTGATATTACCAAAGCAAAGGATGGTATAATGTTTAGCAATCTCACTAAATGAAGACAGTCAGTACAGAATTCTCAATGTTAGAACAAGAAAGGACTTTAGACATCACCTAATTCAACCCACTCACTGTAGTTGGATAGATGGTCAAACATTTAATTAAGCATTTCTGTGCTAATAAGCACAGTGCTAAGTGGAGATACAAAGAAGGACAGAGACACAAATAAGGTGGCCCTAAGAAGGAATTAATTTGTCCATGGTCAAACAGAGCCAGGGCTAGAACTCAGGTTTCCTGAGTCATGGTCAAGTGTTACTGCCACTGTACGATGCTGTCTTCTTCACTCAGTAATCTAGGAAAGGATTAGAAAGAACAGTTCCTCTCTTGCCAAGATTAAACATCAATGAAGAAACTTTTGAGCAACCAAAGGTGTGATCACACTACATTTCCAGAACTATTTCTCTATAAATCACAAAGAATCCGTATTTTAGAAAGATCACTGCTAAATAATAGCACAGGACCATTTAAAACTAACCTTTAGAGCTTGAGCGGGTCCTCAGAGAATACCAGACATGGAAGGGACATTAAGACAACATCTGATCCAATCCCTCCATTTTAAAAATAAGGAATATAAGGCACAGTACCTGGAACATGGTAAGCACTTAATAAATACTTTACCCATCATGAAGGTAAAGGAATTTGTCCCAAATCATAGTTAGTTAGTAGAAGAGCTAGGACTGAAGAAGCCAAGGTTTTCAAACTCCTAGCCTGGCAAATTTTCAAATATGTCTAGACTAATTCTACACTATTGTATTTTTTTTGGGGGGGGGGGTGAGGGTCACACAGCTAGTTAAGCGTTAAGTGTCTGAGGCCGGAACTCAGGTCCTCCTGAATCCAGGGCCGGTGCTCTATCCACTGTGCCGCCTAGCTGCCCCTATTGTATTTTTTATTAATATAGCTACACTATTCTGGAATACATGGCTATTATTTGTTATAACTATGACATATCAATGAGGGGAAGATTTTTCAGCAATTTCATATTTTTTAAATCACTGTTAAAGAAAATACTTAATGCATTTCAAATACCTACCAGAATGATGTATAAGAAAAGTCTTTTTAGGCAGCTTTAGGTTATGTAGCATTAAGTGTACTGATAATATCAAGCAATTTCAAAATAGTAATGATGATTAAGATGATGATGGTGGTAGTTAGCATTTATATAGTGATTACTATGTGCCAGGCACTGTGCTAAGCACTTAAAGTTTTTTATCTCATTTCATCCTCACAACAACCCTGACAAGTAGGTGCTATTATTACCCTCAGTTCACAGATGAGGAAACTGAGGTAAACAGAGATTAAGTGATTTGCCCAGGGTCACATAGCTAGTAGCTGTCTGAGGCCAAATTTGAACTCAGGGCTCCAGACCCAGCTCTCTAGCCACTGCCCCAGAATAAAACAACTAAGTTAGATAGGCCAAAGTGATGCACAGAAGTAAAATAAGGCTAGCTCAATAAAAAAAATTAAGGGTAAAGTCAAGGCTCAAAGATTATAGCCCCTGAAACTGTTACAAGAAAAAAGATGGTAAATTAGTTTTAATAATTTCTGTTCTCCTCTATTAACAAATAAATTATTCTATTTGATTAAATAACACAAGGCCCTAAGGCATAAGGCTACACACAACAGATGGTCTACAGCTCTGAATATGAAGAAAAAAACACAAACTCATAGTGTAGCCCCTTTGCTTCAAGCTATTACATATGGCCAAATGACATTTTTATTACCGCCTAAAAATTTTGTATCGATACATTATTTTATACCTTCAAATCTCAGGTTCCTAAAAAAGAAATAATAGGGATTCGAGTTTAAATGGATCTGGCCTATTTGGATCTTAGGCCATAAAATAATTTCATAGGACATTACTCTTTTTTTTAACATTAGCAGAAACTAACCTGGGTTAACTATTAAGTGCCAACCATTCTTCCATAAGCATTTAAGTAACCAATATTCTGAAGAACAAGATAAAATAAAACTTTCACTTAGAGGTTGATATCAAATATAACATACTCGTGGATCTGGCCGAAATTCTCTTTTCCTACGGATCTTCTTGAAGATTTCTGTTAGCTCATCCTTGACTTCCTCCCCTTCTGTATTAGGTCCACCAGAAGCTTGAGAGGAGGAGGCAGAAGCACCTGCAGCTTCTAATGAAACTTGACCTGGAAGAGGCGTGTCCACAGTTGGATCTTCTGCATGTTCTATCAACCACTCCATGGCCTGTGTTACCGACATGCTGTAAAATAACAAAAGTTTCTCTAAAATATCAATGAATTAATTGCTGAAATTTCAGTGAATTTCTTAATTGTCTTTTTGAATCCCTGGAAGGGACTTTCTGTTTTATTTTAGCAATTTTAATAATGTTGAACTGGATTATATTTACAATTTTAAAAGTATTTAGAAATAAATTTAGAGCTGCAATGTCACAAGCCCTAGTTTTCTGGGCTACTTACTGAAGTATCTGTCTAACCACCACAATGAGAAGATTATAAAAGAAATTAAAAAAAAAACATTCTGAAGCAATGATTGTAGTGATGTAATCAAAGGAGAGAGCATGTAACACAGGTTTATGTCCAACAGAGGAAGAAATAATCCATAGATTTTTCTTTGGTTTGTGAATTTCTTTTATTTTAAATGTGCACATGAAGTGGGAATTAACTTGAAAACATAGGCCTTGAGAATAATACCAAAGCTAGATAATCTTGAGTTGTCACTATTACACAAGCACTCCCCACATACTCACATGCATATGTAGGAAATAAAAGAATAGATGACAAAATTTTCCTACTGTTTTAAACAAATTCAACTACCTTTATCAAAAAAAAAACAACCCTTTTGCTACTGCTTTCTTTTCACAAAAGCCTTATGAGTGTAGATAAAACAAGTTGGTACACACAATTTTCTTTTTTTTCTGAGGCAACTGGGGTTAAGTGACTTGCCCAGGGTCAGACAGCTAGTAAGTGTTAAGTGTCTGAGGCCAGATTTGAACTCAGGTCCTCCTGAATCCAGGGCCGGTACTCTATCCACTGTGCCACCTAGCTGCCCCGGTACACACAATTTTCAACACTGAGACATCTGAGCTCTTCTTTGAATTTTTTGTGATGCAAAACAGTTTGAAAATCCATGTATTTAAATCTATTCCTTAAAATGGTGGAAGGAGAAAATGGAAGGAGCAAAAGGGTCAGAGAGGAGAAAAACTCATTCTCTGACATTTACAAAAATACATACTGATTGAGACGAAGTGCTTTCACAGCTCTGTTCTCAGGGAAGCCCATTTCTGTAAGTTGTCTTAAAGCCACTTCATCTACTCGGTCATCATCATCCTCATCCAACATTGCTATTAGCAAAACAGAAAAAAATAGTGTGACAGTGTGGGTAAAACAGGCAATTTCATCTATGCTAACAAAATGTTAGCATAGGTGGAATTTACATTGCCTGAGTACATTCTGGATTTAGACAAGAAGTCATCTAAGTAACTTGAACATGTCTGAAAGTCACAAAGATGTTGATTAATGCAGCGTATGATAAATGACAAAGTAGGGAATAAATACATATATAGAGACAGAAACAAACACAAAGAGAACAGTCTTTCTTTCTGACAGTTTACCTACTAAGGTAGGTAAGGTCCATAGTTCACAATCAACTGGTTTAAAAAAAAATAGCATTAGGAAATAACATGTTCATTCAAGTATTAGTCATATGCCATTTTGATTGAGTTATAGTATCATAAAATAAATCTAGGATGTGATCATACCATTTGCCTTTTTAAATAATTCAACTGCATCAGGGTTCAGTGCTAACAATTTCTGTGCCACCTCTATAAGTGAAACCAAGATCTTTCTGAGTTCTGTCTGGAACTGCAATAAAAGAAAAAAAGTAAATGATTTCTACAAGACTCCAAAGAACTGAACTAGGTTGATAGTACCATTATTTTACGATAAGACTTTCATGTATAAAGAGACTATTTAATTTATTTGAGCTATCAGGTTCAAGACATCAAAATTATGTTGCTATTTTACATCAAATAGGCCAAAATTTATCAGGGCGGGGTGGGGAAGGGGTGGAGGAAGAAAAATGTTTATTTCTCTTATTTTCTTATACTCAAAAGGAAATGACACATGGAAATTAGCTAAGTAGTTCAAATGTAATCAAATTCTTATCATTTAAATCAGCATGTGCTAATATAGTCTAGAGTCCCTAGTGCCCCACAAATCTTTTGGATAGTAATACAAGCCTAAAAGCAGAAAGTGATGGTAGCTGGTTGCTAAATATATTGAACGAACCTAGCTTTGCCTCATTTAATAAACACATCATCATGCTAACTGGTTGCTAAGTATTCTGCACATCTCTTTTGCTTCATTTAATAAGAGAAAACAGACTTCCCTTAATTTGATGGAACAAACATACACAGATTTCTAATTTCAGCCTTACTAAAATAATGACTCGTCTGAACACAGTCTGCTATGGCAAATGGATTTTCTAAATTAGAAGGAAGTAATTGTTGGAAATATTGTAGGAAGTTCATTATAACATGGTTATTACAGGGATTCTGATATAGCAGAGATTATATTATATTAACTCTCCCCCAAGTCCCACCTCGCCATCCTCCCACCAAAAACTACTGCCTTTCTTTGTATCCCTAGCACATAGTACAGTGCCTGCCACAAAGTAGGCACTGAATAAATGGTATCTAACTGACAGACTGACATACAGGAGAACTCCAGAAGAACATACAACTGAGGACCAACATAAGTGAAATTCAAAGAGGTTCATCACTACAGGGTTGGCAATTAGGTGATTCATTTGTTGGGCCAGAGAGATTCACGAAGACTCTACTAAACTATAGGGGAGGGATTGTAATCTGTATCAGTGGAAGGATTATTCATATTGATGAAATCAAAGGTCCCTGAAGCACTGAATTAAGTACTAAAAAACTAGAGCATATCCAGAAGAAAGTAAGATAAACAAGGGACCAAAATCCTTTCATATGAGGAATATTTAAAGAACTAGAGATACAGAGCCTACAGAAGAGAAGACTTAAGAGAAAATGTGATCATTGTCTTCAGCTATTTGAAGGGCTATCACATGAAAGTGGGATTTCTTCTGTATGGTTCCAGAAGGTAGAATGAGTATGAATAGGGGGAAGTTAAAGGAAAGCAAATTTTCTAGTAATTAAGAGTTGTTTAAAAAGTAAAAAGTGAGTTCCTCATTATTGGAAGGGTCCAGGCAGAGCCGGGAAGCTTACCAAATAGAGTTAAAGAAACAGGATTTCTACTTAAGATAGTAGCCAGACTAGATGATTTCTAAGATCTCTTCCAACACTAAGATTTTACAATTCTATGAAATCATATTTAAGCAGTATATTATTCTCCCATCTAACTTTTAAAGAACCTTTGTTCACCTGTTCTAAACTCAAAATCATCTGGACTTAAAATTTTTTTTTTTTGCTTAATGAATTTTCGAAATGTATCAAATGAGGTTACATCTTCAAATACTCACATCTCTCATGCTATGATGGGCCACAGTCCTGTCCACACTATGGGAGGGAATATTTGCTGTCGCTTTGAGAATAGCATCTTTATCTGGAGCTTTCTGTTCTTGCTTTTTCTACACAAGAATTAAGAGACTTAGTAACATAAAAGAGAGCCCTCAAGGAAGAATAAATAAACTGACAAAGCTTAGATATTAAACTGCCTAGCACATCAAGAAATTAAATTTTGAGCAGATGAATCCAAATAAAAATTTTCAAATTAATTCTTTGCACTGCTTAGTCACAAACATACATCTGAGACATATTATTTAGGACATAAAAAAAATCTTGTGTCTTAAACTGATTAGTGTGATTTGAGATGAGGAATGAGACAAAGTAAAAAAATTAACTTTAAAGTCATAGGTATGACTAGGTAGCATAATAATTGGAGCTCTGATCATTTGTATTTTAGTATATGGATGTTAATTTTGGAAAGAAATATACACAATAACACTACCTTATAATTACAAAGCCCTTTATAGGTTACAAAATGCTTTATATATATATTACCTCATAATAGTCCTATGGAATACAGTGCAAGTATGCAAGATGCTCAGAGAGGCTATGCCGCTTTGTCTAACGTTATAAAGTTACTAAGTGGTACACTGAGAACTGAAAAGCAGGTTTTTTGATTCTGACTCCAGTGTTCTTTCTATCATACCACCCTGCCTCTCTTAATACCTTATAGATTTATACTCCTTTCCCCTCTACAAATAAATACTGTATAACTTTATGATGGGCCATAGAATTTTACATCTTTCATAAAATGTCAAATATACTTCAATGAATTTGTGGTTTCATATATTTCTTCCATAAGTGCAGCTCACAACCCACCCATACCTCATCTTGGGCAATTTCTATCCATGTTCCTGGAACATTTATACACAAAATATTTAATGATTATATTGGTCAACTCTCTTTAAGCCATGGATTCTTTTTTTTTTTTTAAATGACTTTCTTTTGTTTTTTGTTTTTGTTTTTTTGCAGGGCAATGAAGGTTAAATGACTTGCCCAGGGTCACACAGCTAGTAAGTGTCAAGTGTCTGAGGTCACATTTGAACTCAGCTCCTCCTGAATCCAGGGCCGGTGCTTTATCCACTGTGCCACCTAGCTGCCCCTAAACATATTATTCTTAAAGTGAGTGCAAACTGTCACAGAGGTCCATAACACAAAAAAAACTTAAGATCTTAGACTTTAATATTCATTGTGGATTCTAGTACATCCCCTAGTATGAGAAAATAATGAGATGTAGCAGATACTCAAAGGCCCATCTGGAGATTAATCTAAACTGATTAAGTGAGAGTGACTGCTGATTAGCCTTCTTCAAGTTAATTAGATTGTAACCACACTTAGCTAGCCCTTAAGAAGGTATTGTTCTCAGAAGCTAAGGACTTTGAACTCAAATCGAGACTACCTTCAAGTCCACTGAACCAATGGATTTGTATGACACTAACCAATTCAGCTTGAAGCAGTGTATAAGGACCGCTTTCTGCTCCAGACCTATAAAAAGCTTCCACACGTAGTTTGTGATTGAAGCAGGCTCCTGGCAGAGGACTTGAGGAAGAACCCGACCAGGCTAAAACTCTAGGCTAGATAGGCCTTTTCTTAACTTTCAGAATTCCACATGAATACCTGGTATGCTTTAATAAATGCTTAATGCCCAAAGACTGGTGCTTCCAATTTAAGGCGACCACACATTAAATTTTAAACATCACATGAAGAAAATGCTAGCTAATTTAATTCTACTTTCCTATATTTTCCAGTTCAATGAGATTCCTTAAAGTCTATATGCTAGGGGCAGCTAGGTGTCACAGTGGATAGAACACTGGCCCTGGATTCAGGAGGACCTGAGTTAAAATCCGGCCTCAGACACTTAACACTTACTAGCTGTGTAACCCTGGGCAAATCACTTGACCCCAATTGCCTCACCAAAAAAAAAAGTCTATATGCTAAAGGTGAAGGCTAAAAACAAATGGAACTTGAACAATATAGAGCCAAACAAAGTCAGACAAATAGTAACAGAACAGAAAATTTGTCTGGTATTTATTAGACAAAGGGCCTTTAGGTCTGCATAGTCACAGGAAAGACGGCTTGGCCAATGCTCAAAAATGTAACCTAAGAACTGACTTTTTCCTCAGTAATTCTCATCAACAGAGAGTGGAATGGCCTATATGTATTCTAGAGATATAGAGGGCAATAGTTTGGCTATTTCAATGTGTGTGCTGGAGGCCAGATGTAATTAAAGATAAGAGGTCACACAGTGGCCCAAAGCCACTCCTTCACAATTTGGCCCAACTGTAGATGGGAAGGCAGCCTGACATCTTAAAATAACTCTTTTAGTCCTGTGAGTACATGAGCATAGCCCTCTCAATTCTGTCTTAAAATAGTTTGGCCTTCCACTTCTCTAGGGGATGATCACTTTCTCTAATCTGTTACAAAGCTTTGTCTACAAACCTTAAACCATGAAGGATTAAGTTATTTTATTTTTACTTTTATTTCAAGAGACCCAAGTCAAATGAATACACACAAACATTATTAGGGAATAAGATTTTTATCTTCTAAGACAGCTCTTCCTGAATGGTCACATGCCTGGACTCTGGTTTAACAGCAATATGAAACTATATTTTACTATTATGTAATTTAGGTTTTGTATCTAATCCTGGAGAATTAGTAGTTTGTTTGGGGTTTTTTTGGAGGGGGTGTATGGGGTTTCTTTTGCATCCATTTTTATTTTATATTTCACTGAAAGTCTATCATTAGCAAAATAAGGGAATATATGAACTACAGATCAAATCTCACTAGTGAAATAGAAAGAGAATAGATTGCTTTCAGAGGACTTGGATTCAAATACCATCTGTGCCTCTCAAGATGGCTTTAGGGAAGTCACATATCCTTTCTTTTAGTCATTCCATCACTTACCAGCATGCTTGCTGAGTAGAAAAAAGAGAAGGAAAGTAAACCCAAAGTAGTTTAGTTTGTTGTTTCATAGGTGCTCCAGGAAAGGGAAGAAGGTTGGCAAGGTCTCTGAGCTTGGAGTCCTAATACCTAGGGTTCCAGTTTTACAATGAGGTACAAAGAAAAGAGCACTAAATTTGATATCAGAGAACCTGAGTTTGAATCCTGGCTCTGCAATGTACTGCTTGTTCCACCTTAATCAAATCACTTCATTTACTAGGCCTTATCTGTAAAATGAAGGAGGAGTAAAGGATGACCTTTAAGCTCCCTTCAGACTCTAAACCTATGCTTAGACTAAGCTCCATAATTTTGGTCACAGGATAATTTAGTTGTACAAAAAAAAAACCCTACTAATAAAAATTACATCTATCCTTACAAAGGCTCTTTTTTTGTGTTAGGTTTTTTAAATCAATATCCACAGGAAGTAATCAAGTGGGCTACACTAGAGCCAAGCTCTTCCAGATGATTTGTGCTTTTCTGTTACAACTAATGTGGACATCTGAAGTGTGGAAAAGTGGGGAGTAATGGATAATTTGCTTACTGGTAGCATGAAGCAACTGAGAAGAGCTCAACAATAGCAGAGGTCACCTCCCCTCTCTCCTTTCTTATAGAAGGCACATTCAGGTCACAGAGCATAACTATTATGTGTCCAGAGATGAAAAATTAATTTGTTGACAAAATCAGGGAGCACAAAAAATTTATGTAACCATGAAAACAAAACACTATATTGATAATCTGCTGAGACCTGAAAATAGTTTTATCATCCAAATTATTGCTCTGTAATGGTATTAACAACAACAGAATTTCTCTTAACCTGTAAACATCCTCAGACTCTAAGATTTGAAATTAATCTGCAAGCATTTATTATCTGAAACTAACCTTTTCCTCAGCTGAAACGTCAGTCATCTTAGGAGGAGGAGGAGGAGCTCGTTTTTTAACCAATAATAAGACATCTAGAAGAAAATTATGTGAACAAAATTATAAAAAATTGTTTATACATAAAATGTATTTCTGATCATTAAAATGCTGCATTGCCTGGGCGAGAGAGCCTGGGTATTTTCTCTAGGTCTCTCCTAAACCAAGGAGTATAAGGAAACACACCTCTATTATTTACATAGGATGAATTACACTATTAACTGCATGCAAATTGTGAAAAGTAGTACAGGCAAAATTTAGTTAACAAAAATTTTAATAAAAATAATGACAAAGGATTCAAGCAGTTTTTCACTAAAAGCTATTGGATATATTATCTCTATGACACTGTTAAAAGTGAGAAAGACTAGTAGGGATGTGCAAAGTGGCAAAAATGGTGGGTTTACTAATTCTGAAAACTATCTGAAAGGCTGTTAGAATCAGCTAATATGTATATTTTCTTTGTTTTTGTTTTGTTTGTTTTTTGTGGGGCAATGAGGGCTAAGTGACTTGCCCAGGGTCACACAGCTAGTAAGTGTCAAGTGTCTGAGGCTGATCTCAGGTCCTCCTGAATCCAAGGCCAGTGGTTTATCCACTGCTCTACCTAGCTGCCCCCAATATGTATTTTTTATTAAGGGCCTACTTTGTGCCAAACATTGTGCTGAGTATCTGGGATATAAATAAAAAGAATGAAATAATATATACCTATAAGGAGCTTTTTTTTTTTAATCATGGTTTCTCTCTCTTTTTGTTTTTGGCGGGGCAATTGGGGTTAAGTAACTTGCCCAGAGTCACACAGCTAGTAAGTGTCAAGTGTCTGAGGCCGGATTTGAACTCAGGTCCTCCTGAATCTAGGGCTGATGCTTTATTCACTGTGTCCCCTAGCTGCCCCCCACCCTTTTTTTGTGGGGCAATGGGGGTTAAGTGACTTGCCCAGGGTCACACAGCTAGTAAGTGTCAAGTGTCTGAGGCCGGATTTGAACTCAGGACCTCCTGAATCCAGGGCCGGTGCTTTATCCACTGTGCCACCTAGCTGCCCCAGGAGCTTACATTCTAATAGAGGAAACAGATACAAATATTGTGTTGTTCAATCATTTCAGATATGTCCAACTCTTCATGACCCCATTTTGGGGTTTTCTTGGCAAAGATACTAGAGTACTTTGCCATTTCCTTCTCCAGCTCATTTGACAAATGAAGAAACTGAGGCAAACAGGGATAAGTGACTTGCCCATGGTCACACATGGTCCCTCCTAACACATATGTCTGCCTTCACCTTTCAGTAATTTCTCAGGCCATTACCCCTGGGCTGACTTCATTTTCTTCCCTGACTCCTGACTCCTGACCCAGCACTCTATCCACTGAGCCATCTCACCATTCACAGATAAAATATTATTAGTATGTACAAAATAAATAGTTAAACACAAGGTAATTTGGGAGGAAGGGCACTAAGAGTTGGGGGGGGAGGATCAGAAAAAGCTTCATGTGATGTTTAAGTTGTATCTTTTGAGAACAGAATGATTTTGTGAGGTAGAAGTGAGTGAAAATCATTTCAGGTGGGGGAGATAGTCAGAATCAAGGCAGACAAGAAAGATCGTGTTATGTGTGAGGAACAGAGTGACAGCCAGTTTGCCTGGATCACAGAGTTCAGAAGGGGAAGTAAGGTACATAAGACTGGAATGACAGGATGGGGACAGGTTGTGAAGGGTTTTAAAAGCTTAACAGAAGAGGTTATCTTTCATTCTAGAGGCAACAGGAAGCAATGAAATTTACTGAGTAAGGGAATGACAGATTTGCATTTAAGGAAAATCACTTTAGCAATAGTATGTAGGATGGTTTGGAACTGGGGGACTGGAGGCAGAGAAGTCAGTTAGGAGGCCATCACAATAATCAAGGAGAAAGATGATGACAACCTGAACTAAAAAGTGGTAGCTGTGTGAGTTTAAAAAAAGGGGGTCAGATAGGAAAAATGCTTTGAAGATAGAAAAGGCAAGACCTGGCAACTGATTGAATGTGGGGGGAGAGTGAGAAGTCAAAAACACAATTTTTAAGAACCCGGGAGACTGGAAGAATGGTGATGACTTCAGTAGAAACAGGAAAGTTTAGAAGAGGGGTGGGTTTTAATGAATTTTGGTTTTAGACATGTTGGATTTGGGAGGTCTCTGGGACATCTAGTTTGAAATGTCCAGTTGGCCAATTAGTGATAAGAAGTTGAACTTTAGGAAAGATTGGGCTGAATATATAGGTCTTTTAATAACCTGAAAAAAGATGGTAGTTTAATCTCCAGGAATGGATGAGGCCATTAAAAGAGAAAAAGAGAAGAGGACCTAGGACAGAGTTGTGGAAACCTCAGTTACGAAGTGTGACATGCATATTAAGTCAGCAAAGGAGATGGGGTAGACAAGGAGGAGAAGAACCAGGACAAAGAGTGTCACAAAATTCCAGAGAAGAGGAAAATATCCAGGAGGCTCTCCTCTGGTGGCCAACCATTTCATATACAGCAGACAGATGGAGTAGGATGGAAACTGAGAAAAGATGATCAGATCTGGCAATTAGGAGATCATTGCTATCTTTAGAGAGAGAAGTTTCAGTTGAATGATGAAGATGAAAGCCAAATTGTATAAGGTTGAGGAGTGAGAGGAGAGCAATGAATATAGATCTTTTTCTAGGAGTTTGGCTATGAAATAGAGGTGAGGTATAGGGTGATAGTTTGAGGGGATGGTAAGCTGTAATGGAGATTTTTTTACAGATGGGGACATTTGGTCATGTTTGAAGGCAGTTAAGAAAGAAACCAGTAGAGATAAATTAGAGGCCTTCCCAATAAGATCAGGGGTGAAACAGGGATGTCCATTATCACCCCTATTATTTAATATTGTCCTAGAAATGTTAGCTTTAGCAATCAGAGAAGAGAAAGGAATTAAAGGAATTAGAATAGGCAAGGAGGAAACAAAACTATCACTCTTTGCAGATGATATGATGGTATACTTAAAGAATCCTAGAGAATCAACTCAAAAATTACTTGAAACAATTAACAACTTTAGCAAAGTAGCAGGATATAAAATAAATCCACATAAATCATCAGCATTTCTATACATGACCAACCAAGTCCAGCAGCAAGAGATAGAAAGAGAAATTCCATTTAAAGAAATGGTAGATAATATAAAATACTTGGGAGTCTACTTGCCAAGACAAACCCAGGAACTCTATGAACACAACTACCAAACACTCTTCACACAAATCAAATCAGATCTAAATAATTGGAAAGATATCAATTGCTCATGGATAGGCAGAGCTAATATAGTAAAAATGACAATACTGCCTAAATTAATTTACTTATTCAGTGCCATACCAATCAGACTACCTAAAAATTATTTTATACAGCTAGAAAAAATAATAACAAAATTCATCTGGAAAAACAAAAAATCAAGAATATCCAGGGAAATAATGAAAAAAAATTTACAGGAAGGGGGGTTAGCGGTACCAAACCTGGAGCTTTACTATAAAGCGGCAGTCATCAAAACTATCTGGTACTGGCTAAAAAATAGAGTGGTAGATCAATGGAATAGGCTAGGCTCAGGAAATGCAGTAGTAAATGACACTAGTAATGTAGTGTTTGATAAACCCAAAGACTCCAGCTTCTGGGATAGGAACTCAGTATTTGACAAAAACTGCTGGGAAAACTGGAAGATAGTATGGCAGAAATTAGGCATAGACCAACATCTTACACCTTATACTAAAATAAGGTCAAAATGGATACATGATTTAGACATAAGAGGTGATACCATAGGTAAATTAGGAGAGAAAGGAATAGTGTACCTATCAGATCTTTGGAAAGGAAAACAGTTTTTGACCAAACAAGAGATAGAGTATATTATAAAATGCAAAATGGATGATTTTGATTATATTAAATTAAAAAAATTTTGTACAAACAGAAGCAATGCATCCAAAATTGGAAGGGAGGCAGAAAGCTGGAAAACAATTTTTGAGGCCAGTGCTTCTGATAAAGGCCTCATCTCTAAAATATATAGGGAATTAAATCAAATTTATAAGAATCCAAGTCATTCCCCAATTGAGAAATGGTCAAAGGATAGGAACAGGCAGTTTTCTGATGAAGAAACCAAAGCTATCTATTCCCATATGAAAAAATGCTCTAAATCTCTAATGATTAGAGAGATGCAAATTAAAACAACTCTGAGGTACCACCTGACACCTATCAGATTGGCTAAAATGACAAAAAAGGAAGATAATAAATGTTGGAGAGGCTGTGGGAAAATTGGAACACTAATGTATTGTTGGTGGAGCTGTGAGCTGATCCAACCATTCTGGAGAGCAATTTGGAATGATGCCCAAAGGGCGATAAAACTGTGCATACCCTTTGACCCAGCAATTCCACTTTTAGGTCTTTTGCCCAAAAAAATCATGGAAGGGGGAAAGGGACCCACATGTACAAAAATATTTATAGCTGCTCTTTACGTGGTAGCAAGGAATTGGAAGTTGAGGGGGTGCCCATCAATTGGGGAATGGCTGGACAAGTTGTGGTATATGAATACAATGGAATACTATTGTGCTGTAAGAAATGATGAGCAGGAGGAGTTCAGAGAAACCTGGAGGGTCTTACGTGAGCTGATGATGAGTGAGATGAGCAGAACCAGAAGAACATTGTACACAGTATCATCAACATTGAGTGTTGACCTACTGTGATGGACTATATTCTTCTCACCAATGCAATGGTACAGAAGAGTTCCAGGGAACTCATGATAGAAGAGGATCTCCAAATCCAAGGAAAAAAAAAAAAGAACTGTGGAGTATAGATGCTGATTGAACCATACGATTTCTTTTGTTTTGGGTGCTGTTGGTTTTTTTTTTCTATTTTGAGGTTTTGCATCACTGCTCTGATTTTTTCTCTTGTAACAGGATTAATGCAGAAATAGGATTAATGTTATTATGTGTATATATATGTGTGTGTATATATATATATGTATATGTATATGTATAGAGATATATAGATATAACCTATATCAGATTACCTGCTGTCTAGGGGAGGGGGGGAGGGAGGGGAGGGAGGGAGAAAAATCTGAAATTGTAAAGCTTGTATAAACAAAAGTTGAGAACTATCTTTACATGTAACGGAAAAAATAAAATACCTTATACATAAAAAAAAAAAAAAGAAACCAGTAGATGGGACAGGTTGAAGATTTGTGTGAGAGAGGGGATGACCAAGTTTGCAGTCTGTTAGAGAAAATGGGATGGTACAGGATGCTGGCCTTGGCAAAGAGAAGAGCCACTTCATTGTCAGAGATGGGGGATGATGTCAAGGAATTTTGAGATGAAAAGAAAGGACAAAGATGGAACTCACATCAAATGGCCTCAATTTTTTCAGCAATTTTTTTAGAGGTAAGGTCTTCAGTTGAAAGAGGAGGAGGGAGGAAGAGCTGTGGGAGGCATAAGGACAGGTTTGGAATAGCTTCTGTGGAGAGTGAGATAGGGAACCAATTAGAAAGGAATAAAAGGAATGTTGTGATGCAGTGAGGGTCAGTTGAAGATGGTCATGAATATATAATGTGCCTGGTGAATGTGGCTGTATGAATTCCTCCAGCCCTGTTTAGGTGGTGGATGGTGGGAATGATCCAAGAACTGAGATTTGGCAAGATTTGAACAGCTACAGGACAAGAGAAAAGGGATTTGAGAGTAAAGTGTAGAAATAAATTGGCCAACTATAAGGTCCGAAAAGGGAAGAATATGAAGTCAGCCCAGGGGTAATGGCCTGAGAAATTACTGAAAGGTGAAGGCAGACCTATGTGTTAGGAGGGGTGAGCCGTAGGGAAATATGGCTTTAGATACAGGCATGTCAGAATTTTGATTAAAGAAGTGAAATACATCATTGTCATCATTATCACAGTTAGCATTTATAGAGCACATTAAGATGTACACATTGCTTTAAAAATATTTCATTTTATCCTCCCAGCCCTCAGAGGTAGGGTCTATAAGGTCTAACAGATGAAGAAACTGAAGCACAGAGGTCAAGTGACTTGCCCAACGTCACACATCTAGTAAATGTCTGAGGCTGGATTTAAACCCAGGTCTGTCTGATTCCAAGTCCAGTACTCTATAGGTTGACCATAACCATTTTTATATGTGAGGGGGCCTTAAAGGCAATTTAGTACAATTATTTCATTTTCCAGATTAGGGAACTGAGGCCCAGAAAGTTTAAGTGACTTGCCCAAGATTTTATAGGTAGTGAGTAGCAGAGCTGAAATACGAACCAAGATATTCTGGCTCTAAATCCAGTGGTCTTTCCATGTTGCCTTCCTACAATTAGCAATGTATGTATGTATATATGTATGTATCTAGAGGGTATATGTCTTATCTAAATCTCAAACAGAACTTATTTGAATTATCTGTTAAACACACACATATAGCTATAGCTATATGTAGTAAGAGCTGTGGCATGGTGATGATGTTGGGCTCTAAAAGACTACAGAATATAAGCCCTATCAAGTCTTAGTAAACTGAAAAGGCTTTTGGTATGAACCCAACAATGTCCAATATGTCTGATGTTCAAGGATCAACTTAGCTAAGTTTATAGAGACTTGGTCACCAGGTAACAATTTTTCAGCCACAGCAACTCAAGAAAACCATATGCCAAGGTGATAATCTGTTTTGGTAGAGGAGCTACACATAGTACAACCACAGATTATTTTGAATTATAAAAAGATACCTCTCTCTCTTTCTACACATAGATACATCTTCTGTTCTACTTAGGGCATAATATGTGTATGTAGTTTTACAGGCGTTTAACTTTAACATGTGAACCATATGTTAGTGCTATAAGGAACTCTAGAGCTCTAGTCTCATATAATTTATTACTAAATTACTTCCATATGTAAATTAAAGGGTGGTTTATATAATAAAAAGGACCTCTTTTCTAGTTATAATTATCAAGTTGACCAAATATGCAGAAGCACTCTCTGTGGATTAGTTATATTCTGCTCTGAAAAACAATTAAACTCCTCATAAAACTTGTGTTAAATGCCTACTGTTGTTTTACATTTCTATCATTTTGTACAAATACTTCAGAAAGCAAGCAAATACTTTAAAACTCAGATTAGCAGGGTTTTTTCCTTTTTTTCATTCTGATTCTCGGTACTGAGAATTAACACAGAGCAAATTTATAAAATATCAACTTTCTGTGTTTACATAGTGATACTGCGATCATGCAGCTTAATTATGAAGCTATCTTACCTTTATCTTGAATGTTTTCTTCTAAGATAGTTTTGGTGTCTGTCAGGACCCTCTCTGAAGCAGCATGTATTAATTTATGGTGTGTTACACTTTTGGGGTCTTCTAAATTCCCATGAACACACTAGAAAAAATAATAAAATATAGACCAAGAGAATCAGAAATAAAGCTACTGCACTAATAATTATGGTAATAAAATACAATCCTAAACATGTTCTAACTATGCTAGCATTCACTTGATCTTTCTAACTTACAGTTGACAGTTCAGGTTTAATTTTAATAAGTATTGACTAAGCGAAAGCATTTTTGTTCGGTTCCAGTGCTGACAAGGGAAAACCACCCAGATAGCTAGACTCCCAGTAGCTGTTGTGCCTTGTGGTCTAACCTGGCTCTTTGGTCGCCCCTCCTATCAACACACTGACTTCTATACCATATGGACCATTTTAACAATACAGGACAACCTCTACTTTTACAAAGTGCCTATAGATTGAAAGAGAGACTCATGTGCTTAAAAGGGCTTCTGGCAGCAGCTACTGCTTTCTAGTCCATTCATTCAACTGCCCTGTCTTCCTCAATGTCATAATGTGAGGTATTCAAAATTGTATCATATATGAAACAGTTGAAGAAACTAAGGATGCTTAACTTGAAGAAAAGAAAATTTAAGGGGATAATGATAGCTATAAAATGTGGTATGGTATATTTGAACTGGGTTCAAATTTTGATTCTGCTACTTACTATCCATGTGCAATGGGGCAAGTAATATTATCTTTCTAAGCTTCAGTTTTCTCCTTGGTAAAAAACAAAACAAAACAGGGAAGTGGAATAAATTATCTTTAAAGTCCCCTTCTAGCTCTACATCCTAAAAATCCTATGATTCTCAGGTTTTCAACTTGAGGTCTTCAGCAATGTCCACTGACCCACTGAAGTACTGAAAGACATGTATATTTTTATGCATGATTTTTTTCAGGGTTTAGGGGTGGGGAGTAGGGAAGGGGACTGTAAATCTGTGGTTTCGTTCATTCATTCATCTAATCAGTCAACAAGCATTTATTAAATACTTACCATGTGCTAAGCACTTTAAATAAAAAGACAAAAATATAATCCTTGCTCTCAAAGAGCGCATATTCTAATGGGAGAGACAGCAAGCAAATAAGATTGTATACACAAGATTTATGCATTGTAAATGAAAGGTAGTCTTAGAAGGAAGGTACCAGCTGCAAGGGGCACCAAGAAAGGCCTCCTGTGGAAGCTGAGTCCTGAAGGAAGCTGTAGAAAACCAGAAGTCAGAGGTGAGGAAGGAAAGCATTCCAGGCATGAGTGCAAATGTGTACCTATTTTCTCACAATTCTCTCCAGCATTTGTCATTTTCCTTTTTTGTCATGTCAGCCAATCTGGTGAGTGTGAGATGATACCTCAGAGTTGTTTTAATTTGCATTCCTCAAGTTAATGGTGATTTAGACTTGGCTATTGATAGTTTTGATTTTTTCCTCTGAAAACTGTGTTCATGTCCTTTGGCCATTTATCAACTGAGGAATGGCTATTATTTTTGTAGATTTGACTCAGTTTCCCATGTATCTTAGAAATGAGACCTTTATCAGAGAAATTTACATCCAATGCAAATGCAGTCAGAACATAGAAGTGTATCATGTGTTATGAATAACAAATAATCAATGTAGCTGGATTGTAAAATGCATTGAGAGGATTAAAGTGTAAGAAGCCTGAAAAGGTAAAGGCTGTAAAGGGCTCTAAATGCCAAAGATTTCATATTAGATACCTGAGATAACAGGGAGCCACTGTAGCTTATTGAATAGAAAAGTGATGTGGTTAGACCTATCCTTTAGGATGATCACTTTGGTAACCAAATGAAGAATGGATTAGAGTGAGGGAAGACCAAGTAGAAAACTTGTAATAGTTCAGGTGATAAATGCCTGTACATGGGTGATGACTATGTGAATAAAGGGAAAAGGATGTATACAAGACATGTTATGAAGGTTAAAAAAGAAAAAGTGATTATCTGACAATTTTGATATGTAGGATGAGTGAGAGTGTGGAGTAGAGGATGGCAAAGGACACCAGCCTGTGTAAACCAGGAAGACAGTTGTATTTTCAAAAGTAATAGAAAAGTTGAGATGAGTGAAGAGAATTCATCAGTGTAAGACACCTTCAGTAGGGAAACTCTTTCTACCAATGCAGATCAGCAACTTGGTTGTCTTAGAGAGTTGTCTGGGACAGAGAGAGGTTAAATAACTTACCCATAGTCAACATGTGCCAAAACTAAAACTTGAACCAAAGTTTTCCTTACCCTAAGGCCAGAGCTCTAGCAACAGGCCACATTGCCTGTCTTTGATGTATGATACTATACTGATAATTAGTACTACCTAGGAGCAGTTTCCTAAGCCAAGGAAGATACACTCAGCTAAATATGATAAGAGAATCCCGTATAATTAAAGAGAAAAAGTACAGCTTCTCTGCATATTACATATTTTGCAAATAAATATAGTGGTAAGTGAAGCAGTTTTTACAATTTATATTAAATATCCTATTTTAGATCAGTAGATAGAAAATTTGTGATTTTCAAAATATAGATGTCATTAGATGAAGTAGAATAAATGGTTTTAAGAGCACTATCCCTTAAAGAATCTAAATATTTTTTAAAATTTTGATGTTTTCTGGGTTTTTTCTTTATTCCACAGATGAGGGAAGGAGACAGCCTTTGATTCATAAATGTCACAAATAAAATAATTATATCTTTAAGTTAAAATATTCATAAAAAGTAATCTCACCCACTTAACCACTCCAGCATAATAATGGGAAGAAAAAAAAGAATATCTAACACTGCTATTCTCTTACAGTTCTGGCACATTCAGCAATCAGTTTTTTACAAATAAAACCTATATGGAGAATTTAAATTATTTGCTAAAGGTCACACAGCAGATTTTGGAGTCAAGATTTCCATTCACACACAAATTATCTCTTCTAGGGTCTCTTCTCTAAGCAATATCATATAACCCCATCCACAACATACCATATGTATATGCATAATAATAATAATGTGTTCTCCTTCCTCATTAGCTGTGTATGATTTGATTCCCTTCAAAGTCCTGCCACCCTCTTATTCCCACAAAAAAGTTTCAAATGTTAGCTTTCCTTCTCATTTCCTCTGATCTTTCACAAGATCTTAAAATAATGACAGGTTAGAATACATTCCTAAAATTAATTTCCAGATATGCATAATTCTAGATAAATAAAAAACAATGTATTACAGAAATAGCCATTTAAAGTTAAAGGGGTCTCAATTGTTATTTCATTAAAAATGAGACAAAACCTTTGTGATCCACCTCAACATTTAAAGTTTGAATTGAGAGTGTTCCATTGTGATAAGTACAACATATCTGTTTTGCAAAATAATCTTTATTGCAATGGCATCTTTGCCTGGGCTCATATAGTAGGTCACAATTTCACCTGACTTCTGTTTTAGCACTGCATTGTGACACATGATAAAATACATCTAGTTCATACTGACTCATCTTTACAAAACAGTAGTTCACTGACCTACAGTGATAACTTTCAAGAATATTGCTACATTAGTATATCTAGTTGTATCCATTCAACACATAATGGTTCAAATTTATATGGTCAATGAAGGTAATCAGATAAGTTCATCAGCTAGACTGAACCAAGGACATGGAACAAAAAGAAAACTTCTGAACATCAACATTCTTATAAAAATAAAGGATTTCTTGGTAAATCCTTTCATTTGCATTTTAACTAAGAAGTATAACTAGAGCTGAAAAAAACCTGCCCTGAATAATCAAATATTATTTGATGAAATATACTGCTGAAATCAATATATAGTCTCTTTTCTTACTTTAAAGCCATGACTAAAACTAAATTCATTCCTTCATAAAAGGACCAAACTGCAGTTTGAACACAAATCTAGACATATAACCCATTATAATAGCACCCACATATCTCAGGGGATACAATAGCTTACTGCTGCTGAATCTTTTCAGTTGTATCCAACTCTTCATGACTTCATTTGGGGTTTACTTGGAAAAGATACTGGAGTGATTTGCCATTTCCTTCTCCAGCTCATTTTACAAATGAGGAAACTGAGGCAAACGAGTTAAGTGACTTGCTCAAGGTCATATAGCTGATAGTCTGATATAAGATTTGAACTCATTGTCTTCCTGATTCCAAGTCTAGTGCTCTATCCACTGCACCACCTAGCTGCCCACAATTGCTTGAGAAATCAATAAATCAGGTATATAATTCTTAAGAAACAATTTTTTCTTTTAGAAATTTCTTATGTTCATGAGCCAGTGATTCTAAAATGTAGTCCTGCAGACTTCTGATTGCTACTGCTCATCCATTTGGTTGTACTGTTCAAGTTTATAATTTGTCATAATCCTTCTAAGGCAGACATGAGTTTTATCTAGAAAATTTATATTCAGAGAAAGGAGAAAGGCTGGGAAATGCAATCTAGACTTATTTAAAAGAATTCTGCTGAGCATGCCCTTATTAATATTATGATTGGTATTATAACTGTATGTTAATTAACTATTCTTACTGCATTACAAACTCTGAAGGCAGGAGATGTAACTGGTGTCATCTTTGTATATATAATGCACGTGCTCAATAAGTATGGTCTTGGGGCAGCTAGGTGGCGCAGTGGATAAAGCACCAGCCCTGGAGTCAGGAGGACCTGAGTTCAAATTCGGCCTCAGACACTTAACACTTACTAGCTGTGTGACCCTGGGCAAGTCACTTAACCCCAATTGCCTCACTAAAAAAAAAAAAAAAAAAGGTCTTGAATAAGTATGGTCTTATCCATTAGAATGTAAGCCCCTTGAAGGCAGGGGCTGTTTTGCTTTTGTTTTCTCTAAATCTAACATAATGCCTAGGCACAGAGTAGGTACTTGACAAGTTTTTATTGACTAACTGATACTAGATACCATATGTTCAGGAATTAAAGCTCTTCAAAAAAGAACAATTATTCAACAAATATAAAATGAAAAGCATATAAAAATGTTATTTGTAATATGAAAATATGTACAGGAATCAATAATGGATAAACAACTACAAAAAAAACACCAAAAATGACACAACTAAAAGTTAAAGAAAAAATTATTATGCTTATCATCAGTAAAGCTAAACAAAAACATTTTAAAAGTTGGAATGATAACATTAATGCTTTCATACTTACATGATTATTAATATTGATTAATTGGGGCTAAGTGGTAAAATCCTGTAAATATGGGGTGGATAATAATGTCAAGTGAGATAGTTTGTTCAGTTAATTACCTAATTGACAAGATCTTTGCCAGATAAAGCCTGTTAATTTTACAGATTGGAAAATAAAGACATGAAGACTGCTATTTACCTGACTGTAAGTAGGACACCACATGATGATAGTCAGAACATTTTTAGGCCTTATTAAACAACTATATTTTCTAAATGGCTCGTTTATATAAACTTCATCCATGATACCTGACTACTTATGTCTTAAGGCTACTGAGGACAGAAATACAGTGAAGGTACAATGTTCTATAAATTCCCCCAAACACAAGGCATTTTGACATTTTTTATAAACTGTGACATTTCTTAGGGATGCCAGTTTTCTATCATTTCTCTAAAACAGAACAATCATCGAGACATTGGGATGAGATGAACATTTAAGTAAAACAGGGGTAAGAACCATTTTCCTTTTAAATGTACTGTTAATATTTATGAGACAGAAATGAACTTGTCTCCTCTCTGAACCATGAAATAGCTCTGTTTCCTGAAACAATGGCTGTTTTTTTATAGTGGGATATCTGAATTACAAAGTTCAGAACCTTTCTTGTGAATATAATTTTCCAATACAAACTTCATACTGGTTTGGTGAGTATGAACAAAACCTAAGAAATGGAGCCTAAGAATGAATAATCACTATTACATACTAAGCTGTTTTAGAGCAGAGCAGGGTGTGGTAGTTAAGGACATAGCAAAGATATCTACATTTAGGTCACCAATACAACTAATAATTCTTTCAACATCAATCCTACCAAGCTTAGCTGCACCATGGTTGGTCAAAGTATACACCTAACATAATTATAGTCATTGTTACTGACTAGCTGGTGAACTAACTTTTCTAGAGAAGCTCATTTGCCTTCATATTAATAATGTTATCTAAATACTGTGTTAGTAACCATGTTTTTAAGTTTAGACAATTAGTTGAGATCTTGACAATATACCTCCAAATATCACAGATTTTTAAAATAACTAAACCCACTGTACAAGAGAGTTAATTCTGCCATCTTTAAAAAGTGTAAGATCTAGACCACAATGGTGATCCTAGTTTGTAAAAAGACAGTATAGTAAAGGCAATTCTTTCAGTAGTATTATTATCATCTTTAAATACAATATTATTATATATGCTGTGAAAAAAAATCCATTCCCTTTCACCAAAGATGGCTGGGATAGAGAAAGAAAATCATTGATAGTCTAAGTATACATTAAGGAAAAAATGAGAAGGTATGATATAAACTGAGATGCACATTCCAGTATTACTGCTCTGCAGCAGTATATGACATTCAGGAATTGGTTTCCAGGGTGACATTCACATATAAAACTTCAGAATTATCACTTCCCTGACTAATGAATTCTGACTGCAGCTAAAGGAGAGCTCAAATCTGGTAGAATAGTAAGGGATGTGGGGTGGAAATGCTTCTGACTGCTCAGCTATCATTACACAGTAATTTACATATCACTCATTCAATGTGAAATACCCTTGGTGGCCTGTCCCAAATACCTGGGGAGACTGCACAGAGAAGAAAAGACTCAAGTTAAAGAATTTAATTCAAAAACAAACTATGCATTCTAGTACTGACTTGAATAATAAATTTCAGGAATATACTAATTAGCATCCCATTTAAATTGGCTGCCTAATTTACCCCAAGGTGTTCCAGAAACTCATTAACATGTATTTGTTGTGAACAGTGAAGAATTTCCCATTTCCTGTTCCCCTTCAAAAACATCATCATAATGGTTATTTAAATCCATACTATCAGTTAAAAAGCGTTGCTAAACTAAATGTCACTGAGGAGTAAGCTACTTGCCTACTAACCACTTAGAATGTGAACTTTGTAAACAGTTGGTTGTGGTTTTTTCCCCACAAAAGTGGAAACATTTCAAGATCATCTACCTATCATAGTAAAGTTGTATAAGAAACAATAGTAAAGCCTGGCAGTTATTGTATACATGGACGAAAATGTGGCAAGAAAAGCAGGCTGTGTTCCAATTTTCCTTGTTAAAGGGTACACTGATAGTTTTCCAGAAATCTAAGGAGCATATTGAATCTTCAAGGGAAAAAAAAAAAAGGAAGCCATCATAAATGTATAACCTCTAGAACAGGACATTTAAGTATCACTGTTTTGACTGGTGCATCTCATTATTTAGCTCACATGCATACAATCTTTTAAAGTTTACAAAGCCCTTTCTATGAAACAAACCTTTTGAGGAAAGTAGTATATTATCATCACCATTTTATGAATAAAGAAATTGAGGGGCAGCTAGGTGGCCCAGTGGATAAAGCACTGGCCCTGGACTCAGGAGGACCTGAGTTCAAATCCGACCTCAGACACTTGACACTTACTAGCTGTGTGGCCCTGTGCAAGTCACTTAACCCCAATTGCCTCACCCCCCCCCCCCAAAAAAAAGAAACTGAGGCTCTGAGAAGGGAAGCAACAAAGTAAGGAAAAGTTAATGGACCAGAACCAAGGCTTCTGACTCAAAATCTATAGCTCTTTTCAATATATAAATGCCTCCTCAGTAATTAAGATGAAATAAATCCTCTTCTCTCTCCCTCCATAGCTCTATAGCAAGTAAACAGTAGTAAGCTTCACTCCATACTTTAGCGGGTAACCTCATAACAACAGCTACTCTACAGAATAGTTTTCATTAATCTCTGAAAATAACTATAAATCAATCTGATTTAGATGGTTACTATAACACCAAGAAATCTCTGGGATAAAATCTACCCAGATTTTAACATTCAAGGATAATTAATGTATAGATTACAAGATGCATGTTACACAGTCACATATACCATATAACATGAATATTACATAAAGAAACACTTCACTTAAGGGGTTACTGTGGTGACATAGGCAACAGCTTTTCTCCCAATTTTGGTGAGACAATAGCTTCAGGCACGATACTTTATGTAATCATATTGACAAGTATCCTATTTAATTCGGCATTTATAAATTTGGTCTATGAATTGTGCTATAAAGTTAAAATTTACAGAAATGAATGTCTCCAGGAATTCATTTCAGTCACACTCATATTTCATTTGTGTACAATAAATTTTTAAGTGTGGTCACTTCAGAAAATCTTAAAGGCACTAATTTCAAACCAAGAAGGAATGCTCTGAGAGGAGAGGTAAAGTTTTAGTGGTTTCAGGTAAGGGGTTTGGGGGGAGAACCTGCTTTGACCAACAGGCAACAGGCAACAAGAATAACAGTTAACAAGAAAAGTCCAAAGTGCCAGGTTCTATAGGCACAATTTTAAGGTCTCTATGCCCTCACTTAAGTATACTTTAAAACACTAATTATGAGTTCATAGCGGATTGACGAGGGAAAAAAGAAAAAAGAGAAATAGGGATAGGGCCTGGACCTGTGATTTCATAGATACAGGAAATTCCTTCTCCCAATGAAGGTTAGCACCTTCTCTGCCTACATCACTGAGAGGTTAAATAACTTGCTCAGGATCACACAGTATATGTCACAAGCACAGCTTGAATCAGTCTTCTTAACTCTATCCAAGGCCAGGCTGCCTCTTCATCCATACTGTACATTACTGAAAGTGACAGAGGAATAGAAAGATCCTTTTCAAAATTTCCTTGACTCATCAAAGGAGTTGAAGCAGATTATGTAATAAGGGTGTGTATCTAGTGTCCTACCTATCTTCCTCTATAGTTTCATATTCCCTGAGAGAGAGAAAAAAAGGAAGAAAATAATAGAATGCTAGGACTAGAAAAGTCTTTTAAAGATCATCTGGTGCAGATGGAAAAGTTGGGGCCAAGAGGTTATCCCCTACCTAAAGTTACACAGCTTGTTGGTAATAAAGTTAGGACCAGAAACCAGTGCACTACAAAACGAGAAAGAAGGAAAAGCCAGGGGAAACAGAATGGAAGTGGGTGAAAAATGAGTTCACAGACTAAGGATTACTGAATGAGGTCAAGGAAATATGTTAAAGCAAAGGTAGAGGAGGTGAAAAATTAGAAGTAAAAGAAGAGAAGGAGGAAAAGTGAAGAAAGCTGGAGGAGGAAAAAAGGGAAAGAAGAGATATAGAAGAGAGAGAATAACAAGAAATGGAAATATAAGGGAAGAAAAAGAAGAAAAGGGGTTAAGTGAAGGAAGGAAAATATAAATGGGCAAAAAATGCAAAAACTAGTTCGGTAGATTTAAATTGGAGAAGGAAATTAGCAAAGAGCAAGTGGCAGAAGAAAAGAATGGAAGAGGAAAAAGGCACAAGAAACTATAATTGGGGAGGAGAAATGGGGGGGAGTAGGAGAAGGTAGCTAAAAATAGGGAAAATGTGAAAAGATTAGAGGAAGGGGTGGGGCTTCTCCAATTTGGGCGCCTCCCTCAAACTATTTTAAATTTAACTACTTTGCATTTTTTCTTTCTTTACATTTACTGTATCTGTATATACATATATCTACTTACCTACACACACTCGAACACACACACACCGATATCTATGAGGATACAGATACAAACTGACATCTTGTTTACTCCTCTATCAGAAAGTAAAGTCCTTAAGAGTAGGAATTGTTTCATTCATACCCCATAACAATGTTCTGGCACATAGTGCTTAATACTTATTAAATATTTGGGGGAATAGCCTGTAAGCTGAAAAAAGGAAGAAAAGGGGGAGAAAAAAAAGGAGAAAAAACAGAAATGGGAAAAGGGTGAAGAAATGAGGAAGAAAGTGGATTAAGTAGGTGAAAGAAACTTTAGGAAAGGACGAAAAGGAAGGAGACAAAACTCTAAGTAGGGAAAAGGAAGGATGGAGTGGGGAAGAAATATTGGGAAAAAAAGGAGTTAAGTGAAAAGGAAAGAAAAGAGGGGGGTTAGGCGGGGGAAGGAAATTGTAAACGGAGGAGAGAAAAGAGAGCAGATCAGGTCTCATTTGTATGCCACTGCAGGAAGGAGGGGACGAGGGGTGTGGGCTTGGGACAGGGTGAATGGGGATGGGAAGCAGTCGGGCGAGGGTCGCTAGAGGCAGGGTCCGCCGGGGTCCTGGGTGGCTCCTTACGTGTTTGAGGCAGCGCTCCTTGAGCTTCTCCACCGTGGTATCCTCGGTGACCTCCTCCAGCCACTCGGTGCCTTCCATGGTGCAGATGTGAAGCCTCAGGACTTTCCTGGCGAAGATCTTCTCCTCTTGCACGAACATCGCCGCCCTCCCTCAGTGCCCGGCTGGGCCCGGGCCTCGCTCGCCTCAGTCTCCCTCGGCCTCAGCCACCCGCCGCCTCTGCCGCCCGCCTCACACGGCCCGCTTCAGCCACCCTGGAGCTGGGGGCCCGCGGCCCATGAAAGTCACCGCGGTGGGACGAGCGAGAGAAGCACAGAAGCTAGTCCCCAGAGACCCCAGTACTAGCCCCGACCCCGGCTCTGGCCCCGTCGCGACCTGTCACTCGCCGCCCTCGGCCCACAGCCGTCGCCCTGGCTCGCTACCCGCCGCTGCCGCCGCCGCACGCCGGAAGTGCGGGAGGAGGTGCGCGCCGGGGCATGCTGGGAGTTGTAGTCCCCGTTGAGCCTAGACTCAGAGGGATCGGGCTGACCCTAAGAGGGAAGAGTTCGCAGGATAAGATTTAGAACGGGAAGAGACTTAAGAATATAGAAAGAATGTCAGGACTGAGAGATCTCAGAACATGAAATGTAAAACGTTAGGGCTGCATGGGAACTAGGAAATAAATAATCTCATTTTGCAGATGAAGAAATTGAGAGGCAGGGTGAAGGGACTCTCCCAAGGTCACAAGGCTATTCAGTTGGATGAGGATGAAACGGAGTCCGTAGACTCCCTTTGGAGCTGTCCAGTTCTGAAAGATGGTATTTTCTGTGGGGACCTTGAGGGAGAAAGAAGCTTTAGTAGGATTCAATTCAACTTAATGTTTGTTCATTTGGGCAAAATACTGGGGATACAAAGACAAAACAACAACAACAAGTACTTGCATTCTACTGGGAAGATAATATGTCTACAAGTAAATAAATGCAAAATATTATCGAAGTAATTTGGAGAATGAGACAGTGCCAATCAATAGGTTCGTTGGGAAAGGCCTTTAAGAGGTGGCGCCTGAACTGTTCTTTGAAGGAAGCTAAAGGGGTTTGAAAAGGTGGAGATGGAAGGAGTACATTCCAGACATGGGAGGGCCATTTATGCAAAAGCATAGATATGCATGATGAAATGTGTGGGGACCAAGTATTAATTAAGTGGTTAGATGTGCCAATCACTGCAGTAAATACTGAGTACACAAATACAAGTATGTTTTGTTGGGGATTGTGGAGGAAACGGATAAAACCTGTGTGCTGTGAGTTTGGGGAAAACATCTTCCCAGAAAAATTAGCTTTAGAGGTCAAAGAAAGGGAACTACAGGAGTGTGTAAATGTAGACCCTTATTCTATATTTTATTCAACAGGATAAGTCCACTAATTCTATCTGAAAGGAGGCCTCCACTATCTTGGAGACTTCCTGTTCAGTTCTGATAGAATTAACAACCAGAATAAACATTATCTTGGGTAACTGCTTAAGGTAACAAGGTTGTTGTGGTTGAATCTTAGATGACTCTTCCTGACCCCATTGTGGGGTTTTCTTGGCAAAGATTTAATTTTGCAGCTGAGAAACTGAGGTAAACAAGGCTAAGTGACTTACCCAGAATCACACAGCTAGGAAGTGTCTGAATCCAGATTTGAACTCATGAAGATGAGTCTTTCTGGTTTTTATTCCAGTGTTCTATCCACTGTTCTATCCACCTAGCTGTCCAGGCAACAAGGTTAACAAGTCCAAATTCCATTGAAAACATCTCTCCCCCCCACCCATACCTGACATCCTGTTCCTATTATTTTATTTTATTTTTAGTGAGGCAATCGGGGTTAAGTGACTTACCCAGGGTCACACAGCTAGTAAGTGTTAATCGTCTGAGGCCGGATTTGAACTCAGGTAGTCCTGAATCCAGGGCTGGTGCTCTATCCATTGCACCACCTAGCTGCCCCCTATTATTTTATAAGGAAGGTGCCTAAGTAGCCTCAGCTGAGAGGCTCCTTTGAGTATGTATCTCCCTTGGTTCTGTTGCTAGTCACCTGTCAACTGCCTACCAGTTTATGGTAATGAAACCTTTGATCTTCTAGCCTTGCCTCTTTGATCTTCAGTCAAACAGTACAAAGTGGGAAGAAGTACTCTCCAGTAGCACCTTAAATCTCTGGGCTGAGGAATCCTTCAATAAGGACAAGTATAGGGGCAGCTAGGTGGCACAGTGGATAAAGCACCAGCCCTGGATTCAGGAGGACCTGAGTTCAAATCCAGTCTCAGACACTTGCCACTTAGTAGGTGTGTGATCCTTCGCAAGTCATTTAACCCTCATTGCCCCACAAAAAAAGTGCAACTATGTACAGGATAGGCCAAAAGTCATGAAGTCACAAAGTGGTTTCAATATTTAATAATGCCTTTATTTTCTATTTTTAATTTACAATATCATAGCATTATATACAGTATATATAGGATATATAGGGAATAAAGAAAAAATAATTTTCAAAAAGTTATTAAGACATCAGGCCCCTTCACGACTTTTGGCCCACCCTGTATTTTGCTTTGACCGACTCAGGGCTAGTCTCTATCCTCAAAGAGCTAACATTCTAAAGAGGGAAGACAACATATAAAGGAGACGAATAGGGCCAGGTGCAGGGAGGGGGAAGAAGTACCAGATCAATTGCCTATCTCCTTCTGCTGAAAAGAAGGTAAAGTTTGGAGAGTGACTGAAGAGAACAGGGCCTGAGTCCCTCATAAAATGGTGATCTTGGCTAAAGACTCACCAATTAGAAAAGCAGAACTCGAAGCAGAGACGTCTCCATAGTGGGGAGGCTGTTGTCAAGGGGGTTGAGAAGTGAGAAGCCTGGAAAGTGAGTGGGCCTCAGGGTGGACTGCTTTGGCAAGGCGCTGTGCCCTAGCTCAGAGTCCAGTATTCCTTCTCCTTTTATAAACACGCAGCATGATATTTCACAGTTCCAGGGCCAGTTTGTAGTAACTCCAAAAGTTACCAGAGAGTTAATGTTCATAACTGTTCTTTAAAGTAAAGTGGCATGAGAAAGCTCTCAAGAGATCCTTCAGGCCTTTGCATTCCTCTTCTCTACCAAAGGCCTATTTGCTGATCATCACTGGGGCTACAAAGGCAAAAAACAACAAATAGACCCGGTCCTCAAGGAATATTCTACTAGGAAAAGACAATATATACACAGATATATAAATACAAGGTAGTTTGAAGACTGAGAGAAAGTGACTTAAATGGGGAGATCTGGAAAGGCTTCAAAAAGGAAGATGCACCTTAAATGAGGCTTGAAGCAAGTGAATGGTAAGGAGGGAGTACATTCCAGCCTGAGAGAAAGCTTGTCAAGTTTGGGTAACAAAGGGAGTGAGGGAGAGAATTTAGAACTCAAAAATTTTAAAAAATGAATGTTAAAAATTGTTTCTTAGTATAATTGAAAAAAGTTAGTTAAAGTTTGGGAACAGCTAGTATTCCAGCTAGTATATAATAGAGTATATGAAGAAGAGAAATAGAAACAAAACTGCAAAGATAAGTGAAAACCAGATCATGGACGGTTCTAAATGCCAAATTGAGGAATTTGTGTTTTATCCTAAAAGCAACCAGAAGTAACAGGATTTTTGAGTGGGGGAATGACATAGCCAGTCTGGTTTTTAGAAAAGTTTCTGAAAGAAAAAAATTCTACTGTAGAAAAGCTGCCTTCCAGCTCTGACTTTAAGGACCCTTTTCAGCTCTGACATTCTGTATCCTAAAGCCCTTTCAGTTCTGATGTTCTGTGTTCTAAGGCCCTTCCATTTCTGACATTCTGTGATCTAAAATCCCTAGCTCTAATGTTTGACAATTCTATCAAGGGGAAGATGAAAAGAACTGACCACAGAAGTATCATTTCCTTGGATATCCCAGTCCCTCCTCCTTTTCTGGAATTTGATCTGAGTTTCAACTAGCTTGAGACAAGAGAGAGAGGGGGAGAGAAATGGGACAGAAAGGCTAGAGGTGGCTTTTGGTTCTAGCTTCTATGCTGAGTAAGCTCCAGTGGTTGAAGGCAGGTTTCAATTTCCAGGACAGCAGCCTGGCTTTGTGCCCCAGCACCAAGAGTTCCCTTGAAAGAAAAGGAATCTGTCCTTGGCATTTTCTGTGGAGGAGACCACATGAGGGTATTAACTTTGCTGGCTATCTTTCACTCTGTGAAACCTAAGATGGGGGGAAAACGTACCAGTCCCTGAGCCCACCCCACCTAATTCAGAAGATTTTCACCCTGATTTTGGGAAAACTGCAGATTTACTTAATGTTAATGTCCCAGATGGGCTCCTGCTGATTCCCAGGGTATATACATTTTACACAGCTTCTAGGGTAGAGAAATTCAGATAATGGAATCTCTGAACTGTGAAGTTTCATCAAGATCCTCCTGTCCAATGCCTTCGATTTATAAATGAAGAAATTAACACACTGAGAAGTGTCTTTCCCAAGGTCATGGAATCTCAAAAGTGGGAGGGACTCCAGAGGTCAGCTTAGGGGAAGCCCCTTTGTGATATCCAACTGCTGCTTATAGGCCTTCAGTCATAGGACTGACTGGCCTATGTGACAGTCTGTTCTGATCTTAGACAGCTCTAATTATTAGGAAGTTTTCCTTTCACGGAGTCTAATAAAACCTGCCTCTTCAGCTTCTAGACTCACATAGTCATCAGCAGAGTTGGAAGTAGGACCTCAGTCTCCAGAGTTCTGTAAACTACCCCAATGATTGCAAGCCAATTTTCCAGTTTCTTTAAGAAACCCAGGAGAAATCCATCATTGAGGAAGATCCAAGTGCTCCTTTAAGTCCCCAGTTACCAAGTAGGTATGACTCTTGAGGGAGACTTTGACTTTATAAAATCTTGCAGAACCAAAGCCCATTGTAGAATTCCCAAAGGTTCCAGAGAGCTTTAATCTTGAGAAAGAAAACCAAACAGTTCCCTGAACTCTGAACAGGATAGACCAGGGACTTCAGATGACATGCTAGAGAGCTGGACTTCAGAGCCTCTTTTTACATCGCCAAAGGAGTCAGAAGCTCTTTTTTGTCACCATTCCAGAGAGGTGGAGGGGATGGAGATGGGGGGGGGGGGGGCGGGGCGGGACAGATGGTTTAGCAGAGCTTCAGAACTCAAGCCCTAAGTGCCACTGATTAATTAATGGGAGCACAGCACTTTGAAGATGAAAGTGCAGGAAAGGTATTTTTTAAAGTTCTGGTGCTAAGGGTTGGACCTCTCTCTGCTACTGTCTCCTGGGGGAACAGGGCAGATTGGCCAAAAGGCAAGTTGGGAAAGTTCCCAGAGAGCTGTAGAAAGTTGTGGAAATTGGTTAAATTGACCACTAGAGGGGAATGGTGAGCTGCAGGTTGAGAGAGCCCAGGAGATGGAGAGGGGCAGGGAAGACAGGGAAGGAGAGATGACAAGATAAAGACAGAAAAAGAGATGGCAAGACAGGGAGGGAAAAGAAGCGGGGGGGGGGGGAGGGAAAGAGAGAGAGATAGGGAGACAGACAGAGATAGAGACAGAGAGACAGATGAAGAGAACATAAGGTGTTTAAAAGTTAACGTTCAAATGGATCCCTTATCTCATCTATTCTCTCCAATGACGCAGATGGAAACCCTTCTATGCCTGCCCATTCTGTGCAACTTCATGTCCTTCCAAAAGTTGGACATAGGGGCAGCTAGGTGGTGCAGTGGATAAAGCACCGGCCCTGGATTCAGGAGGATCTGAGTTCAAATTTGGCCTCAGACACATGACACTTACTGGCTGTGTGACCCTGGGCAAGTCACTTAACCCTCATTGCCCTGCAAACCCCCCCCCTCAAAAAAAAACAAACAAACAAATCCAGCCTCAAACACTTGACAATTACTAGCTGTGTGACCCTGGGCAAGTCACTTAACCCTCATTGCCCCGCAAAAACAAAAACAAAAAGTTCGCCATAGATGATGTGTTGGAGGCTTTCCTTGCTTTCTCAGAGTTTACAAGTGCCATGCTCTTGTCGTCTCTCACTCTTGTCCTATGGCCAGCCCATCTTCACTTTCTGTCATACAATCCTTTGATGATCTTCCTTATTCCCATTCTTTGGAGCTCTCCAGTTATACACTGTGATCTTCTTACAACCACCATGTATCTTTTCACTGCCCTTTAGTGATACTCATCTTTAGGCTCTTTAGTGGTATTCCAGTTCTTACTGCTACAATAGGTATGAACATGAACAATATACCTTGTTTAGTACCAATTTACATGGAGGCTTGGTGAGCCAGCTTTGGGGCATGTGTAATGGAGGGACTCTTTCCCTTATTTTAGAGCAGGCTCTGGTATCCTCTGACTACTTCCGGCAAATGTATTGTAATGGTGATGAAAACCCTTTTAATTGGCTGCTAACCTGAAATTGAGTGGATATACTTTAGGTCAAAGCTTCTTAAACTGTGGGTAACTGAATGTAGGGTCGTGAAAAATTTCACAATAGTAAAAGGTTATGAATACCTATTTTATATACCTATTTACTTGGAGTTGTGTAAAAAATTCTCAGGCAGAGGCAGCTAGGTGGCGCAGTGGATAGACCACCAGCCCTGGATTCAGGAGGACCTGACTTCAAATCTGGCCTCAGACACTTGACACTTACTAGCTGTGTGACCCTGGGCAAGTCACTTAACCCCCATTGCCCCACAAAAAAAAAAAATCTCAGGGCAAAAGGGGTTGTGAGTGGGAAAAGTTTAAGAAACCCTGCTTTATGTTACCAGGACCAGGAAACACCATCCTCCTTCCAGGAGCAGGGTAGGTATATTTTGTAGCAACCCCTTCTGGTGTGAATCTGCTCTTTCCAAGGACCAGAGAAGAGTGTGTAGAAGTGAATGAATGAGTCTTAGGATTGGAAGATGTCATTGTTCTGTACTTAGGTCCTTACTGTACCTTCTTAGTAAATATACCTTTGTAAAAGTTAATTGATATTGGGGCAGCTAGGTGGCACAGTGGATAGAGCACCAGCCCTGGAGTCAGGAGGACCTGAGTTCAAATCCAGACTCACACACTTAACACTTACTAGCTGTGTAACCTTGGGCAAGTCACTTAACCCCAATTGCCTCACCAAAAAAAAAAAAAGTTAATTGATGTTAATTGGTTCATTGCTATAGGGGAGATGCTAACTGGTTAACTGAGGGAAATTCTGAATGGGGCCTCATGGATAATAGTATTAGAATTCACAATCCCAAAGGGTTACAAAAAAACCCAAAAAACAAACCTCTGATGGGGAGAAGTAGCGACTCACCTCTGGATACACGGCCTGCTATTCTGAGTGGTATTGGGGGACTGAGCCCCAGAGCATACACTGCCAGCAGTATTGGTAAAATGTTTGGGTTGAAAAGATAGAACTTTGCTGTTATGGGAATCTTAGTGTCAGTAAAAGAGATTTGCAATTTCCCAAAAGTTCTCCCCTCTCATTGTTCTCCTCCTCCTTTTCAACTCTGCATTCATCTCACTATCCCTCTGTATTGTCTGTCCTAGATATACATACAATTAGATAATCTTTATAGAGTATTCATTCAGGTTGTTGCATATTGAAATATGGGAAATAAATAATTTTTTATTCACTTGGTCTTTCCTGTGTGGATGGACAGATCAAACTATTTTTAGTGACTGCAAATCTCTCCCAGGAGGCTCTGCAGTGTCTTGAGGATGGAAGCAACCAACACAATGCCATCTTCAAACAGGAACAACTAGAGAACCTGTGAGGGAAAAATTCATCCTCTTCTCAATAATTCTCAGGAACTCAGCAGCGAGGTGACAAAGGCTTTATTTTCTTCTCATGAGAAGGAGGCACCCTAGTGTGCAGCTAGTGGGTGCCCAGAAAGGGGGCTCGCAGGCCCTGTTTTATACCCTAGTCCCTAACGAGAATGGACCTTCCCCTTTTTCATCACTGGTCTGGATTACAATCTACGCGCAAAAACTAGCTAGTTGGAATGCAGTATTCCCACCCCTCTTCCTTGTATGGGCATAACTCAGGAGTGGACCTTATATTTCCTTATATGGACAGAACTCTGGAGAGGACCTAATTGAGACCAGGGCTCCTTGAACCATGTAACCTTGCTAACCTGAGAGGGAGGAGGGCATCTGAGACCTTTGTTCTACAAACAGGTCAGGGGAGTATGACTGACTTGTTATATCCACATTGAGAGGAGACAACTACCCATTTCTCACAGAACCTCACTTTCCACTGGGGATCTCTCCTCAACTGCACTCTATACTAGATCTCCTCTATCACAGTGGCAAATACTTCTAGTTATCATACATCTCACCCAGTTTTATGCTTCACTTGATGATTATTATCAGACGATCACAAAGTAGGGTTATTTTTGTTGTTACAGCTTCCAAGTTATAATGAATGATCTTGATATGTGGATGGGAAACACCCTTTTTGTAACAGAATCTAGAAAGTGGTGTTTTGTTCTAACAAGTATAATACTTTTTTGTAATCAACAATCACTTAGCATAATGGCATCTTATATTATTTAATTTTTTCAGCCAATTATGAGATGGTAAAGATGTGATCTTTTATTGAATATCATTTCTGAAGGCCTGATTATTCCCTACTAATGCCCTCATCAAAGATGCCCTTAATTAGTGTTTAGATGACCCTAATAAAGCACTTGTATAAATTTCAGAGTGGCAAAATAGAGCAGTAGTTTGAATGTTTTCTCAGTTATCTTTTTTTCTTATATCAATATGGTCTGATTTTTTTTCATTTCTTTTGAATCTTCCCCTCCTTTATATACCTTGTAACTTAGCCCCTCAATGCATGGATCTCCTTCTATTTGATCCAACCTGTCTGCTTTCCCCCTCTTTATTCTTATTATTGTCATTTCTACTTCATTTCCTGTAACCATTATAACCAAACACCTGAAATTTTTCATCAATAGGACAGAGCTTGTGTATAGATAGAGGCAGGAACTTGCCTACTCACTGTGATTTCAGGAGTTCTGAGAAGGTTCCTTCTCTCTTTTTCTGTTCTGTTTCTCACCTGGTTGCTGGTACCTGAAGTCTCACAATTTGAATTTCTTTCCTAAACATTTTGTTCCCTACTAAAATAAAAATGTCCACATCAGAGGTAATACTTTCAACTATTAGCCATTTATAACTTACTGCAAAACACATTTTCTGGTCCTTTCTGACCATGCAAGGCTATCACTCTTCTTCAGTCCCTCATCACCCACCATTTGGACTATTGTAGTTGCTTTTAATTGGTCCCAGTCACCAAATCAATATTTCTAAAACATAAGTCTGATCATATCATTCCCTTATTAAAAAATCTTTAATGGTTCCTCAATGCCTTGAGGAAAAAATGCAAATTTCTCAGTCAAACATTCAAAGACCTCCACAATCTGATTCCACTTTTTCAAAATTTTTCATATTCTTTGCTTTCACATGTGTTTCAACCAAACTGCCTACTATTCCCTGACCTCAACATGCCATCTCCCATATCTTAGCCTTCATCAAAGCTATTCCTCATTGCCTGAAATATATCCCCTTATCATCTCTGCCTCTTAGAATCCTTAGCTTCCTCCAATGCTCAGCTTAGGTGCCATATACTGTGAAAAGCAAGCATCCTTGAAGGCATGGATAGTTTCACTTTTGTCTTTGTATTCCAAATCACAATGCCTTTGCACACAGTAGGTGCTTATTGATGCTTCTCGAATTAATCCCCTATTATTAGCAGTAATAATAAAATCAACAGATCACTGCTTGCTTCTAAGCAGCGGTAATAATTACAACACATTTGTCAAATGAGGAACAGTTGAAGGAGTTGAGGGATAATTTTTTTTTAGCCTTGAGAAGAAAAAGGTCAGAAGACATGATAGTTATCTTTAAAAGCCGGAAGGGCTGTCATGGGGAAAAGGGATCACACTTATTCTCTTTGCAGACAAATGGGAAAATCAAGAACAATGGTTAGATGTCTCAAAAAGAACAATTAAGTATGAATTTCAGGGGAAATTTCTTAAGTAACCTGTACAAAAGTGAAATAGGCTACTTCAAGAGGGAGTGGGTTTCCTCTCACTAGAAGTCTTCAGAGGCTGGATGATCACCTGACAGGTTGATAAGTGCAGGAATGAATTAGATTAGATGCAGCTGAAGTCTCTTCTAACACTAAAAGTCCAGGATTCATTTCTGTAAGACTTTTTTTAACCTTAATTTATTTTTTGTTACATTTTAAGTTCTGAACTGTCTCCCTCCCTCCACACCCCACACTAGAGAAAGCCATTATTTGCCACATACATACATACGTGTATATATATATTATATAACACATGTATATAAATATAATATATAGGTAAAACCTTACTATGTACACTTCTATTTATAAGCTATTTCTCTGAAGGCATATAGCATCTTCCTTCATAGGTCCTTTGTAGCTGATTTTAGTATTTGTAATACCAAATAGCTTAGTTGTTCACAGTTATTCTTCAAACCATATTGTTGTAAGTGCTGCTCATTTCACTCTTTATTACTTCATATTCTACAAGATTTTAAGGTTTAAAAAACACTTTCTTCATTGAAACTCGATAAGGTAGATAATGATAATATTATTCCCATTTTTCTGTTGAAGAAACTGAGAACCAGAGGGGTAAAGTGACTTGTCCATGGTCACTTATACAGCTCATATAAATTAAGAGTTTGAGATATGAACCCAGTTGTCCTAATTTCAACTCAGTACTCCTTCCACTGTACCACCCTGCCCCTTTCTTCAAAGCAGGTTTAGAAGGGGAGGGACTACAAGGAGAATGAATACATGAAGGGGTTGATGCTGAGGGAAGGAGGAGAAGGCATAGAATGAGGAAGGTGACAACAAATTTGCCTATGCCATAAGTTTGCCAAGAATCAGCACTGACTACCAATATGCCCAAGTTCAAATAAATCATATAACTTCCTGGATCTCTGATGAGACAGAGCAGATGAGTCTCTGTGTACATTCTTAGGTACTTGAAATCACATGTAGTTTACTTTAACAAGTGGTACTGGGGATCCTAGATGGTCATCTGCTTGGGACACTAAAATAGGGGATTCCAACACTAGGAGGGGGATTGTATTTGAGTACTTCTAAGATCCTTCTAATTTTTTGAGTGTGGGACTTGGACTCAGGAGATCTGGGTTCAAGTCCTGAATCTGCTCCTTAGTAACTCTATGACCACCTGAGCAAGTCATTTAAACTTTCTGAGGCTCAATTTTCTCATCACTGCTTATTTGCCAGCCATCTTGACAGCCTTACTAAGTGCTCTGACAGCCATGCTAGAGAATAAATCCTGAAGCTTTTAACCCATTCACACCTCAGTAACTGTCTCCCTGGGGCCCTTCCATTCCAATTGTTGACTGGCTATCATTTCTCACAATTTCAGGAAAACCTGCAATGCTTCACTTCACAGCCATCTTCTCAATAACTCTGCCATTTCAGATTCTCTTTCCATTGCTCTCCCATACCCCTCAATTTCTTTAATTATCATAAAATCAACTCCAACTTTGTTCCTGAGAAGAAATGTAAATCCCCTCCCCTAGTACCCTACTCACCATCACTGCAATCTTCAGAAGAAAAACATCCCTCCCTGGCCACTACTTCCTGTAAGTATTGTATCTCTTATTAGAGTATAGGGGGCAGCTAGGTGGTGCAGTGGATAGAGCACTGGCCCTGGATTCAGGAGGACCTGAGTTCAAGTCTGACCTCAGAAACTTGACACTTACTAGCTGTGTGACCCTAGGCAAGTCACTTAACCCCAATTGCCTCACCAAAAAAACTTAAAAACTTAAAAAAATTAGAGTATAAACTCCTTGAAGGTAGGGACTATTTTTGCTTCTGTGTGTTTATCCCCAGTGCTAAGCACAAATCTTGGTACACAGCAAATGCTTAAAAATGACTTTTAATTCATTCATCTATTAAATGGGAATCACAACACTATAATCAGATTGTGCTGTGATTTTCATTTAATATTTTATTTTTCCCAATTACATGTAAAAAAAACTTTTAATATTTGGGTTTTTAAATTTTTTTTGTCTTTTGTTTTGTGGGGCAATGAGGGTTAAGTGACTTGCCCAGGGTCACACAGCTAGTAAGTGTCAAGTGTCAGAGGCTGGATTTGAACTCAGGTCCTCCTGAATCCAAGGCCCATGCTTTATCCACTGCGCCATCTAGCTGCCCCGGGTTTTTTAAATTTTTGACCCAAAAATATGCCTCCACATTCTCTCCCTCCCTCCCCCCCTCCATTGAGAAGGCAAGCAATTTGATATAGGTTATACATGTGCAGTCATGCAAAACATATTTCCATATTAGTCAGGTTCCATATTAGTCAAGCAAGAAAAATAAAGAAACTTTAAAAAATTATGCTTTGATCTGCATTCAGACTCTATCAGTTTTCTCTCTGGAGATGGATAGCATTTTCCATCATAAGTCCTTTGGAATTGGTAAATATTTTAGATGGTAAAGTGTGCTGGTAAATGTTTTAAATGTTTTAACTACTGATTCTCCAGGGGAAAGTGGACACAAGACACACTTTCAAGTTTAATCCACACTATTAACATTTTTCTCCGTCACTTTCTAAAGCCTAGACAAGAAACAAAACAATAAAACAAGCCCTGATTTGTAATATTTGCTGACTTCCGAGGTATAAATGCTCACTGAAAATTTAACAATTGCCTCTCCTTCTGAAGCTTACTTCATGATGATGATATGGACTAGCTATAAAAGCATCAAATATTTATCAGTTATTATGAAGAGAAAAAGTAGAAATTCAAAGAACAAGAAGAAGGGGGAGGAGAAGAAAGAAGAGGGAGAGAAAGAGGAAAGAGGAAGAAAGGTAAAAGAAGGGACAGGATCAGAAAATTCTGTGGGTAGAGTCTTAACCTTAGTGCTATCCGTTCATTCATTATATCAAGCACCAAGTAGGTACCTAGTCCAGTCCTTTGCTGATCGTTAAGTAGAAAAAAGGAAAATAATGCTTTCGGTGCCCTTAAGGAGCTCATAATCAGGTTAGAGAGTCAAGACTCGCCTATAAAACACAGAGACATGTGACAGGGGATGCATTTAATTGCTAATTAAAATGTTACAATGTTCCCTCCTTTAACAAATGAAGGAATTAGAGTAGATGATCTTTAAGGCTCAGTCTCCCTAGAAACTCCCAGGTCTATCATTCTCTTTGAGGAGGAAAAGCAGGGAAGAAAGTTCCTGCCTTCAAAAAGTTTCGAATTTAGTTGGAGATAAAATGGATTCCCATTCAAGTTTTCATTTCTTGATTTTTCTGTCCATCCCTTCCTCTTCCATTGGCCTTTCTTTTTCCTCCTAAGTGGAATTCCCAGTCACTGACCCTGGAAGCAGCTACTCAGCAGACCCTTCTTGGCATGTGAAGAAGACAGCCACAAATCTATAGTAAATCCAGAAGATGGCAGGAAAACACAAAGGGTCAGTTCTTGCAGATAGTTGCTTAGCTAGGGATTAGGATTCATTCCTAGTAGGAGCAAAAGTGAAGAATTTTATTTTCATATCATGAATGAGCACTGGATGTAGAGTCAGGACACTTAGATTTTACTTCCACAGTGAAACTATTGTGTCATATTGGGCATTAACTTTCTGGGTCTTAGTTTTCTTATTTATCTAGTGAGAATAATAATATATCCCGGGGCGGCTAGGTGGCGCAGTGGATAAAGCACCGGCCCTGGAGTCAGGAGTATCTGAGTTCAAATTCAGCCTCAGACACTTAACACTTACTAGCTGTGTGACCCTGGGCAAGTCACTTAACCCCAATTGTCTCACTTAAAAAACAAACAAACAAATAATAATATATCCCTGGGCTCTTTCTCTCAGGATGAATGATATTAAAGGGCTTTGATATTAAAGGATATTAAAGGGCTTTGAAAGTATAAAGCTTTTTACAAAAAGTAGTTATCTTATTATTATCATTATTATACCTCTAAAAAACCTCCTTCAATGTTGCACAGAGTTGATCCTTGGTTATTGAAGGTTATTCCAGTGGAGTACAAACTCTGGCAAAGTCCTAACAAGCTGGAAAGGCTTTGACTATGGCCCCATTGATTGCATCCGTTGTCGAAGGACTAGCCTAGATAATATTGGAAAGAGTCACCGCTGGAGGACTGGTTACAAAAATCTATGAAACAAAAAAGACATGAGGGGCAGCTAGGTGGTGCAGTGGATAGACCACCGGCCCTGGAGTCAGGAGTACCTGAGTTCAAATCCGTCCTCAGACACTTAACACTTATTAGCTGTGTGACCCTGGGCAAGTCACTTAACCCCAATTGCCTCACTAAAACAAAACAAAACAAACAAAATGATTCTCAGTCCTGTGCAGCTTCTTTCGGCTTCTCAGAGATAGTGGCAGAATGTAGGAAATAATAGGGCAGAGAGTCCATGCCTAGAATGCTCTTTGTCCTCACTTCTCCCTCTTAGAATTCATGCCTTCCTTTATGTTGAGTCTATGAGGGTTGCCCAGGTAGGTATGTATACATGTGTGAGTTGTCTAATTAGGACTCATGGAGAGGCATGAATGGATATCTCTGCAATCTTGCCTACCACTCACCAAGAAAGACTTTCATTCTTCTCTAGAATTCTATTCTTGTGGAAAATATGGTCTGGGTGACTGTAAAATTATATAGATTTAGAACTAATTGAAGATTAGTCCAGATCCAAATTAGTCCAGTTTCAAAAAGTGACTACCTTCTGGTTCAACATTACCTTCAAAGGAGGTCTCCAGTGGAGTGTTCTAATGATCCGTTTTTGTTTTGGTTTGGTTTTTGCAGGGCAATGAGGGTTAAGTGACTTGCCCAGGGTCACACAGCTAGTAAGTGTCAAGTGTCTGAGGTCGGATTTGAACTCAGGTCCTCCTGAATCCAGGGCTGGTGCTTTACCATTGTGCCATCTAGCTGCCCCCTGCGCCATCTAGCTGCCCCCTTAATGATCCGTTTTTGACCTTTTGCTATTTAACATTTCTATCAGTGATTTGGATGCAGATATAGATAGTGTACTTATGTGACACAAAGCAATGGGGGAGTCAATAAGCATTTATTAAGTGCCTACTATGTGCAAGGCAATGTGCTAAGCACTTTACAAATATGAAATTATTTGATCTTCAAAGCAACCCTGTGAAGTAGGTACCATTATTAAGGAAGAGGGGAGAGTCAAGAATAACTTTGAGGTTTTCTGTGATGTGCTCCTTCTCAAATACCAGGTAAAAAGGCCAGGGATCTGGGTCAGTATATATCTGGTGATCAGTTCCCCCAGGGGCCTGATGGAACCAATATTCAGTGCCAATTCCTGATGAAAATATGAGAAAAAAGGCAAATTTTCACAATGCTTACAGTCACACAATTGATTAAAAGTTAAAGAGAATAAGAGATTCAACTGTATTATTTGATGAGTACAGTAAAATATTTGACTCAGTAGGGTAAAATGCAACCTTAAAAGCGCCTGTCTAACAAGGTTAAGATGTTAAGATCATATAAGATTCCTCAGGGGACGTGTGGCACCTGGAACATCTCCCTTCTTGCATATTACCCAGAAAAGCTACCCCCAAGTTTACATTATTCTATGGGTTCACATTTACTTAAAAAGTCCTACACAAGCCCCAATGTTTTCCTTTTTTACTAGGCAGATCGAGGATATAATTAGTTCAAAGAGGCATTTACTTGTAAGGGTGTGTTGGTGTTAATGAAGGCAATTATCTCTTTTACTGGTACAGCTTGTCTCTGGACATAGGAGGAGGAAAGATAGTTGGATAAACATAATCCTTGTGTACCTGCCAGAAACATAGACTGGCACAGCTACTCAGAATGCAGTTTTAGCCTAGGCCACCAGGTGGTGCTCCAAGCTTGGGCTGCCAAGCCCCAGACCTCTACTACATGTGCTGATGTAGATTTCCAGCTTGAATCTCTGTGCATGTGCCAGATGGCCCTCCCTAACTCCCAGAGCTTGCTTGGGTTCCCTCTTGGCTCAATCTTGGGTTTAAAATGTAAAAAAGCATCATCATACCATATTCCATAATTTATCTCAATGGGTTTATATTTGCTCCCATCCCATCAAGCTTCTTTTCTTCCCAATTTTTTGAGATCCACAGGAAAACACTTGAATTATAGATTAGAGTACATTTACAGCATGATATTGGAATTAAAAAGATACAGTATTGAAACTCCTTGTGGTTCCATCACTCTGGCAGCTATCTGAAATAAAAAATTCCACTCCCACCCCTTTCTTAGGAAAGTCCATTCCAAAGATCCTTGTTCAAGATCAATAAGGGAAAAGGGAAAAGTGTCTACTTTGACTCAGAGGATTTGGGATCACGAGTCTTCTTGGTCTTTACCAATGAAATATAGATCACAGATCTGCCCCCCAGCTTTCCCCCACCCCTGAATTTCTGCTCAGCACTTTGCCACAGTCTACGCCTTCTTCTCTAGGCTCCAACAAGACTTGCTGATGGTTTTGGCATGTAAGACAGAGAGGGGGTGAGATACCACCTACCTAATGAAAAAAGTGACTCCCACTCACAATACTACAGATTCACCAGTCATAAGTCTCTGCAGCATGTGAAGATCTTCCAGTGTGGTAACTGCAGGTTGTTCTAGTGTGACTATTGTAAAGTATTTCAGTCCCTTGGTTTTAAATGTCCTGCTAAGGGCAACAATTTGGCAATTTACTGCCCACTTCCCTGAATTTTCTATCCCTGTCTGTTGCCATACAGGTGAGAAACTACTGGGGAATTCAAAATGAAAGACAAGCCTGATTAAAGCAAGTGTTGCATAATATGTGTAATATAATAATAAGAAAAATTGCTATAGAACGTTTCCCATCTGGGCACATTCTCCCACAAATATACATAATAGGTGACAAAAGTTAACACACCTAGAAAGCACAAATTGAGGAGCACACATATGGGGAACATCTATGGAGAATAGCTCACACCTTTGACACTTAGAAGTCTGCTAATATCTTTTGGTGGTGTCATTATCTGCTTCTTCTGGGCTTGTTTCCTACTGGCCTCACGTGGCATGTCAACTCTGACAGTGTTGTAAGCTCTGCTGGGTGTGTATGTGTTGGAATGGTTGGTATGCTGGATATTGCTCCATTCTGGTCTCATGTGACCACTGCTGGACTGGTCCCTTGGTCACCATTGGCCAGTGCCAGAAGTGACTCTCCTAGGTACAAAGTTGTAAATCTTCTCTCTGGCAACAGCTAGCGTCACTGCCGGGGTGTCCCTCTTCCCCATGAGAGGAAAAGTAGGCTATGCCATCTGATCTCTTTTTTTGGGGGGGTGGGTGAGGCAATTGGGGTTAAGTGACTTGCCCAGGGTCACACAGCTAGTAAGTGTTAAGTGTCTGAGGCCGGATTTGAACTCAGGTCCTCGTGACTCCAGGGCTGGTGCTCTATCCACTGCGCCACCTAGCTGCCCTGATGTCTTTTAGCTTGAAGCACAGAAGCTGAAGCTTCATTTCTTTAAGGGAAGCAGGCCCTACAGGCACCTTGTAAAGGAACAGTGAAAAATCCTTTAGTGCTTTTCCCCTGCCATGAAAGTTCTCTGAACTTTGTGATTATCTTTCTGTCTCCAGATGGAGAAGCCACCTCCAGGAGCCATAGTCTTTTTTTTTTTTTTTGGCTGGGCAATTGGGGTTAAGTGACTTTCCCAGGGTCACAGCTAGTAAGTGTTAAATGTCTTAGGCCGGATTTGAACTCAGGTACTCCTGAATCCAGGGCCGGTGCTCTATCCACTGCGCCACCTAGCTGCCCCAGCCATAGTCTCTTAGAACACAGAACATCCAGCCAGCTAAATAGTTGCTATGAGGATTAAGCCTCTTCCTGCTCATCAGGGACAAGATCTTTGTTCCAAGGGTATATATGACTTAGGGTCATTTAATCCTTATGACTCTGGCTTGCTTTAAATGTTAGCCCTTTGGAATCATTTGTTCCTTTTTAGCAAACCACCAAGTGCTATTTAGACTGTGGTTCTCCAAATACTCCTGTTTGATTTCATCAAGCCCAGGAAAACTGAGATGAATAACTGATATTTATGTAGCATTTTAAGATTTGCAATGAGCTTTATGTACATTATTTCATTTAGATTCACAACAATCAATTCAAGTAGGTATTACAGGTCCTATAAGCCCCCCCCTTTTTTTACAGATGACAAAACTGAGGTTCATAGAAGTCAATCACACAGCTGGTAAATGTCAAAGTGTCTGGAACTAGAACCAAGATTTTCTTGATCCACATGACCATTCAGAAGAGTTTAGTCTAGTATTCTGCACAGAAGAAACCCCATGCCTAATGAATGTGTATTGCTCAGATGACAACATGTTAGATAGGCAGCCCATTGAGTTAGTCTGTCAGGATAGATATCTTGGACTGGCTCTGCAGATGGATAATGAGCTGGGCCCAGAATTGAATAGGAGGAGGAGAAAGGGCTGGAGTGCATTTGGGAAATTACACAGTGCTTTTAACAAAATTCATACATTTTCCCAGAATGACAAGCATATTTCCCTAAATTCTTCCTGTTGTTTATTTAAATGGACTAATAATCATTGTGCCTCTACCATTTTTCCTTATAGAGTCACATGTGACTCATGAGTATTCTCAGGCTGAATTTGCTTTTTCAGAGGACAGACATTATTTTGTTTTTTAAATTTGCTGTAGTGAATACTAATGTTCCTGCCCTGGTTAATGAAAGGGCCGGGACAGCAATTACACAGGATATGTAAGTAGTCAAACACTCAGAGCCCGTGGAGCATAAAGGCAAATTCATCCTCACATCAAGAATGAGACCTTGCCATGGGAGGTGGTTACCTATGACTCAAATCTGAACAAGTCACTTAACTTATCTGTCCCTTAGTTTCCTCTTTAAAATGGGAATAATATTTGCATTAAAATGCAACATTTAGGGGCAGCTAGGTGGCACAGTGGAGTGAACATGAAGTTATGGAAGTCCCCACAGAAGCATCTTTCCCTGAGATTTTTGGCTCTCTTCTTTTATGGCAAATTCCTATAATCATGTCATGTGATAATCAAGAACACAATATTGGGGGCAGCTAGGTGGTGCAGTAGATAAAGCACTGGCCCTGGATTCAGGAGTACCTGAGTTCAAATCCAGCCTCAGACGCTTGACACTTACTAGCTATGTGACCCTGGGCAAGTCACTTAACCCCAATTGTCTTGACAAAAAAAAAATGCAACATTTAATGGCATAGTGGGAAAACCATTCCTTTCTTAGAGTCAGGAAGATCTGTATTCATATCCCACCTCTGACACACTGATGTGATCATGGGCAAGTCACTTAGCTTCTCAAAGCCTCAGTTTCCCCATCTGTAAAATGGGACTAATAATTGTAGTACTAACCTCCCAGGACAGTTATTAAGATCAATAAGAATATGCATAATAAGTGCTTTACAAGTCTTTAGACACTATGCAAATGCCAGTTGTTATTTGTTTTAGGACACTGGAGAGATGCTGGATCCAGTGCAGACTGGAGAACTGATTGTGAAATTTTCATTGTGAATATTTACACCTCAGAAAGAGGCAAATGTTACAAATCAAGGCTTGATTTAATCTTTTGCTAATTGTCTAGACTTAAGAATGTGGTGGCAGATGATGTTAATAATGCAGATTAAATTTACAGATGTCTCTTGCCTTTTTCAGAGAGCCAATTGTTAAACATTTACCAGTATATCACTTCTCCAATGTCACATCATAGCATGGAGATAACCTGGGGTTCTCAAAAGGATTAGGCAACAGACTGAAAGGTCAGTTGGAAATGTTCTGGCTATGGTTGCAGTAACAGAATGGATATGTGTTGTCCTGGAAAGGCTCTTCATCAAGCTTGTCATTGTGTGATATACATCTTTTTTGGTCACAGCAAGTCTCAGAGATGGGCTTTGAAATGCAATTATAGAAGGAAAGGACAGCCACCCTATTAAATAACAGAAATGCCTCAAAATAATACTTGTACTCCCTATCTTATAGGTTGCAAAGAAAGGGTATTGCAAATCTCAAAGCATGATATAAATATAACATTATAATTATATACAAGTACTGAAGACAGGGAAAAGTCCCTGGGATAGTTTGGAGAAGGAATTCCCCCTCCAATCATAGGCTCATAGAGAGTCCTCACCACCATTATCTCCATCTCCATCTTCCTACCCTTTGTCTTCAATCTCACCATCTCTTCTGACTCATTCTCCTTTGCCCACAGAATGCTCAGATATTGCCAATACAAACAAAAACAATCTTTCAATTACCTTTGTACTCCCTTCAAAACATCCTGTTTTCCCTTTAATTACTAACATTTGCTACCTCCACAGTTACCACCCATTCTTTCCTCATCCCCAGCCCTATGACTTCTGTCCCTATAATTCGATTGAAATTTCTCTTAAAGCCACCAATGACCTCTCAATAACCAAACCCAATGACCTTTATTCAGTCCTCATTGACCTTGACCTTTCTAAAGTATTTGACATGATTGACTATCACCCATCTTAAGGCAGATAGATGATGTAATAGAGTTAGAATCAAGAAAATCAGTTCAAATACTGCCTCAGATACTTAATGGCTTTGTGATCATAGGAAGTCACTTAACTGCACTATGTCTCAGCTTCTTCCATTGTAAAACGAGGGGCTTGCACTCAATGGTTTCTAAGATCCCTTCTAGCTCTAAATCCCTGATCCTTCTGAATCTCTCTTCCCTTGAATTCTAATTAATGCTACTCTCCCCTGATGATCTTCCTAAACATCTTCATACTGAGTCAATGGTTGATTTTCCTCTTCCTATCTCCAAGTGTGAACATCCCTCAGGCTCCATCCTTAGGCTTTTTCTCTACACTAATCTATTTTAGTGATCTTAATCACTCCTATTCCTTTAACTATCACCTCCATACAGAAGACTCAAATATCTGTATCTCTGGCTCTTATTTATCCCTTGGATACTCCAGTCTCACATCTCCAACTGCTTGCTGAATGGCTGCATTTGGATGTCATATCAATACCTCAAATGAAACATGTCCAAAAATATCATCTCCACCTCAAAATCTTCTCCAAACTTCACTTTTGTTATCAAGTGCACTACCATTATATCAGTTACTCAGCTTCAAAATTTCAGTGTCGTGTTTTACTTCTCCTTGCACCCAGGCACGCAAGCCACCGCCACTGCCAATGCCACCACCACCACCACCACCACCAGAAGCATCTCACAACATGGACTATTGTAATTGTAACTTGGACTATTATAATAATATTCTAACTGGCCTTCCTGTCTACCATCTTTTACCTTTCTAACTCATTCTTTATACAGCTGCCAAATTGATTCCCATAATGCACAGGTCTATGCCATTCCTCTGCTCAACTAACTTCAGTGACTCCTTATTACTTACAGGATACAAAGTCCTTAGCTTGATGTTTAATTCCTTCACATTCTGACTCCAGTTCACTTTTCCAACTTATTTCATTGTCATGATTACAAAAAATAAAACACATTTTGTGCTTTCAGTGTAGAAGGGAACACAACAGGGGGCGGCTAGGTGGCGCAGTGGATAAAGCCCGGCCCTGCATTCAGGAGTACCTGAGTTCAAATCCGGCCTCAGACACTTGACACTTACTAGCTGTGTGACCCTGGGCAAGTCACTTAACCCCCATTTCCCCGGAAAAAAAAGGGAATACAACTGTACATATACAACCTATATCAGACTGCTTTCCGTCTTGGGGAGGAGGGAGGGCAGGGAGGGGGGAAGAAAAGAAAAACTTGGAACTAAAAATCCAGTGTAAACAAATGTTCTAAACTATCCTTATATGTAATATGTAACTGGAAAATAATAAAATTAATTTAAAAAACAAAACAAAAAAAGAAGGAAACACAAAACATGCATACTCAAAAGAGGAGAAAAGCAACATGAGGTACTATACAAGTGACCAATGTCAAAAGAATGTTACAGACAGTAAAGGCAGTAGGAGGTGTAGAAGAAGAGACAGACCCATGTGGGCTGGAGCAGTCAAAGAAAGCAAGACTTGACTTGTGCTTTGAAAGACATCTAAGATTTATTTGTGTAAAAAAAAGAGAGAAGGCATACAAGGTGGGGGTTTATTGAATTGCAATGAACATGTTCAGGGATGATTTGGCAGCCCATGAAATCAGATGGTACAGAATCCTAGAATCATGAAGTGGTCTAGTCAAGCTCCCACCTAGTGCACGAATCCCCATGATGATATATCCCTGAAGGATGATTGTTGTTCCCTGGCTTGACAGCCACTTCACTTCCTAAGGAGTCAATCTGTTTCATTGCTGGATGGCTGTGATTATTAGAAATCACTTCCTAGTGTTGAGCTGAAATATAACTTTCCAGAATGTCTACTACTTGGCCCCAGTTCTATCCAAAAGGCCAAGAGAAACAAACTGAATTCTCCAATGCAAGAAGCATTTTTTTTTTCAAAAACTTTCTAGGTGCCCAACTTAAAAGGCTAATAGTAACAAAGGATAGAAGAACCACTATAGTATTTGGTCCCATTAAACATCCAATTACAGAACTTGTTTTGAATTATGTCTTGCTCTTAATAAATACTATTACATGAATGTAAATACAAAGGAACTCTCCTGATCGCTGGAAAGAAGAGTCCAAGTAAGGAAAATATAATTCAAACCCTGCATGATATAATGGCACAAAGCTTAATAGATATTGAATGAATAAATGGATGAATGAATGATACTTTGAGGATGATGGGGTAGGAGAAGGATGTATAGTATATTTACTCTTCTACATTGATCTAAATAAAAGCTTTAAATTTCATGGGATCATGGGTGTATAGGATTTAGAAGTGGAGGGATCTCAAAGAAAGAACATTTAGTTCAACCACCTATACAGGAAGACCCTGATCCCCATAGAAAAGAAGTGATTTGGGGCAGCTAGGCGGTGCAGTGGATAGAGCACCGACCCTGGATTCAGAAGGACCTGAGTTCAAATCTGAACTCAGACACTTAACACTTACTAGCTGTGTGACCCTGGGCAAGTCACTTAACCCCAACTGCCTCACCAAAAAAAAAAGTGATATGTGGAAAGTCACCCAGATAGTGCTGGAAGGCCAGAATTCAAACACTCAACTCAGGGCTTTTACCTTTCCCCAGCTGAAAATGATCTGTCTCTCCTCAGATATTCTTATAATACAAAATGGGTCAAAAGTCTCAAAGGGGTTTCAATATTTAATAACTTCTTTATTTTTAATTTATAATACCATAAGATCATATACAGTATATATAGGAAATGAATTTATATTACGTGTGAAAAATCAAATCTTAAAAATGGTGAAAAATAAAGAAAAATTAATTTTCAAAAAGTTATTAAAACATTGGGACTTTTGGTCCACCCTGTACTTTGGATTTCTCTTTTGCAATTATCACATTCTCTCTTGTCCATTATTATTTGTTGTTGTTTGTCCTTCATTCTCAAAGAGGACCATAACATTGGGGTGATGTTATGACTTGCAGTGAATTATATTCAAGTAAGGGAGAGCTATGCAAGGTCATTAACCTCACTCTCTCCTCCAGAGCCATCTGGGTCCAGTGGCAAGATATGTCAGGACTACTGGAAATGGCCCTGGATGTTTGAGGCAATTGGGAAAGTGACTTGCTCAGGATCACACAGCTAGTAAGTGTCTGAGGTGAGATTTGAAGTTGGGTCCTTCCAACTTCAGGGCCAGTGCTCTATCTGCTGTGCCACTTAACCATCCCTATTATTATTTGTACATGGATTAGATGGTCCTTAATACCCCTTCCACATCTAAAATTCTTTGCCACATCCCTTCTACTAGATTGCAAACTCCTTGAAGACAGACATTGTCTTTTCTAATTTCTTTATCTTAATTGCCTAACGCAGGGTCTTGCATATAAAAAGTCATGTAATAAAGGTTGCATTTTTTTAAATTGAATTTAAATTCTTACACAGGAATAAAACTGCTGGTCTATACCAGTGGTTCATTTTTTTGTTGCAAAGACTGAAATGTTTGTCTAAAAGAAGTAGTAAAATCTAATCACCAGCTTGAAGGTTTTATATCTACTGAGTGGTTATCATGAAAATCGTTCCATCTTAGAGTTAGAGACAGCACAAGGAGCTATCCAGCCTGGCCTATCTTGGTACTGGGAGCTTCATATCATCCAAATTTCTTACTCAATGCAGTTATGGGCAATTCCAAGTGTCTAAAGAACTATAACAATTTGTTAAATGTGCCTTTAAGAAGAAAATCAGATGTAAGCTTATAACCTTTGTGATTGACAAAGAATTAGGGGGACTGGTTTTTTTAAATACATAAGAATAATTTACAATCAATATAGTAGTTGTTTGAGTAAAATTACATATTTTAGAAACATTAAAGTTCTTAAACGAAATTAAATTTGAAAGTTTAAATTATTGTTACACGTGGTAAACATTCAATTGATATCGATGGATTGATTGACAATACCTTTCACAGAGAAGGTTTTTGATAAATATTGGTTGATTTTTAGAAATTCCAAATTCATGAAATCTGAACTAATGATGTTTTACTTCTAGTTAGACACTTTCTAAACAGAATGGATGAGTAAAAAGCATTTTTGCTTTAGTGCTTTAACCACTGCGCCATCTAGCTGCCCCCATGAATCTTTTTTTAAAGTTTCATTAATATAATTTGGTTTTACATTTCAAACATTTACAGATTATTTCCACTTTGTAAGAGGTCTCTTGAAACAAAGTAAAACAGCTAAGTAAAACTAATACTATGGTGACCTCATCTCTAAATGCATGTCACAATTCACATGTGTAACGCCACCCCACCTCTCTATTTTAGTTAACAAAAAATCTATTTTTTCTCCCTCCTATACCCCACTTCATTGGGGGGGGGAAACAAATTTCTTGTAACAAATATACATAAACAAAATTAATTCCTTCAATGGCTGTATAAAAAAATATACATCCCATTCTGTATGCTAATTCTGTCACATCTTTGTAGTGGATCTAAATTAACTGGGTCATAGGAATGGTTATCCTATTAAGTTACTCTAAATCAAATCATCCTTGGGGTAGTGTCAAGGAATACAAAATTAACAGCCTAATCTAAACATCATTACCATGAAGAGGTCTTCACCCTAAGTTAAGAAATCCAAGAAGAGAAGACAAAGAAGTCATTTCTACCATGAGGTATTTCATTGTTACTCACCATTTCTGTAGAATAAAAGAACATTAAATAAAACTGAAAAAGAAATTAAATCAGGAGCTCTTAACCTGGAATCCAGATACTTTAAGTAGTCCTTGGATATATTTTAGGGGATCTATGAACTTGTACAGGAAAAAGGTTACAGTTTTATTTCAACATAATGGGTTTACTTTGTAATAATGTGTATGTATTTTGTTTTAGTCATTTAAAAATCTTCATCTGAGAAGAAGGACATAGAAGTCACCAGACTGCCAAAGGGGAGCATGATTCAAAAGAGGCCAAGAGCCCCTATCTTAGATGATAATATTTAAAAAAAAATTTTTAAACTTTAAGTAGACCTGTCAATTAATTGGTATAGAGAACTCTTATTGAAGTTGCTTCTTCAGTTCATGTAGATCTGGCAACTACTGTGTAGTTTACAGTCACAGAGGCCCACAGGACATTAAGGAGGTAAGACATTTAGGCAGGGTTATGCAGCTAACATTTCAGAGACAAGATTTTGGGGGCAGCTAGGTGGTGCAGTGGATAAAGCACTGGCCCTGGATTCAGGAGGAGCTGAGTTCAAATCTGACCTCAGACACTTGACACTTACTAGCTGTGTGACCCTGGGCAAGTCACTTAACCCTCATTGCCCTGCAAAAAAAGAAAAATAATTCAGAGATAAGATTTTAAACTAGGTCTTCCTGACTCTAAGGCTGACTCTATCCACTAATAGAAGCTGCACCATCATCATCATCATCAACAACAGTGGTGGTGGTGGTGAAAATGTACTTAGTACTTTAAGGTTTACCAAAAGCTTTGCATATGCTGTCTCTCTATCCCACAAGTCCTATCACCTTTGGACCCTGGCAGACTTGGGTTTCATTTGTGGGGATTTTTAATTCTTGTGCAGTTAAAAATTGGGAACTTCTGAAATTAGTTCAGGCCTGGGTATTTAATGCTCACTATGTAGGTTAACAGACCCAGGCAAGGAGGAGCCTTGAAACATTAACACATTTAATCAAGACAGAAATGACTAATAAAGCAATAGAAAACAACATTAGGGCTCCTTTCCCCCTTCTTCTCCCTCCCCTCCCCGCCCCCTGTATTCCCATCCCCATCCCTCCCTTCCCGGCCTAGACGATGCAGTGGTGGAGAGAAGGAGGCCACGGAGCTGGCTGAGGCGGACATCACGGAGCTGTGCCAGGCCATGTTCTCCAAAATGGCCACGTCCCTGACAGGCGAGCTGACGGCTACCAGTGAAGACTATAAACTTCTGGAAAATATGAACAAACTGACTAGCTTGAAGTACCTAGAAATGAAAAATTTTGCAGTAAACATAAGTAGAAACCTAAAGGACTTAAACCAGAAATATGCAGCACTTCAGCCTTATCTGGATCAGATCACTTTAATTGAGGAGCAAGTAGCAGCTCTTGATCAGGCAGCCTACAAGTTGGATGCATATTCAAAGAAACTAGAAGCAAAGTACAAGAAGTTAGAGAGGCGATGAACGCTTCTCCAGCACAAAGACGGACTCCAGGAATGACTGTGAGGGGGTATCGCGCTGGGACGCTTCGACTCCATAAAGGGAAGCCGTCTGGCCGATCCCCGGAGGGTCCCAGCCCCCCTTTGCTTGGATGAGCGACTGGCTGCCCCGTGACGTTCCCCTAAAACTCTGCCCCGACCGTGTGCTTCGTTGTGTGCCCTGGACCAAGGCTTAGACATCAGGATCAACCCCGGCTGGAGCCAACTCCTGGTTCCTCCCCGGCCCCCATAGGACTCCTCTTTGACTGTTCTGAATGTGCCCCTCCCCCATCTCCCCCCTCGTGTTCTTGAACTTGGATAATAAATGCCGATTTCTTAAAAAAAAGAAAAGAAAAGAAAAGAAAACAACATTAGGGGCGGCTAGGTGGCGCAGTGGATAAAGCACCGGCCCTGGATTTAGGAGTACCTGAGTTCAAATCCGACTTCAGACACTTGACACTTACTAGCTGTGTGACCCTGGGCAAGTCACTTAACCCCCATCGCCCTGCAAAAAAAAGAAAAGAAAAGAAAACAACATCAGCCACATTCTCAAATGAGTACAGTACCAAGACCATGAATATGCCTTATGAGATTTTCCAAACTCATGACCTTAACAAAGGGAAGGTATGCACTTGGTCTCTTTTCATGGCTAGACTATACTCATAGATGGTTTCGTAGGGCTTAAGACTTCAGTGAGATTCCCCTTTGTATCTCACTGTATTCCTAGTGCATAAACGAACTCTGTCTGGATTACTCTCAGTCTCTGATGAAGCTCTTGGCTCACCTTGTATCAAGTCCCATGTCTTCTTGCTCTCAGTCATGGTTGCCTGCATATTGATAGCTCAGTTTGTCTCTTTCTCCTTGTGGTCATGAACTCTGTCAGAAGCCTTCTTTATGAAATCATTGTGATGGGAAAAAACCTTTTCCTCTCTGCCTGTACATATGCAGTAAACTTCTTTCCCACTGTAGCAAAGGGATAGGAGATAGAGTTTCACAAAGGTCAGTCCTTCACTGTGCAAATATTGGCTACATTTTACATGATCTTTACAGAAACTCTGTGAGGGAGTTAGTGAAAGTTCTATTATTTTCATTTTACAGATGAAACTTGGAGTCACTACAAAGTTGTATTGCCTAATTTTAAGGAACCTTAAATTCTTCCCTAATATAATAGACTTGCTAACCCATTCCCCCTCGACAGCTCTTCTAAACCTCTTCTCTCTTCAAAGCCCTGTATATAACCCCAACTCACTTTCTCTTAGCAAATGACATCACCTCCAACTTTCCTGAGAAAGTTGGGAGACTCCATTGTGAATTCACTCGTTTCCCCTAATAGACACATCATCATTGCCTATGTCTCCACCCACTCTATCCTCCTTCACTCCAATCTCTGATAAAGAAGTGGTCTTTCTTGTTGAGGTCAATCCATCTTGTGGTATCTCTGGTGCTAATTTTCCTGAATCATATGGGAGTTGTCCCATTGATCGTTCCCTCTTTCTCATTCATCTTCAGTTTGATTCTATGCTGTCTAAAACCACATTTAAGTCTCGGAACTATAACTTGGAATTCTGATACTTGGGACAAAATTCACCTAAATAGGGGGTGGTAATGGGGAAGTCTGAGGTATGAACATCCCTATGCATGGTTGATATGGACTGAAAAAAGAGGTCATGGGAGCTGAGGATGTCAAGGAACTGGGAGGCCAGGGTGTTTGAAGGAGGGGGATAGTTTGGGGTTTGGTGGAGATGTAGCCTATAAATAAGGTATTAATGTATTGATGAGGAGGGAGCCTTGCTTGGAAATAAATAGATCCTATCTCCCCCAACCTAGAAGGAAAAGAACTAAGAAAAGATGGAGGGAAGTATACTATTACTCTGCAGCATTCTCTCCTGAATTCTATACTTCCTTTCTTCCATCAGTTTTATACTTTACTTTGTTAACATAAAAACAAAACAGTCCCACTACTTTCCATCCCTTTTACAATGGTTTCCCCTCCTACCTTGAACTGTGCTGATTGTGTAGCAATGGAAATGGACACTGTGCAGTCTCCTTTCCTAGACATCTTTAAAGTTAAGATGCCTCCCTTTTCTGAATGGGGTAGTTTAAACTAAGTCCTCCTTTAAGGTAGGAAGATAGACTTTAATGAATTCTAGAGATCTGATCCATCCCAAAGGGTCTGGAATTCTTTTTGCTGGGCAATGATGGTTAAGTGACTTGCCCAGGGTCACACAACTAGTAAGTGTCAAGTGTCTGAGGTCAAATTTGAACTCAGGTCTTCCTGAATCCAGGGCCAGTGCTTTATCCACTATGCCACCTAGCTGCCCTCTAAGTCTTTCATTTTTACATGTAAGGAAACTTATGCCTAGGATAGATAAAAAGACTTGTTCAAAGTCATAGTTGGTAGATCTGAGATTTTAACCCAGATCCTCTGCATTCTTTTCCCTATCCTACAATGACTCATTATTCAATTTTCTGTTCCTATGCCCCAGAGTGCTTTAGTGATAGGCACAATTATAAGCATGTTGAAATAATGAAGAAGGCCACAGAATTAGATCAGAGATCTAATTCTCTAGATCTCTGATCAATTCTAAACTGGCAGGAGAATGTAACCCTCCCTTCCCTTAACAAATTTTTTCATGATTTGCTTAAGAGACAGTAAAGAGTCTGTTCTATACTCTATCACGAGGGCAGTTAAGACTAATCACTGCTGTTAACTTTAATTTTTCTCTTAATAAAATGAGATGAGATTCTTTGTGAGGCAGCTGGGTGGCACGATAGATAGAGTGCTGGGCCTAGGGTCAGGAAAACCTGAGTTCAAATCCAGCCTTAGACAATGTCTAGATGTGCAACCCTGGACAAGTCACTTGACCTTTATCTGTTTCCTCAACTGTAAAATGGAGATAATAATAGTACTTACCAAATTTTGTGAGAACCAAATAAGATAACATCCTGAAGTGCTTAGCATAGGGCCTGGCACATGCTAAGTACATGTTTAATAAATGCTTGTTTCCTTCCTTTATTTCAGATTCTACAGACATTATAAGAAATAATTATGTTTGCATAGTATTTGACCATCAAACAAGTGTTTATTGAGCATTTATTATATGCAAAATCTTGCTTCTACTTGTAATTAATTGAGAAAGGTGATGACAGGCACAAAAACAACCAAAGGACAAAGTAACCTCTGATAAGTGCCTCACAAGAACATAAATTTGGGTTTAAGAGTGACCAAGCTGGGATTAAAAGTCAAAGTATCCTGAGTCTAAGTGCTATTCATTGATTAGCTTGTGATATTGGGGAAATCAAGTCACCACTCTCTCAAGTTCCTCATCTCTGAAAGGAATGGGTTAGACTACATATTGCCTAAAGTCCATCTAGAAATTTCAAGGACATTTACTATCACTTATGAAACTAAGCAGTTCTTCTCTATGTATTTAAATCAATCATTGGGGAGCTACATGTTTTTAGCTAAATTATTGCTACTTATAAATTGTAACGATTGGAATAACGCCACCTGCTGGATACTAACTGTAGAAGAGTTCTGCCCATGAAGCGAAGGTCTTTGAGGGCAAGACCAGGAGTCTTTTCTTCAGGAGTCAGGAAGTGACGCGGACTAGTGGGAGGAGGAAGGAAGAGACTGGCGCTCAGTCTCGCGCTTTTTCCTTTGGACTCTGGTGGAGAGTGGAGCTAGAAATGTGCTCTCCCTTTAATAGATAGGAATCTAGGCCTTTTTCTCTCTCTTTACCAAATTCTTATTCTCCTTAATAAATGCTTAAAAGTTTAACTCTTGCTAAAGCTTATAATTTATTGGCGACCACTCATTAGATATTTTAGACAGTTTAGCTAGAATTTTAGCCCTTAACAGATGGCTGACCACGAAGAGGAAAGCTAAACCTCAGTCTTCTGATCTTCTGGTTGGGTAAGGCATTTTCTCTACCCTCTCCCTTTAACTGCCAAGTACTGGCGTACTGGCTGTGTTTTCCCTTTAAATTTTTTCGAATGGACCTTTTAAACTCCCTAATTACCCTATTTTTGATTTTAGTCTGTTTAACCAGACAAATGGGAGATAAGATCATGTTAATGCTTTGTTTTTGTGGATTTTCTATTTTTCTTTTTATTTTTGTTAAAAGAGCCAGCAACTTACTCACACAAGGAAATATCTCTCCCTCTCCCAACCATGCTTTTTCAGAGAAACCTGAAGAGATTCCCGCAGCTTTTCCCAGTTCTAACAGTAATTGTTGCTTTAATTTTGCATGCCTGGAGGCAATGACCCACCCTCTAGAAGCTTTTAATCCCCTAGCTCCTGGAGGCAAAGTGGGGGAAGAGGAATCCAGGCCTGAGTTCAAAATCAAGTCTGATTCAAATTGCTCTGGTCCCTCCCCTCCTCTCCAGACCCCACCCTCTACTCCTCCCATGGCCAAGCCCATAGCTTCCCCTGCCTGGGAAGTCCAGAGATCTGATGCGCATGCTCAACTTTTTCTACCTGCATTTGCAGCTTCAGGCTCAGCCCTTCCCCGGCCTGGCTGTGCTTTTGAGACAATCTTAGAAAACTCTTTAAATTCCAGATATGCTTGTTTTGTTCATAATTTTGCTAACCTGCTTTTGTCTTTAATTAGTAATCTTATAAAGCATTTGTATGGTGAAAAGACTGACAGACAATATAGAGGGGTTAAAGAAGAAAAACTTAAGCTGAATAAGAATGACAATCAACATAGTTCAAGACTCTGCTTCTTTTGCCATGGAAGGGTATATATTTTACAGAAATGTAGAAGTAAGCAGCAAGGTATTGATATGAGTATTGGGGATTTTAGATATCGGAATCAAAAGTGTTCTGAATTCACTCAGAGTAATAGTATCAGTTCAGAGGTTACATAGGATTTCTGTGCTATTATATATACATTTTGAAATTAATGGTATGGGTTTATTTTCATAGAGATTTTCATGCTTTTGAGATTGTGTCTTATACTTAGTTTCTAAAACAAGGAGAATATTTGTAAAAGCTTTTTATAGTCATGTGATCAAGTTTATATTTTATAATACTCTTATTGATATTAAGTTCATATTCATTTAGATTTCCTTAGTTTGAATTTCACTGTATTTTATTGTTCCATGTGTATTTTCTTCTATTCATTTGTCTATCTAATTTTGAAACATTGCAAGATGGTTTTGATTTTATTATACAATGTTAATTCTAGGAGTATTGTGCTCCCATATTCTGAGTTGTTTGTTTTTGTTATTTTTTCTCAACTGATTATTTGATCAAACTCTTTAAAGCATTTCCCTGGCAAATTGTTTGCCATGGCAAGTGTAAATTGATTCTAGAAGTATTATTTTTGATAAGCATATTCCAAAAAAAAAAAAAAAAGAGGGGAACATTTGTAAAAGTTTTCTTTGAGATTGTGTTGTGCTTTAACTTGTATTTAAATATGTTCAGATTTTTCAAAAAAGTAATTGTATACTAAGTTAAAAAAAAGGGGTATTATTTGAAATTGTTGCATAATTATATATTGTGTTCTGAGTCAAGATGTATTCACATTTTTTGCAATCATTTATTATCCTCAATTTTTAAATCCATATGAGACTTGGATTATGGGAATTTATCATTTAAGACATTAATTGCCTTTATTCTGAGTTATCAGATGCCAGTTGGCCAAGATGCCATCCAATCACAAGAGAAATATATGCAAGAGCAGACACTGAACTGTCACATGAGGGGAGACATGCATGAAGTCAAGGTATGGCCGAGGGAACGGCTTTTGACTAATGTTGAGGTTGGATTCTCTTGGTTTAATATTTTATTTTATTTTTCCCCACAATATTGTACAGATGGCTGGAAGTATTCATCCCACCCATCTCACTTCTACACCTGGCTTCTATGCCCCCTCCTATATGCCTGATGCCATGGACATCTCAATCCCATGCATCTGATTAAGTCTGACTCAGTTTCCTCCAATATGTTTGGTGGCATGGACATATATTCCATCCACCTATTTTAAGCCTGGCATACTGTATGGGCAGTATATATTGCTCAAGTGTGGGAATGCTCATATCCCATCATTTCTCTGTTCTTTTATGGTAACCCCCATAATTATCTCAGGTGTCATGATAAATAACAGTGTTGAATTTGGCCTTGACACCTGTTACCAATTATATTAGATTTTCTAATTTCTCATAATGGCATGAGGATAATTAGGCAGATGATGCAAAAAGTGATGAAACAAAGATAAAAATTATTTTTAAAAATTAATATCGCAGCAATTGTCTTCTCAAATACCCTCCATAAGGGGGGACTATAGTAATATTATAATTTTAAAGAATGGTTCAATTTTTGTTTTATTATATGTTTCATGTGTAACAACCAAGATTCTGAATTCCCTTAGACATGTTTTTGAGAACTTTCATTGTTTGATTTGATTATTGACAAAGCTATTTTAAAGTTGTGTTAAGCTCAATTTTGTAGGAAATTTTCCTGGCTGATTACCAGCATCCACACATCAACCCCTGAAAAGACTTCCATTCCATGACTACACCTAGAGGACATCTGAGAAAAGACTTTCAGAGACTTTAAATGAACAGTTTTGATTTGTTGTTTTTGTTGTTTTTTTCTCTTTCTATTATAATATACACCATCTGTAACATGTACTCTCTGCAGAGGCCCTCCCTTTGCAAGACTAATGTCAAAGCGTCGGTTCATGAGGACAAAAAAAAAATCGCCCCTCTGGACAAAACTTTCCTCTCTTCCTTTTCTATATTGTTGTTCACATATTATTAGTTAGCAATAGTTATTATATTCTTTTTACTGTTCCGTCAAGGAAACATTTTGTTTCTTGAGGAACAACAGGGGGGACTGTAACGATTGGAATAACGCCACCTGCTGGATACTAACTGTAGAAGAGTTCTGCCCATGAAGCGAAGGTCTTTGAGGGCAAGACCAGGAGTCTTTTCTTCAGGAGTCAGGAAGTGACGCGGACTAGTGGGAGGAGGAAGGAAGAGACTGGCGCTCAGTCTCGCGCTTTTTCCTTTGGACTCTGGTGGAAAGTGGAGCTAGAAATGTGCTCTCCCTTTAATAGATAGGAATCTAGGCCTTTTTCTCTCTCTTTACCAAATTCTTATTCTCCTTAATAAATGCTTAAAAGTTTAACTCTTGCTAAAGCTTATAATTTATTGGCGACCACTCATTAGATATTTTAGACAGTTTAGCTAGAATTTTAGCCCTTAACAAAATTAATGGCTATTGCACCCATTTTGGCAGTATTTGTTATTAAAGTATATTAAATATTAGTAGAGTATTGACCAAACACAAGCCAACCCCCTCCCCCCAGCCCCCACACCATATATCTAAAAGAGAGCACATGTCCTCAAGCCCTCTGTTACCCTGATTAGGAGATCCACCACCAACAGGATAACCTTCCACACCTAGAGTGTGAACCCAGAATGGCATTTGCCTCGTGATCCAAGTCTCTTTCCTCTTCCCATAGAGGTGGCTCTTACACACTGATCAAAGCTAATTGGTGAGCATCATTCAATTCCATTGGTTTATGTGACCTGAGGGTGGTCCATATTAAAATGAGCTCTACCGAGATGACATTAAGGTCTAGTGAAAGACAGACCCCTCTGAGGGCAAAGGCATTTTCAGATAGTTGTGCTTTCTATCTCCATTCTTTGTCTGCCCTGCATAGGATTAGACCCTGAAAGAGATTAGAATTTTCTCCTAAAAATTTACCTCTGAAGTGGGGAGAAGCAGAGAGAAACTGGGTCCTCCCAAAACCCATTATTAATAATCATTTTCTCACATCTAGTAACCTTTATATTGTACCTCTTTTCTACTTTGGGTCCCAGCTGAGGGCTTGGCACATTAAGTTCACATTTAGAGTGCAAAGTTTGTAAACACTTTCCTTCTAACCACCCTCTGAGGTAGGTAGTTCAAGTAGTATTATCTACATCTTTACAAATGACTAAGAGTTTACAATGAATGACTGGTGGAGTATGCCAGTTTTCACAGCCAATCCTCCACAGATTCCCTCCACTCCAATTCAAGTATCCCACTGTGACAAGGGTTTTCAGACCAGGCGCACATAGGGCTTCAGGAGGCAGCTTCAAAAGAGAGGCATGAGGTCAGGGCTGACTATTCAGTAAACATCACTCCAGATCACTGCCTGATGCGTAGCCCTCATGTTTTAGTTTTAGTTGTGGCTCCTATCAGATAAAATCCATTCTTGAAAACCTATGTTAAGGCTAAAATTCTAGCTAGTCTGTCTAAAATATTTAATGAGTGGTCGCCAATAAATTATAAGCTTTAGCAAGAGTTAGACTTTTAAGCATTTATTAAGGAGAATAAGAATTTGGTAAAGAGAGAAAGGTCTAGATTCCTATCTATTAAAGGGAGAGCGCATTTCTAGCTCCCTTCTCCGCCATAGTCCAAAGGAAAGAGAGCGAGACTGAGCGCCAGTCTCTTCCTTCCTCCTCCCACTAGTCCGCGTCACTTCCTGACTCCTGGTCTTGCCCTCAAAGACCTTCCCTTCATGGGCAGAACTCTTCTACAGTAAGTATCCAGCAGGTGGCGTTATTCCAATCGTTACAGTCCCCCCTGTTGTTCCTCAAGAAACAAAATGTTTCCTTGACGGAACAGTAAAAAGAATATAATAACTATTGCTAACTAATAATATGTGAACAACAATATAGAAAAGGAAGAGAGGAAAGTTTTGTCCAGAGGGGCGATTTTTTTTTTGTCCTCATGAACCGACGCTTTGACATTAGTCTTGCAAAGGGAGGGCCTCTGCAGAGAATACATGTTACAGATGGTGTATATTATAATAGAAAGAGAAAAAAACAACAAAAACAACAAATCAAAACTGTTCATTTAAAGTCTCTGAAAGTCTTTTCTCAGATGTCCTCTAGGTGTAGTCGTGGAATGGAAGTCTTTTCAGGGGTTGATGTGTGGATGCTGGTAATCAGCCAGGAAAATTTCCTACAAAATTGAGCTTAACACAACTTTAAAATAGCTTTGTCAATAATCAAATCAAACAATGAAAGTTCTCAAAAACATGTCTAAGGGAATTCAGAATCTTAGTTGTTACACATGAAACATATAATAAAACAAAAATTGAAACATTCTTTAAAATTATAATCTTACTATAGTCCCCCCTTATGGAGGGTAATTGAGAAGACAATTGCTGCGATATTAATTTTTAAAAATAATTTTTATCTTTGTTTCATCACTTTTTGCATCATCTGCCTAATTATCCTCATGCCATTATGAGAAATTAGAAAATCTAATATAATTGGTAACAGGTGTCAAGGCCAAATTCAACACTGTTATTTATCATGACACCTGAGATAATTATGGGGGTTACCATAAAAGAACAGAGAAATGATGGGATATGAGCATTCCCACACTTGAGCAATATGTACTGCCCATACAGTATGCCAGGCTTAAAATAGGTGGATGGAATATATGTCCATGCCACCGAACATATTGGAAGAAACTGAGTCAGACTTAATCAGATGCATGGGATTGAGATGTCCATGGCATCAGGCATATAGGAAGGAGCATAGAAGCCAGGTGTAGAAGTGAGATGGGTGGGATGAATACTTCCAGCCATCTGTACAATATTGTGGGGAAAAATAAAATAAAATATTAAACCAAGAGAATCCAACCTCAACATTTGTCAAAAGCCGTTCCCTCGGCCATACCTTAACTTCGTGCATGTCTCCCCTCATGTAACAGTTCAATGTCTGCTCTTTGCATGTATTCCTCTTGTGATTGGATGGCATCTTGGCCAACTGGCATCTGATAACTCAGAATAAAGGCAATTAATGTCTTAAATGATAAGTTCCCATAATCCAAGTCTCATATGGATTTAAAAATTGAGGATAATAAATGATTGCAAAAAATGTGAATACATCTTGACTCAGAACACAATATATAATTATGCAACAATTTCAAATAATACCCCTTTTTTGCACTTAGTATACAATTACTTTTGTGAAAAATCAGAACATATTTAAATACAAGTTAAAGCACAACAGAATATCAAAGAAAACTTTTTTCTGAAAAAAGAAAACTTTTACAAATGTTCCCCTCTTTTTTTTTTTTTTTTTGGAATATACTTATCAAAAATAATACTTCTAGAATCAATTTACACTTGCCATGGCAAACAATTTGCCAGGGAAATGCTTTAAAGAGTTTGATCAAATAATCAGTTGAGAAAAAATAACAAAAACAAATAACTCAGAATATGGGAGCACAATACTCCTAGAATTAACATTGTATTATGAAATCAAAACCATGTTTCAAAATTAGATAGATGAATGAATAGAAGAAGATACACGTGGAACAATAAAAGACAATGAAATTCAAACTAAGGAAATCTAAATGAATATGAACTTAATATCAATAAGAGTATTATAAAATATAAACTTGATCACATGACTATAAAAAGCTTTTACAAATATTCTCCTTGTTTTAAAAACTAAATATAAAACACAATCTCAAAAGCATGAAAATCTCTATGAAAATAAACCCATACCATTAATTTCAAAATGTATATGTAATAGTATAGAAATCCTATGTAACCTCTGAACTGATACTATTAATAATCTGAGTGAATTTAGAACACTTTTGATTCCGATATCTAAAATCCCCAATACTCATATCAATACCTTGCTGCTTACTTCTACATTTCTGTAAAATATATACCCTTCCATGGCAAAAGAGGCAGAGTCTTGAACTATGTTGATTGTCATTCTTATTCAGCTTAAGTTTTTCTTCTTTAACCCCTCTATATTGTCTGTCAGTCTTTTCACCATACAAATGCTTTATAAGATTACTAATTAAAGACAAAAGCAGGTTAGCAAAATTATGAACAAAACGAGCATATCTGGAATTTAAAGGGTTTTCTAAGGTTGTCTCAGAAGCACAGCCAGGCTGGGGAAGGGCTGAGCCTGAAGCTGCAAATGTAGTTAGAGAAAGTTGAGCATGCGCATCAGTTCTCTGGACTTCCCAGGCAGGGGAAGCAATGGGCTTGGCCATGGGAGGAGTAGAGGGTGGGGTTTGGAGAGGAGGGGAGGGACCAGCGCAATTTGAATCAGACTTGATTTTGAACTCAGGCCTGGATTCCTCTTCCCCCACTTTGCCTCCAGGCGCTAGGGGATTAAAAGCTACTAGAGGGTGGGTCATTGCCTCCAGGCATGCAAAATTAGAGCAACAATTACTGTTAGAACTGGGAAAAGCTGCGGGAATCTCTTCAGGTTTCTCTGAAAAAGCATGGTTGGGAGAGGGAGAGATATTTCCTTGTGTGAGTAAGTTGCTGGCTCTTTTAACAAAAATAAAAAGAAAAATAGAAAATCCACAAAAACAAAGCATTAACATGATCTTATCTCCCATTTGTCTGGTTAAACAGACCAAAATCAAAAATAGGATAATTAGGGAGTTTAAAAGGTCCATTCGAAAAAATTCAAAGGAAAAACACAGCCAGTACACCAGTACTTAGCAGTTAAAGGGAGAGGGAGGGGAAATTTCTTACCCAACCAGAAGATCAGAAGAAGACTAAGGGTTAGCTTTCCTCTTCGTGGTCAGCCATCTGTTAAGGCTAAAATTCTAGCTAGTCTGTCTAAAATATTTAATGAGTGGTCGCCAATAAATTATAAGCTTTAGCAAGAGTTAGACTTTTAAGCATTTATTAAGGAGAATAAGAATTTGGTAAAGAGAGAGAGAAAGGTCTAGATTCCTATCTATTAAAGGGAGAGCGCATTTCTAGCTCCCTTCTCCGCCAGAGTCCAGAGGAAAGAGAGCGAGACTGAGCGCCAGTCTCTTCCTTCCTCCTCCCACTAGTCCGCGTCACTTCCTGACTCCTGGTCTTGCCCTCAAAGACCTTCCCTTCATGGGCAGAACTCTTCTACAGTAAGTATCCAGCAGGTGGCGTTATTCCAATCGTTACACCTACCATTCCCGCACTATCATCCTATGTCTATCCACTCCATCACTTCCCAAATCCTAGAAAACCATTGCCATTTCTGCTTTCATACTAACCATTTACCACTAAACTCCTTGTAATCTGACTTCTGACCAGCACTTTAATGAAACTACTCTCTCCAAGATTAGCAGTGATTTCAACTGCTTAAAATAATGGACTTTTAATTCACTCCTTAAACCATGCTCCCTGACTTCTCTGTAGCTTGTAACACTATTGACCATATTCTGGTTCTCTTCCTACCCATTTGACCACCCTGTCTCACTCTCCTTTATTATTATCCATTACCCACCCCACTCAGCATGGGTGTTTCCCAGGACTCTTCTGAATCCTCTTATCTTTCTTTCACTTGGCAACTTTATCAGTTGCCATTGGGTCAAGTATCATCTCTAAACCCAGCAATAGTCTCTCTCCTGAACACTAGTCTACCATGCCTTACTTGTCTTGCTACCCACACCAGAAACCATGATGCCCTAGAGGTTTTGATCCTTCCATTGCTGGAACTTCTGCACTGACCACTTCTGCCTGGATTAATGACTACCTCTACTGGCCCACTATTTCAGGAAGACTCCAGTCATGCTTCACTTCACTCCCTCCTCCCCATTTATTTTCCCTAAAAAACTTACCAGTTGCCTCACCACCATGCCTGTATGCTTTCTAACATCTCTTCCTCTCTCCCTACCCTAGTTTTGGAACCTTGATCAAATTAACTCTGCCTTTGTCCCTGGAATGGATGTATCATGTCAGTCTACTCTCCTTTGGCTCTACTCACCATCTCACTAATTATCTATACCAAAGTTCTTGTCTCTGGCCATTCCTTCTCTAAGTGTATTGTCTCTCCTTATTAGAATACAAGCTGCTTGAGGGTACAGTCAGTCTTTGCTTTTGTATTTTTATCCTCAGTGCTTAGTACAATGTTTGGTACATGTCAGCACTTAATAAATGCTTTTTAATTAATTAATTCTTGCCTACTCTAATCTGCTCTTTATTCAGATGAGGAAAGTAAGACACAGAGAAGGGAAATGACTTACTTGTTTGAAATTACTTGATTAGTGGCAAAGTTGGGACTAACGTCTCAGTCTAGTGCTCTGTTTTCCTAAATTACTCTTACCTTTTTAACTAACTGTTAGTTGTTTCAGATGTTCAAACACCAGTGGACAGCTAGATGGCACAGTGGATAAAGTACTGGCCCTGGAGTTAGGAGGATGCAAGTTCAAATCTGGCCTCAGAAACTTGACACTTACTAGCTGTGTGATCTTGGGCAAGTCACTTAGCCCTGATTGCCTCTAACATCTGGGGCCATCTCCAATTGTCATGGTCTATATCTTTCCCCTGGACCCAGACGGTTCTGGGGGAGATAGTGAAGCTGGTGACTTTGCACAGCCCTGCCTCACTTAAATCCAATTCACTCTAAATCATGACATCACCTCCTGATGCCATGGTCCTCTTTGAGAAGGAAGGACAAACAACAAGCAGCAACAGTGAGGACGGTGTGATGGAATAACAGTTTCCTTCTTCAACCATACATAATTCTAGGTAACACCTCAGCTCTGGAGTACACTCAATCATTAGTTGTCTCATTAGGTACTAACCCTACTGGGTAAATAATAAAACGACTCTAAGTATAGAACAGATGGGCTTTGGACTTGTACTCTATCATCTTCTACTTTTCCATATCAAACTAACATGGGTTCAATTTCCTGAAGGAGATTTTGGTTTAAGTCAAACTTCTCCATTCAAAAATCTTTGGTGGTTGTGTATCACTCACCAAGTAAATTTCAAACTTATTTACTTTGTATTCAAGATCATCCACAATGTGGCATTAACCTACCATATTCAGCTATATAGCTCATAAATCCCTTCCATGCACTCTATGCTTCAACCAAATAGAACTACTTGCTGTCCCATCTACGTGTATTCCATTCTCTAGTGTCTAGTCCTTTTGTTAAACTGTTCCTTATGTCTAGAATGTCTTCCCCTGCCAACCCCCCCCACCCCCGCCCAACTTTGCCTTGGGAATTCCTACCCCATCCTTTAAAGACCAATCAAAACCAATTCATCCATGAGTCCTTCCTTGATACCCCAATCTGTAAGGATATCCCCACATTACCTAACAACACTATTTTGTAAATCTAATGTACACATGTATTATCTTGTATCATTTCTCTTTGATGTCTTATCCCCCTAGTAGACTGTAAAGCCTATGATGGCAAGGACTGTCCCTCTTCTAAACTTTTTCCTTTCTCATCACCTGGCACACTTCTCTGCACACAGTAGGACTTTAATAAATGTTTCTTGAAGTGATGTAGCCAAGAGGCTACATCACGTCCTCCTCTCATGTCCTTCTCCAAGGTGCTGAAACACTTTTATTTTCAGAGGGACACGACTCTACTACTAAAAATCTTGAAGTTCAAGAGATCTTAGAAATCTCCTTGACAATAAATTAGAGCTGAGAAAGAGGAAGAGCTACTCGACCAAGGTCACACAGTCCCTCTTTCTTATAGGAAAATAAAAGAGAGCAACCTGTGCATAAACCAAAGACAAGAGATAACAAATTGAGCCAAATTTAACACTCAATGTTATAACTTTCTAAGGTGGTGGTCCATGGAGATTTCAGAAGAACTTTGTAAGCAAGGTAAAAAGGATTTACTTTTACTCTTCCTTTCCTCACTTTTTACACTAACAAAGGATTCTTTATGAGAACCTTCTAGGTTAAATTATAACCATAGCTTAATATAAAGGAAGACTAGGCAGGTGCTTATATAATAGTATACGAGAAGCTCTAAGAAGGCCACAGTAGCCCTTATCCTGGCCAAAGACTAAACACTAAATCTTGTCAGAGACTGCTCTCTAACTGGCAACAAATTATCTCCTAATTATGGCCAGAAACTAATCCTTTACCCCAACCATAGGTTGAATGATCCCTCAATCTGGCCATAGATAGAGCTTTATCTTAGTAGATACTTAACACTAACCACAGTTTTAAGCTTAGTCCTAGACAACAGACTAAACTATGCAAGTCCTGTCCATGGATTGAGCCCCTAACCCTGTTATAGATTGAAACTTTTACCATGGTCACGGACTGAGCTTTAACCTTGGCCATAGGATTTGATACCTATCTCTGGCCACTGGAATCCATGAATCTATAATTCCAGGCTGTTTAGGGGCCATGGACAAAAGGAGGGATAAAGTGAGATGATGTGAAAGGTTCAGCACAATTCCTTCCAACTACTGGGGACAATGCTCAGAACTCACAGCCTGCTGAGAGTATGTAAAATAGTTCAACACACAGGTGGTACCTGTGTGAAATACTAACTAGTCCACCCCTATTATGATTATTGTTTTAGAAATATGAAAAGAGAATAACAAAATCTCCATTTTTCTGGGACTCTTTTTGCTTCTGTCCCCTTTCCCATGATCATTCTTCTCTCCCTCTCCCATAAGCAATGATATAAATGCTGAAATGGTATTGAGTTGTCCAGTCACATGATAATAGCCTCTGAAGATTTATAAAATAGACTGTATTTGGAAGCTCTTAATGCAGGGAATGTTTGGCACCATTTCTGGGAACCCAAGGCATTTATGCAATTTCCTTGCTGAATATTTCATGATGGACATTAATGCCCTTCTTGGTGTTTTTAATAACAAAACAGTACAAGTTCTGATAGGTTAAAATGTGGTGATTCTAGAAATGCTCAGTACTACAAAGAAATGACTATTGTATATTTTCATAGCATTTTAAAGCTGTAAAACTCCATTAACACTATGCTTATGAGCTATTCATAGAGTCACACAATGGCAAAACAGGAAGGAACTTTAGGGACAATCTAGTCCAACCCACTTATTTTACAGAGGGAGAAACTGAGGCCTAGATAATAATGCAAGTTGCACCAAACTCAACATTAATTGAAAGTTGCTTGGCAATAATTCTGGAGCAAAAACGTTTTTTCCCTATTTACAAATATTCTGCTAGGTCCCAAATAGCCATTGCCCCAGATGCCCCCAATCACCCTGAAAACATTTGTTAGTCCTCAGCACTGACCAGGGTGGATTTCATTGTTATGGGTCATGAAAAGTAAGCATATGAAAGGAGAGGAGCCAGATAATAGACTGGGCAAGTATTTTCTCAGATCAAACTGGCCTTGCTGCCAAGTTGGGATGAAAGGATGAAGTGTTTCCCTCTCTGGAGATATTTCTCTCTGTAACATGTTTTGACAATTTAATTTAGAAGTCACTGAGGAACAGAGACAGAATCACCTAGTGGGGGGAGGGAACATCAGAGAGTTCAGTTGCCTTTGTGATGAATTAGTGAGATCACAGAAATGACATGATGACACAGAAGAACTTTAGAGGATGCCCAGCTAGCCAGGCTCCCATGTCGAATAGGCACATGGGAGTTGGAAGATTGTATTTCATTCAATGCTCTGGGACTTCATATAGTACTATCATCAACCCAATCCCATCTCTGTAATTAACAAATCACCACAAGCACTTTTTGAGGGGCAGCATAAGAAAGTGCCTATATGTAATCACTTCAGAGATTTTTTTGTAACCTTCTGCAAGCTATTGCAATTTCCTTATTAGGTATAATCAGGGAAAAAAACAGTTATTGAAATGCTGCAAATTTTGAGTTTGAGATTATATAACCTAGGCTGGGCTGGGATTTCCCTTTGTATAATTTAGGAAGACAAGGTTTACTGGATCAAATAAATAATTTAAGAATCCTTCTCTCCTTCCCCATTCCCATGAAACTCCCATTCCTATTGCTCACAGATCTCAGATTATTATCAGATAAGGAATTGATTTGGCAGTCACGCACACTCTGGAGAGAATGACCAAATTAAATAATCATTTAATATCATCCTTCCAGAGACATATATATATATATATATATATATATATATATATATATATATATATATATAATAATGATAAGGGGCAGCTAGGTGGCGCAGTGGATAAAGCACTGGCCTTGGATTCAGAAGGACCTGAGTTCAAATCCAGCCTCAGACACTTGACACTAGCTGTGTGACCCTGGGCAAGTCACTTAACTCTCATTGCCCCACAAAACAAAACAAAAAAATAATGATGTATTTTATGTCCTGGGTACTAAATACTTCACAAATATTACCTCATTTGATCCTCACAACAACTTCAGGAGGTAGGTACTATTATTATCCCCATTTTACAGTTGAGGAAACTGAGGTGAAGAGGTTAAATGACTCACCTAAGTCACACAACAAGTATCTGAAGCTGTATTTGAACTCAGGTCTTCTTGACTCCAGGTCCAAGCCTCTAGCCCCTAGCTGCTTCACCTAGCTATATGGGGAGGAAGCACGTGGGTCCTTAGGATTCCTCTGTAAAGAATTACACTCTCACACAAGTCCTATTTAGGAATAAAAGAACAGGTTCATTGGGGTACAAGAGAAACTGGCCGGGAGGAAGGTTTTGGAGAAACAAAACGCTTTCCTCCTCGACTAGCTCGGGGAGTGCCTTTTTATAGGGTTCAGATGGCATGGGTAAGGATGTCCCTTATTGCGTGAGGGGCTGGGGGCTCCCTGGAGTTGGTCTGGGGTAGGAGAGATCGGTCATGAGCAATCTGGTGATGGGCGTTAACTCTGTCCTGATGGGTCTGAGCAGTCTGCTGGTGGGCGGTTCCAGGTGATCTTCTCCTGGTGTAGTCTCTCCCAACAGGATTACCTCATCCAGGTGGTCTTCTAATCACGACCAACAGGATTACTTCATCCTGGTAGTCAGGAGTGCTGGACAGCGGGGTGGTGGTCCTGGAGCATGCTCAGTTCGATCTGGTGCCGCTTATCTCTTTTGGGTGTGTATGTCCTTGATTGAGCTCAAGGAGAGGCCTACTTGATTTCAAGGGAAAACTCCTGAGGTTTCAAGGAAAAAGTTCTTTGACCTCCCCAGACAACTGTTGGGGTAACTGGGGCCCATAATCCTCCCATAACAGGATCATCTTGGTTATGTAGCAAAAATTGTTCAGAAAATAGAGTTTCAGGGCAGCTAGGTGGTGCAGTGGTTAAAGCACCAGCCCTGAGTTCAGTAGGACCTGAGTTCAAATCCTGCCTCAGACACTTGACACTAGCTGTGTGACCATAGGCAAGTCACTTAACCACAATTGTCTCACCAAAAAAAATTTTAAAATAGTTTCAGAGCTGGAATGGACCCGTGAGCTCTTCTACATAGATAGTCTCATTTTACAGATGACCTCATTTTACTGAAGTCCAGAAAGTGAAAAATGACTCAGTCAAGTTCACATAGCATGTTTGGTGATAGAGCCTGGTCTAGAAAAATATAAACCTCTTTACTCATAGTTCAATATTCTTTCTACTATAACATAATGTATCTCAAAACCCTCACCTCCCACCAGACTAGCCTCACTCTCTCTGATCTCACATTTGAAACATATCTTTCCTGCTCCGTCCCTTACTCCTTTCCCCTTTTGTTATGCACTGGGGTATTAAATGCTCTCTGCATCTTTCTGCATTTATTGACATCTTATTTTGTCTCTGCTACCCTTCCAGAGACAGTCATATGAAACTGTCCATACCAGGATGTGGGTGGGGGAGGACCCAAACCTCTCAGTGATATAATTCAGGGTTCTCTGCTGAGAAGAGAATGACCAGTCACAACTTAAAGGTGGAAGGTGAGCAGTTTGATTAATTTGGGAATCCCATGTCCCAGAATGAATCCAGGACCTAAATTAACAGCTCAGTACATAGCCTCTTTCTCTTTCCCTTGACCCAATTAATTTTGGATTCCTCAGTTTCTTCATCTGTAAAGTAGAGATAATACTACTTAGTACATTTAAAAGTGTTTTGTTAATTTTTAAACACTGGATAAGCATAAGCTTATCATTAGAGTCATTAGAGTTTCCTATGGATTGGGGATACAGATAGGTGAAAGGTTGGGATGGGTGGGTGACCCAGATGGATCATAAGGGGACATAGAACCCACATTTCTATACTCTCAGCTACATGAGGCTTAATGAGACCTCTAACTCCTTATTGCTGTCCTGGAGTGATTCTTTCCTTAATTTGAAAAACTTGATGTATTTGCAGTGCAATCTGATCTATATGTTTCTGATTCAATTAAGCTAAAATGACTGGAAAGCACCAGTTAGTCTCTGAGAAGCCTTGTCAGCTTCCATCTATAAGCTTCTTAGAGTATTTTTCCTATTAGCACACAAAGGCACATGCCATCTATAGATAATTGGGTTGTAATCCAGAATCCTTCAAAATTAAAAACAGAGACCTGCCCCTCACCACAGAATACAAAAAATCAGGTGCCAAGATCCTAACCCATCCTATCAAATATTTCTTCCTCTTCTTTTTACACCTGTCCACATCCCTAAACTGCAATGCATAGGATCCCTTCTACCCCTGCATCATCTCCAGTGTTAGACTAATTGGTTATCATTAACATGTTAGTGTCTTGCACTCTTACTCCCAGGAAGAAGTGCCTTTTATTTTTTTTTTAGTAAGGCAATTGGGGTTAAGTGACTTGCCCAGGGTCACACAGCTAGTAAGTATTAAGTGTCTGAGGCCAGATTTGAACTCAGGTACTCCTGAATCCAGGGCCGGTGCTCTATCCACTGCGCCATCTAGCTGCCCAAGAAGTGCCTTTTAAAAGAAGAGCCTTATAGAGAGCAATGCTTGCCCCAAAGAGATAATGCTCTAATGGCAGAAAAACAAAAACCATATTCTTGGGGTATGGGAGATAATAATATTTCAGAGTGGGGGCTTTTCCAGCATCCCTCAGAACATGGCTTTCCAGGACAATAAAACATTGGAATATATGAGAATTCATATAGCCTTGCCAGGAAAGACACCATTTAGATTCATAATAGATTCACATCACAATAGATTCAGCAGAGATGGAAAAATTCAAGCCCTTCAGTTTACAGATGAAAAAATTATCCTCAAAGAAATGGAAGTGATCACATGGCTGCTTTGGCAAAAGACAGAATTTGAATTCAGGTCTCTCAACTCTGAGCTAGTACTTGCTTTTCCACATTCTGCCTAAAAGGATTGATTTTGCTATGCAAACATATTGAAGGCTTCCTGTTCTGTTACTTACTTGCTGTGTAAGCTTGGCAAAGTCACTTCCCCTCTCTTGGCCTCATTTTCCCCATTTGTAAAATATGGAGGGGCTGGCTAGATGACTTTTAGATGACTTCCAACTTTAACATTCTTCAATTCTGTTGCCTCCAGATGCCATGCCTGCAACTTGGAAAAGCTAACTCCAATTGGATTGTAGTGTCTTGGTAAGCCCCATGGTACAAAGAACTATTGTTCTTCCTATATTTTTTCTCTGTTGTCATTGTCATTGCAGTCATTGTTGTTGTTTCAGACAGTTTGGAGTTTTGGGCCAAATCCAAAAATATCTGGTTGAATATAAATAAAGTAAAATAAAATAACGGTAAAATGTAAATGTAAAATGTAAAAGTCTTACTCCTGGGTTTAAAAAATCACAACTTCTATCTATAAAGTGAAAAAATTCAAGTAGATGATCTCTAAGTTTCCCAATATGGAAACTCTACATCAATACAGGTTGGCAAGTCATCTGTAATTTAATGTGTTAGTTGCCCGTGACACTAAGAGGTTAAGATTGATTTGTGGTCACACAGCTAGCATGTATGAGAGGCATAACTTGAACTCAGGTCCTCCTGACTCTAATGCCATCCCTTCCAACACTATCTCATGCTGCCTCACAGCCTTCTCATAGGTATGATTAATTGATTCAAAAGAATAACTGGGAGGGGCAGCTAGGTGGTGCAGTGGATAGAACACCAGCCGTGGTTCAGGAGGACCAGAGTTCAGATCTGGCCTCAGACACTTGACACTTACTAGCTGTGTGACCCTGGGCAAGTCACTTAACCCCAATTGCCTAACCAAAAAGAAGAAGAAGAAGAAGAAGAAGAAGAAGAAGAAGAAGAAGAAGAAGAAGAAGAAGAAGAATACTTGGTACCTTTTGTGTAATTTGAAATATTTGTTCTAAATTATTGGGGAGCCAGGCTGGGGTTTCTAAGATATAAATCATAAATTAGAGGCTATTGCACCAGTTTTGGCAGCAAGCATTTATTATTAATTTGACCTGAAATCTGAAAAACTTCCCCACTATTAATACACCCAGCATGGAATCCCAGGAAGGGGGCTGGGGTTGGGGAGAGCCAGCCCTGGGGTCAGAGAAGTGTGTAAGAGTTTAAGAGAGTAAGTAGTAGAGGTAGGAGTGACAAGAGAGGCAAGAGAGGCAAGAGAGGCAAGAGAGTAAAAGCACATGGCCTCAAGTCCTACATTATCTAAAGGGGGAAGAGTGAGTGTCAGGAAGGGGGCCAGAGAGAGAGAGAGAGGGCGCCTGTCAAATTCCAAGTGTCCCAGTGCCAGAGAAGGAACTCATGACTCTCAAGTTCCAGGTGCAAGAGAGCATTAGCCTCTTGAGGACCAGATGCCTTCCTCCTTCTATAGAGACGGCTCTTACACACTGCTCAAAGCTAATTGGCTAGCATCACTCAATTCCATTGGTTGACATGACTTGGGGGTGGTCCATATTAAAATAAGCTGTACCAAGCTGAGCTCAGGGTTCAGTGAAAGACAGACCCCCAGAGGGCAATGGCACTTTCAGGTAGGTGTGGTCTTCATTTCTGAGTTAGTCTGATTTCCCTTTCTATTCACTCTGGGCTGGCTTTGAAAGAGATCAAGTAAAGTTCTTGAGTTAAGCCCTTGAGTGGGAGGAGGTTACCCCAAAACCCTATTATTAATAATTATTTTCTCACACTTTCCATTCATTTTTCCTTGATGAATAGAAAAATCTCCCCTACAATAGCCATTCAGGGACAGCTAGGTAAAGCAGTGGATAGAGCACTAGCCCTGGAGTCAGGAGGACTTGAGTTCAAATCTGGCCTCAGACACTAGCTGTGTGACCCTGGGCAAGTCACCTGGGCAAGTCATTGCCCCACAAAAAAATTTTTTTTTCTTTACAAACCACTCATTTCTGCAGTTTAAATGATGATACATGATTTAGAGCAAGACAGAAAGAACCCCAAATTCCTTAACCTGCCCTGGGCCTTGGTTTCCCTATCTGCAAAATGACAAAGTTGCTCTCTGAGGCACCCCTGTATCATATCCCTTGGGCCTAATCTGCTTATACCAAGACCAGCCCAGGGGTTCAATAGATGGTGCTCACTGATGGGCTGACTACCAGTTAGATAGAAGTCCTTCTGTCACAAAGCAAATTCATTTTCCTCCCCATATTTAACATTCTGTATTGAGATGAAGGCCTCCCATCGTGCTCCTAAACATCCTGCCAGCAGCTATAAATATCCACAGCCCCTTACAGATATTTCCATGAAATTCTCTTGCTGTCTTCTGATGGCTGTAATGGGGTTGTTTATGGATGGCCCTTCTACCTCGATTTCCAGCCTTCATAAAAAGGATGCGAAACTCCTCTTTAACTGCCCCTTCAGCAAAGCCCCCACCCTCTGGCAGAGCCATTCCAGAGCGGGGATGGCATTAGACTGTTGGATTGGGGGTGGGGATGCAGTGGAGGGAATGGTCTCGTTCCATGATGCCTTTATTTTAAAATGCATGGAATTTCTAAGCACAGGCTTTTAAGGGGGTGGTCAGGAGCAGAAATAAGGTTTTGTTTTTTAAGTTCCACTTCATTGTATGCCGAATACTAACAAACATATACAAATCATTTTCACATACCCTCTGTTTTCCCTCTCTCTGCCATGTCTGGTATGGGGCCAATCAAAACAACCAAAAAAAAGCAAATAGTCCTTCAAGGTTAATTCTAATGGAAAGAACCCTAGACCAAGAGTCAGGTGACCTGTAATTTAAGCCTGACTCTGCCACTGATTTACTGTGTGATCTTGGGTAAGTCACTTCTGTTGAAATTTCCTCATCTGTGAAATGGGTATAAATATTACACTTGTCCTTTTTAACCACATGGAGCTGCTATGACAATATGGAAAATGAATAGATGAGAAAGTGTTTTGTAACAGTTTAAAAATGCTTTGGAAATTGTGAATCTATTTATAGGAAGAAAAAAATATATTGTTTTCATTAAGCAGTGAGTCAGTTTTTCTATGAATTGGGCTTAAAGGCCTAACTCTAGGCACTGGGACCCTGAGAAAGTGATGGAGACAATCATAAACAAAGTAAATCTTTGATTCTCCCATTCTGTAGAGCATTTTGGAACTATGGCCAAAGGGCTATAAAACCATGCATATTCTTTGACCTAGCAATACCACTACTAGGTCTATATCCAAAAAGAAATAAAAAAAAAACAAGAAAAAGGACCTATATGTGCAAAAAATATTCATAACAGCTCTTTTCTTATTGCAAAGATTTTGAATTTGAGGGATTGCCCACCAATTGGGGAATGACAAATTGTGGTATGTATTTATGATGGAACAATATTGTGCTATATAAGAAATGATGAGCCAGATGCTCTCAGAAAAACCTGGAAAGACTTACATGAGCTGATGCAAAGAGAAATGTACTGTGTACAAAGTAATAGCAATATTGTAAAGATGATCAGACTTGACTATTCTCAGCAATACAATGATCCAAAAGAACTCTTAAGGACTTATGATGAAAAATGCTGTCCATCCCCAGAGAGAGAACTGATGATGTTTGAATACAGATTGAAGAAGGATTTTTAAAATTTCTTTTTCTTGAGGTTTTTTGTCTGTTTTCTGTCACAACCTGACTAATATGGAAATGTTTTGGATGACTACACACATATAACTTATTGTTTGCCTTCTTAAAAGTGGGGGGAGGGGAGGAAGAGAATTTGGAACAGTTTTTTTTTAGTGAGGCAATTGGGCTTAAGTGACTTTCCCAGGGTCACAGCTAGTAAGTGTTAAATGTCTTAGGCCGGATTTGAACTCAGGTACTCCTGACTCCAGGGCCGGTGCTCTATCCACTGCACCACCTAGCTGCTCCCTGGAACAGTTTTTAAAATGGAAGAAAATCTGGAACAGTTTTTAGAAGTTTTTAAAATGGATGCTAAAATTGTTTTTAAATGTAATTGGGGGAAAATAAAATTATAAATAAAAACACAGGGCCAGCCAAGTGGTACAGTGGATAAAACACCAGCCCTGGATTCAGGAGGACCTGAGTTCAAATCTAGCCTCAGACACTTGACACCTACTAGCTGTGTGACCCTGGGGAAGTTACTTAACTCTCTTTGCCCTGCAAAACAAACCCAAAACGCCCCCAAGAAAACCAGAAATAAATAAAAATGCAACCCCCCCAAAAAAAACCCCTCAAAGTAAATCTTTAATGGGTCTACTTCCAGGTCCATAAAAGCCCATAGGGGACCCCTCCCCAAGAATGTGTTGTAAGAAAATGGGAGAGGGGTTGACTCCTCTCACTACCCAGAGACTTGAGAATAAACCTAAGGGTGCTTTAGTGTCTGGGAAAGTGGATTCAGATTCAGAATAGAAGCAGATAGTCAAATGTAAATATCCACAAATGAGGGTTAATTCAAATTGAGAGAACTTCCCACAGGAAGTTCCCCCGAGAAAATCAAGGTGGAGGAGGAGGGATGCTGCGTTGTATTGATTAGCCAGTTCCTGCCAGTAGATTGTAACCCTAGAGGGAGGGCCAATCACCGTGAGGGATAGGAAGAGATGAAAACAGGCCTTCGAGCCTGCATCCTTGTTCACTCCACTAGGGGGTGGCCTGTTCTCGCGAGAATGACAATAAATGAGCCTTTGACACATTACCAATGCTGAGTTCCAGAAGTTATTGGAGTGATATTTCTCACAGTGTGAACTTGACCACAAACTCCATCCTTTGGGGGACTGGCTATTGCATTGCTTATCCTGGAAAGGAAAAAGATGGGAGAGAAGCATTTAGCAGCATTATAGACTTGAGCTAGTCTGTTCCCCTCTCTGGGTCTCAGTTTTGTAAAATGAGGAAGCTTGAAATGAATGATCACAGCAAGTTTTCCAAGATAGGCATATATAGGCCTATTTGCAAACACTGACTATCTGTCAGTTGGACCAAATGTCCTCTAAGATCTCTTCCAGCTGAGATTCTAAAATTCTAATTTAAGTTAGATACTCATACACCTTTGTTACAGACAAAAAAGATGAATAGGTTTTAGCTGGGTGGAAAAGGGTATATAGTCTAGAAAACACCACAAGAAGAGCAGCACCTCTCAACCCCACACCAGCTCCTTTTTAAAAGTTAGCATGAGGGGGCAGCTAGGTGGCACAGCGGATAAAGCACCGGCCCTGGATTCAGGAGGACCTGAGTTCAAATCTGGCCTCAGACACTTGACACTTACTAGCTGTGTAACCCTGGGCAAGTCACTTAACCCCAATTGCCTCACCAAAAAACAAAAAACAAACAAAACAAACAAAAGTTAGCATGAGGACTAGCTGTGTTCAGTGGGTGGAGCATTAGGAAGATCTGAGTTCAAATCCTATCTTAGACACTTACTAGTTGTTTAATCCTAGGCAAGTCACTTAACCTTTGCTTTAGTTATTTTCTTTTTTTCTTAATTTCTTTCTTTCTTTCTTTGTAAAATGGGGATAATATTAGCATCTACCTTCCAGGGCTATTGTGAGGATCAAATGAGATAATATTTGTAAAGTGTTTAGCCTGACACCTAATATGCATTATATAAATGCAGGCATTATATTATTATCATTAGAAGACACCCTGAGCACAGGATGTACCTGGATGCTCTCTTTCTCGGGAACGAGGGCTGTTGAAAACTATCTTGGAAAAGATATATCATTTAGAAGGACAGTTGATCAACTGGCACTAGAGAACCTACTGGGTCCAGAGCTCTAAGTATTGTGGGAAGATCCAGAGGAAATTGAAGACAGTAGTCTTCAGTAGTCTCTGCCCTTAGAGATTTAATAATCCAGGGATCCTAGTGAAAAGAGTATTGTATTTAGAATCAGAGGACCTAGGTTTGAATCATTGCTCTGTTACATATGACCTGTGTGACGTTGGGCAAGTCATGTAAACTCTCTGTGCCTCCGTTTACTCATCTACAAAATAAGGTTGAACTCAATGACTTCCAGGTCTAAATATATGACCTCACTTATATGACCTTGGACAAGTCACTTCTCTCTAGGTTTCAGTTTCTTTATCTGTAAAATGAGGCAGATTGAATTTGAATGGTCTCTAAGGTCCCTTCCAGCTCTAAATCCTGTGACCCTAGCAGGGGTTACTAACATAGAGTTCATGAATTTGGTTTGTGTGTGTGTGCATGTGTGTGTATGGCAATTGGGGTTAAGTGACTTGCCCAGGGTCACACAGCTAGTAAGTATTAAGTGTCTAAGGCCAGATTTGAACTCAGGTCTTCCTGAATCCAGGGTCAGTGCTCTATCCACTGTGCCACCTAGCTGCCCCCATGAATTTGTTTTTAAAAAATATTTTAATGATAATATTGTCAAATGTTTCCTTTCTAATGCTATATATTTCATTTTATGCATTTAAAAATATAATTCTGAGAAGAGGTCCAAAATTTTTACCAGACTGCTAAAGAGGTCCATGACAAAAAAAAAAAAAAAAGCAGGAACCCTCACAGAAAATTTCACATTAGAGGAAGAATTTAAGTAGGAGAAAAGGAAAGGAAATTAGCAACTGTGTAATAAACCAGGACTTAGAATATAGGTAAGTATGGATCACCCAGAGAGGCCAGATTAGGCACAGAAAGCATTTCAGAGATACCAAGTATTGAAGAACCAAGCAATAGACTCAAGCCTTTGGAATCAATCTGGTTGCTTTCATTAGGCTTAAGGGGAAAAAAATGAGAACTAATTCAGAGGAATGGCTGTGATGATGAATAATATATGAATTAATAAGAAATAAACAATGAAAAATCTGCTTATGCAAATGGTACAAGCCACTTGGGAGGACACTGGTTTAGCTTAACACTCTATCTCCACCACACCCTAGCCCCATTTCCCTTGTCCTTCTCTTCAGATACAATATTGCCATCCCTTTTGCTTATATCACGCCTGCATTTAACGGATCTCAATCAGACTCCGAGAACGTCAGAGCTAAAAAAGGCACTAAAGATCATAGAGTCTAGCCTCCTTCCCCATATAGTCAGGAATGCTTCTACAATATCCAAGGAACATGATCAGAGGGTCATAATATCCTAGAATGTTAAAACTGGAAGGAATCTTAACCTAATTTAGCTTAATCCCAGAATTTTCAGATGTCATCCAGCCTTTGCTTGAATGAGGGAACATTGAGACTCAAGAGACCTGGAACCTAGTCATCGTTCTGACACTTGATCCTCAGGCAAGCACCACGAAGACTCTAAATCTTTCTGTTTCTCATTTTCCTAATCTATCCAATGAAGGGGTTGAATTAGTGATTCTGTGACTTCCATGGATCACTCTCTCCCACATTTCGTAACTAGAGAAATGGTGGTCTAGTGAGGGAGAGTTCTTTGCCCTAGATGATAGGCAAAATAAGTTAGTGGCAAAGATGAGACTGGATGATGTCTCCTAGCTCCCAGTCTAGTGTTCCTTCATATATACCATTTATTGGTTCCCTTCATTTTTGTCCAATTGTTTTATGCCCTATATTCATAGAACTACTGAGTCCTATAAGGTTTGGAGTTTGGGACTCAGTCTCTTTCTTAGGTTTGGGTGGTCCAATCTGGGAATACAGCTCAGTCTCTTACTGAGGCAACAAGGTGGCAGAGTGCATAGAGTGTTAGACCTAGAGTCTGGAAGACCAGAGTTCAAATCCAGGTTCAAACACTTACTACCTGTGTGACTTGCCCAGGCAAGTCACTTGACCTCTATCTACCTCAGTTTCCTCATCAGTAAAATGGGGATAATAGCACTTATCTTACAGGGTTGTCTGAGGATTTAATGAGGTGATTATTTATAAAGCACTTAGCAAACCTTAAAGCACTATATCTATATATCTCCAGTAAACATTCATTAAGTGCCTACTATGTGCCAGGCACTATACTAAGTACAGGGAATATAATTATTTTTTTAAAAGATGGTCCTTGCCCTCAAGGAACTTACTGTCTAATGGAGAAAATAACACACAAAAGAAGATATATATATATATATATATATATATATATATATATATATGTGTGTGTGTGTGTGTGTGTGTGTGTGTGTGTATACACACATATATGCATATATAAACATTTACACATATACATATATAAACTATATAAATGCTAGTTATCATCATCTTCATCATCATTATTGCTTGCATATATCCTTCCTTACCTTAAATAAAGATCCATTTCCAAGGTGGTTTTTTTTGGGGTTTGTATGTATGATTCTTTCTTCCTTTCTAGCAGTCCTAGGGCCAGTGCCCAGCCTCCATTCATCTTCCAGAGGTGAAGTCCCTTCTGTATGATATACACTTGATAATAGACCTAGCAGACCAGGGAAGAGAGGTTGGTGGTGCTATGATATGCCGATTGGAGAATTATTTACCAGAGGTATAGATAGATATCTTTCGATAGGTTGCTATCCCTCCTATGTGGTCCTGAAATGCCACTGACTTCTGGGAGCTCAAAATATGCTTAGATAGATAGGATACATGCAGGTGAGGAAGCAGTCGATGGCACTGGGTTGCATATAATTGGTGTCCAAAGAGCAGTAACAACAGAAAGTGCTATAAGAGATTTAGAAAGGAAGAGATAACTTAAGTATGGGAAAGTTTATTGGTAGAGATAGGAATTGGGCTGAGCCATGAAGAATGAGGAAGATTTGGATAGGTGGTAAGGAGGGGAAGAACATTTCAGGGACAGGAAATAGAGTAAATAAAGACATAGAACTAGGGTGAACCTAGTAGCTAAGATGCTGTGAGACAATCCTATCTGAGTTCTTCTTGGGTATCTGTTGATATAAAGATGGAGGAATTAGGGTGGTCTGTGGAGGGCCTCAAATATCAGGAGTTTGAACTTTCTCCTTGTAGGTAATGTGGAACCAGTGAAGATTTGGAGCAGTTAAGTGACATGTCAGCTAGGTTCAAATCCCAAGATCTATACCAAGTATCTATGTGACCTTGGCCAGATACCTAAACCCCTCTGAGTATTCTGAGCATTCTGAACCTCTCTGCATTTTCTCATCTGTAAAATAAGGGATAAAAATACTTGTACTAACTACCTCATAAGGTTGAAGAGAGGAAAGTACCTTGTAAACCTTAAATCTTAAAGTACCATATCTATGTGTATATAAAATAGCTCACATTTATATGATGTCTTACAGTTTACAAAGTGCTTTCCTTACAAAATCCTTTTGAAGTAGATAATACAAGGAAGTAGTAGTGTTATTATTATATCTCCATTTTATAGTTAAGGACACTGAGAGTCAGAGAGGTCAAGTTCCATACCTAAGCTCACACAGCAGGGAGATCTGTGAGTAAAACCAGTTTCCTGAGCAGGTATTATATTCAGGAGAGAGAGAGCCTAGAAATGAGGATGCTTACCTATCTGTCTTCCTTATGCCATCACTTTGAGAGTGGTGCTGTAGCCAGAGGTGGCAGAGAAGAGTGAGTCAGGATCTGGAGGGAAGGGGAGCTTCATCCCAATTCCTTAGTCCTCCTGATTGGTGCACAAGGTAATTGCAGCCCCTACCCTGAAAGAACTCTTGTTCCTCTCCCCCTAGAGAGGGCAGCAACAACCTCAGTACCTCCAGGAGGGTCCGTCTTTCTCTCCTCATTCTGGCGCAATGACACAATTTAATTGCTGGAAACAAGAGCATGAAATATTAACCACCCAGGACAATAGGATTTTAATTTAGCTTCAGGAACCAAACAGGCTGCAAGCACAGTGCCAGACTCCAACTCTGTCTGGCATCCCAAGGAGCCCGATTTTGCCTAATCGTTTGAACTACTGGGACAGCCCATCCAGGCCGTGGAAAACTTAATTGAGCTTATGGTGAAATGGTCTCATAATGTGAGGCAAACTGCACTGCGGCCACGGGATTATTAAACCACCCATTATGCTTTTTAATTATCAGCCTCGAAATCTCAGAGAGAGTCCTCATGGATCTTAATATTGATGTCAATCCAACAAACATGGCGAGGGAGGGAGGAGGGAAGGCCTAGAAGGAGAAGCAGAAAGGAGATCTTGTCTGCTGGGTGGAGATTCCTTAGGATTCTGAGAGCACATAAGGGAGAGGAGACCCATAGCAGTAGAAGCGGTGCCTGGATGGGTCTCACTGAACCCAGTTAAACTTAGAATCATAGAACATGGACTATTTGAGAGCTTCAAAGGACCTTAGAGAGGGTATTTTGTCTACTGCACCTCCTTTTTTTTGTGAGGCAATTGGGGTTAAGTGACTTGCCCAGGGTCACACAGCTAGTAAGTGTCAAGTGTCTGAGGCCGGATTTGAACTCAGGTACTCCTGACTCCAGGGCCGGTGCTCTATCCACTGCGCCACCTAGCTGCCCCTGTACCTCCTTTTACAGAAGGTGAAGTTGAGGCTCAGAGAGGAAAGAGACTTGCTCAAGGTAATGCAGTGATTTACTAGCAGTCCTAGGGCCAGTGTCCAGCCTCCATTCACCTTCTCCAGGGGGAGCCCATCACATACTAAATCCCAGCTGTGTTTATTCTAATACATTGCTCTGCAGTTAGTGCCCAGATGCCTTTCTTTCCTTATGATTCCCATATCATGAGAATAAATCAACCAATTCCTCCAACCCCATAAATCTATGAGAGGGGCCTAGGCATGTAACCTCTGTAACTCCGACCACATCAACCAAAGCAGGTAGAACTTCCAGGGAGAGAAAGTTCAAGACTGGGGAGAGATTCTCTAAGGGATGGAAAGACAGGACTTCTGTGTGTTGTGCAAGGGATTATTATACCCAGGCATGGCTGATGCCCAGCCTCTTCTGGCCTTTATCCCACTGCCTCCACAGGACAGATGAGAGCTGAACTAAGCTCCCAGGGCTCCAGGCTCCCCTCCCATCCCAATGATCAAGTCAGCATCTATTCGGCCTGTGTGCAATCTCAGACAGGGCAGCTGGCTGCATATAAATACAGTTCCAATCGGCTGGAACACCCTGTTCACTTGGTGCACTGCCAAGCTGGTGACCTGCTCTCTCTTTTTTCCTCTTTTTCTTCAATGTAACTCCTTGTGACTACTCTGTACCATGCCCCTTCACCCCCAACCCCTGCCACACCAAGCAGAAATGAACTTGGCATTGAACTTCTTAGACCTGGATGGGTTTCTTTTAGAGGTTGAGAGGACCTTAGAGATCAACTAATCTAATGCTACCATTTTACAGAGGAGGAAGCTGAAGGCCCAAAAAGCAATCAGTCCCACAGTGACTAAGTGGTAGAGCTTTTTCTTTGGGTTTCCTGCCTCTGAAAGCTCTTTTCACTATAGTACTATCACTATATATTATTATATTATTTCCAATATAGTACTATTATTATGTAATATAGTACAATTACTGTATGGCTATTCCCATATTATTATATATTATAGTACCATTACTATATATGATTTCTATATTATATAGTACTATTACTATATATTATTCATACTGCCAGCCCTAAGCATGTGATAAGAGGTGGCATTTGTCTTGTGGGTCAAACCACTGCTGCCACCTCTACTACCTCCTCAACTCAGGCCCTGGTAAAGGCATCTCAGGACCCTGTGCTCAAGAACCCCAGAAATAGCAGCACTTTGGGACACCTGTCCTGCTACCAACCAAGTCCCAGAAACCAGAGAAGCAGCCACTGTGGGGGGGGAGGCGGATCTGGCAACTGTCTTGGCAGGTGCTGCAGTGCCTTTCTCCTCAGCAGCCACAGCTACTGAAAAGGTAGAATAGAAAAATCTTGAAACCAAAATTCTTAGTGCTGTCAAATGGTTTCACTTCCAAAGCAGAGGTGTTTGGGTGTTTGGTTTGATTTTTTTTTTTAATCAATGGAAATGACGCTTTAAAGAGACGCATTGCCATCTGTTTTGCCACCTCACCCTAATGACCATGGGGGCCTTTCCATCTGACTTGCAGCTGAAATCCATATATAGTGTCTGTCCTTATTAGAAAGTAAACTCCTTGAAATCGAAGACTATCTTATTTTTCTATTTTTAGCCACAGAATTTTTCCCCATATTAAATACTTAATAAATGCTTGTTTTATTCACTTAACCATTCATTCATTTATTCATTCATACATAGTAACATTAGAACACCAACTAAAGAATGGGGAATGGTGTGAGGGATTAGAGATTGGAGCAGAGGCATTGAGACTGAGAAGGGCTGTGACTCAGTTTCCTCCCACCTTCCATAAGTCTTCAACACCCAGTGAACCAGGGCAGCTAGGTGGCGCAGTGGATAAAGCACCAGTCCTGGATTCAGGAGGACCTGACTTCAAATCCAGCCTCAGACATTTGACACTTACTAGCTGTGTGACCTTGGGCGAGTCACTTAACCTTCATTGCCCTGTTTAAAAAAAAAAAGACCCAGTAAACGTTAAAATTGAAGTAACATTGGAAATATTAGAATGGCCTCTGAATAAAGATCATGTGCAAGCTTGTGACTAGTTTCATATTTCTTAGCCTCCCAGTGTTGTTTAGTTGCATGAAGTTAATTCCCTAAAGCTAAGTGGAAGACTCAGCACACATTGTGACAGGTTTTGACCTTCACATTGTTTTGGGCTCAAGAACTTTCAGTGGCTCCTTGTTGCCTATTCTATCAAATACAAACCCTTGGCCCTGGCCCCCAAAAGGCTTTCTTGTTTTTCTAGAAGCACTCAGTGGGTGTGCTTCTCCTCAATATGGCCTCACTAGCCCCATATGGCTTGTTTTACACACACACACACACCCTTTGCTATAGACAGTCTGGTTTCTTGTTAGTCTCTTATATAAATGAGACTCTTTCCTCTTTCTGTGCCTTTGCTCATTCTATTCTCCCCACCTAGAATACCCTTTTTCAATCACAGAACCTCTGAGTCGTTAGAGGCCTAAGAGGTCTCATCTAGACTAATCTATACCTGAGCATGAATGCCAGGAGCATCCTGGATGAGTAGTGGTCATTTAAAACTCCTTTCCATCTAATCAAATCCTATCCATCCTTCAAGGCCCAGCTCAAGTTCCACTCCCTCCAGGAGTCCTTCCTTGGCTATCCCCTGCCCACAATGGCCTTCCTGTGCAAACAACTATTTTGACACCATGGTCAATCAATGATCTTTGGCCCCACTATATCATTTTATCATTATAGACTTGCTTCATGAGTAGAAGTCCTGTCACCGCAGATAGACCAAGAATCTCTTAAGGATCAGGACTAAATCTTCTACTATCTCCCTGATACCAAAGTCCAGCAGAAGACCAGGCGCAGAGTAGGTCCTTAGAAAATACTGGTTGAATTGACCGATGGGTGCAAATTTTTAGAAATGAATGGATTTCTGAAAGTTCACTACATTGGATATCAAGTTAAAGGAAGGGAAGAAGCAATTCGTTTGCTGATTTGTTTTTGTAAATATTTAAAAAATAATTGTGCAGAAATTCATCTCACCGCCTCCTATCCTACTTTCCTCCTTTACCTGAGGCATGTATGAAGGGGCGTGGTCTTGTCTTTGCTGACACAGAGTTAAAATATTGGGCAACACTAAATAATTCAGTTGTCGAAGAGGGTTCCATGGAGGGCCCACAGCTCTTCTGCAGTGTAATTAATAGTCTTTAGATTAAATATGAAATCATTCCCTGCCATTAATAATTTAGCTGCAGTCTCACAATCATTAGAAAGGGGCACTTCATATTCTCCTCCAGTACACTGCCTGAAACACTTGGGTAATGCTGAGTCTCCTTGACCTCTCCTGTTTCTAGCACCTAACGTTTACCCCGTCAAACTTTCTGTCCTATATTGCATCTGTGCAGGGCCCAAGGTGAAAGCTCACTAACTTCCTGCTGTACTAATGGTGTAAGGTTAGAGAGCCAGATCTGAAGTAAAATGGTGCCTTTTCATTAGGACCTCATATGGACAATGTACCTTTGTGGTCTAACCTTTAAGACCAAATTCTTGGCATCTAGTACCATGGTAGGTCAAAGGGAAGATTTTTTAGGTTTTGAAATCCCCATCAAACACTACACTGTAGCCTATAGTCTTCACCATCAGTGCTTAGGCCCAACCCTCTGTATACCCTGAATTGGCTGAAGAGCACTTTATGAAATGCTGGATCAGGATGTACAAATTGAAAGGCAATATGGTGTAATTGAATGATCAATGGTCTGAGAGTCAGAAGATCTAGATTCCAGTCATGGCTCTGACACTAGGTAGCTGTGGAGAGATATCTCTTTGTTTCTTTGTTTCTTTAATTTTTGCAGGGCAATGAGGGTTAAGTGACTTGCCCAGGGTCACACAGCTAGTAAGTGTCAAGTGTCTGAGACTGGATTTGAACTCAGGTCCTCCTGAATCCAGGGCCTGTGCTCTATCCACTGCACCACCTAGCTGCCCCCAAGATATCTCTAACAAGGCAGTCCAATTCCCTTGGCATCAATTTCCACATCTGGAAAATAAAAATTATAATGTCTTACTTGCTTTGAAGACAGAAAACTGTACCATAAGACCCCCAGGGTCTCTTTCCTTAAGCAGACAATTTCATCCAACTATCTTGTTAGATTATTTAGCTATCTACCTATCTGGTAGAATGATCACATTGCCCCCCAAGAGGGCTCCCATATATGGTAGTTAGGGCCATGACCAGGCCTGAGGGAAAACTGTCTCCTCAGAAAAGAAGGAAAGGATTCAAGGTGCCAGTGTGAAGCAGAGGCCAGGCCAGATTAACAATCAGAGTTTCTCAGGAATGCCAAATTCAAGGAACTGAAATGGAAGTGGGATGCTGAGGGTCAAGCAGGAAAAGTCCACATAGAGCTCCAAAGACATGCTACTGTGTGTGTAGGCGAGATGACTATTTTGTCTGACACAGTTAGGCTCCCTAAGGATGGACCCTTTTGTATTAGAGATGTATGCTCCCCACCCCCACCGTGCACTGACATCTCAGGATGTTTGCACACCAACAAATAGACCATGCTCCTTTCTGACTTAGTCTTGCTGGTGAAGCTGTGGGCTAAGAAACAAAAAGAAGCATCCTAAAACACATAGGATAATTATACATGCATATACCCACACAGAGGGAGCTAGTTGATGGCCAGTACCAGAGAAGTAATGCAAATTCCTGGTTCTCTTCTTTCTTATAGTATACTTTTGAGAGGGAGGAAAGAAAGGAGATTGGACAAATGCTTTATCATCACCCACTGTTTGAGGCACTAAAGAAATCAATTCCTCATTAGCTGAGGGATAAAGCCTTTAGATCAGTGTTTTCCAATAGGTTCATGAATTAACCCATGACAAAATTTTGCCTTTGTGCAAAACTTATACCACAATAATGGCTAAAGTTTACAAAGCACTTTAAGGATTGCAAAGTGTTGTAAATATGTTATTACATTTGATTCTTACAACGATCCTCTGAGATAGGTGCTTTTATCCTCAGTTTACAGATAAGGAATTTACAACTTATTGATGTGTTTACATCTGTCTGCCTCAGTAGTTAAGTGACTTGCCCAGGGTCACTCAGCTAGTAAGTGTCTGAAATGGGATTTGAAATCAGCTATTTTTTACTCAAAATCTAACACTCTATTTACTGTACTAGGTCCTCCTTGAAACCTATAAGACTCAAAAACAACAAACCACTGAGTCCTCTTTCTAGAAGGAGATAGCAGTTTGTTTGGAGCAGCTAGGTGGTGCAGTGGATAGAGCACTAGCCCTGAAGTTGGGATGACCCGAGTTCAAATTTCACCTCAGGTACTACTAGCTGTGTGACCCTGAACAAGTCACTTAACCCCAATTTCCTTAAACATCTGGGGCCATCTCCAGTGTCCTGATGTATATCTTACCTGGATGTATATCACTGGACCCAGATGGCTCTGAAGGAGAGAGTGAGGTTGGTGACCTTGCACAACCAGCCCTCCCTCACTTAAATCCAATTCACTGCAAGTCATGACATCACCTGATATCATGGTCCTCTTCAGGCGTGAAGGACAAACAAAAACAAGCAGTTTGTATATAGTATACTATATATACAAATATATAATATATACATATACATATATATATATACACACCATAGTTTACTATGTAGTAATCTATATAGTCATTCATTTGAAAAAGATCTGGGGTATTTGGTGATGTACAAAGTCAATGTGAGTCAATGGTATGATAACCCCGCCCTCCCAAGCCAATGAAATCTTAGGCTGCATTCAAAGGGTCCTAGCATCCAGGAATAGGGAGGTGAGAGTCCCACCATATTCTGTTTTGGTCAGACCTCATCTGTAACATCCTATTCAGTTATGGGTACTACATTTTAGGAAGGACAATGGTATGGTGGAGATTGTCCATAGAATGGATGGTATTAAGGTCATACAACATATGGGTCAGTTGTAGAAACTGGTCCTGTTTAGCATGAGAAAAGAAGACCAAAGTGGGAGGGGAAGATGGCATCTGAGTCGTTTTCAAGTACTGATGGACTATTGTGTGGAGGACAGATGGAACTTTTTCTGCTTGGCTCCCAAACTAGGAGCATTGGGTAGAAGCTACAAAGAGAAGGATATAAGAAAATTTACCTTACACATAAAGATGAACAATTGGAGCTATCTAAGAGAGGAATGGGCTACTTTGGGGATGTTGTGGGGTCCCTCCATTGGAACTCTTCAAGCAAAAACTGGATGGCCCTCTGGTCAGAATATTACAGAGGAGATGATTTTTTAGGTATGGGTTGTCCTATTCCTCCTGCCTTCCTATATATCCTGAGTCCCTGAGAGCTACTGAACTAAAGCAATGAAGGCCAGAACCACCAGTGGTAGAAACTCTAGATATTTTCCTAGCTTAGACCATAGTTAAATTTGGGAAATACCAGTCTTAATCTCCACTCCACTTCTAACTCACACAGTGACCTTAGGGACTCTCTTCTGGGATGGGTTTGCAATCTTGTTTGGGTGGGGAAACAATTTTTAAAAATACTGGCACTGAATGCCCTATGTCCCATTTGGGATTGAATCTTTCTTTTCTTTTACTTTTCCAACCCTGATCCCAACCCCAAAGCAAAGATTCTCCTCTTTCCCAGAGACACTCAGGAGGTGTGGGCGGAATTGTGAGGTTAGACAGCCCCTTCTTCCCCTTCCTACTATCCAGGCCAGAGAAGCCTCATTTTCCAAGCCATAGCTATTTGAGTGATATCTGTATTGTAATTCCTAATTAAATAGAACACAAAATAGGGGATTACAGAGCAGATTACCCAAACCTATTTTATTTGGGAGAACAAATATCCCGTTAGCACCACTTCTGCCGAGTACACATGGCCATAAAAAGAAGGGACATAAGGGAGCATATTAATGAATATGGAAACCTTCTTTTCTGGTATTGCACACTCATAAATGAATCCACTTTATGGAGCTATAGCAGAGGGAAAACGACTGCTCAGAGTCTGATTTATCTGCTAAAACGCTTTGTGGTACTTCAGATTAATAAAAATATTTAATAAAGAATCAAGATGGTTTATCTGTAATGCAAAGCAAATCACATCTCCTGTATTTTTATTACTGAAAAATTGGAACTGGGAAAAAATAATGATATAAGCTACTGTATAAATGACAAAAATACCCATTCTGGTTATATGCATCGCCATACAATCTTTCTCTCCCCTATAAACATAATATATTCTTTTGCCTATTTCAACAGATTCAGTAGTCATATTCTGCATTGTGTAGTTTAATATCATCCTGTCCTCAACAGCTCAGGGAAGTGATTAAATAAGAAATAAATTTGGCTGTCATTGCATTTAAAATCAAATCAAGGATCATTTGTTACCCCAAATGAACCAGTTATCCTTCTCTGCCCATAAGTAGGCTGCTGTTTGCTGAACCATTTAGAAATGTATATATAGTAAACTCTTTGCATAATGGCTTGTACTATAATGTGATCTTTATGAGCCTGCCGCTCCACAGAAGCTTTCGAGAACCAATAAACAGTACATTGCTTTTTTAATTTAAAGTTATAGGTATGAGACTTCCCAGGCTCTCCTTAGATTCATCTGAGTCTCGTTGGTGGAAGCTCATGCAGGAGATGCAGGAGATGCCGGAGCTTAGCTTTCTCTTGTACCCCGTGCCACAGAGGCATGACCTCAGGGCTAGCTTTTCTAGAACTGAAGCTAAAATGACTGCTTACCTACCTGTGCTACTACCCAGCTTCCAAAGGGATGCCTAGGAGAAAGCTGGTAGAGCCATTTCAATTCAAAGCAATAAGTCTCTACTATTTACCGTGGGAACAGTTGGGTGGCACAAAGGATAGGGTGTTGGGCCTGGAAACTCTTCTTCCTGAGTTCAAATCTGGCCTCAGACACTTTCTAGCTATGTGACTCTGGGCAACTCACTTAACCCTCTTTCCCTCAGTTTTCTCATCTGTAAAATGAGCTGAAAAAGGAAATGGCAAACCACTCCAGGATTTTTGCCAAGAAAACCCCAAATGGGGTCACAAATAGTCAGACACGACTGACTGAACAATAACACTTAATAGGGAGCCTGCTATATACCCAGCCATGGGCCATGTGCTTTGAGGGAAAGACAAGACTCACCTATATAAAGCATACCTTGAACCTAGAAGTAAATGAAGGACATTGGGATAGCAAGAGCTCTGGTAAGGCTCAGGGACTTTGCTCAGTAAGAAAGGAAGAAAGTCACTCAAACACGAAGTGCCTACTATGTGCCAAGCACTGGGATAAGTACTGGGGGGATACCAAAAGAGGCAAAAGACAGTCCCTGCCTTCAGGAAACTCACAGACTAATGAGGAAGACAACAAGCAAACAAGTGTATACAAAACAAGCTCTATACAGCCTAAATAGAAAATAATTAAATGAGAGAAAGCACAGGAATTAAGAGGGGTTAGGGAAGGTTTCCTGTGGAAGATGGGATTTTAGTTGGGACTTAAAGGAAGCCTGGGAGATCACTAGTCAGAGTGGTGGAGGGAGAGTATTCCAGGCATTGGGGGAGGAGCAGGAAGCCAGAGAAAATGCCTGGGGGGTTAAGACTTAGAGTGTTTGTTCCTGAAATACCTTGGAGGCCCCAGTCACTGGTTTGAAAAGTACATGACTTGGAGTAAGGCTTAAGAAGACTGAAAAGATAGGAAGGGACTAGGATATGAAGGACTTTGAAAGCTAGTCAGAACATTCTGTATTTGCTCTTGGAGGCAATAGGAAACCACTGGAGTTTATTGAGAGAGAGAGAGAGAGAGAGAGAGAGACAGAGAGAGAGACAGAGAGACAGAGAGAGACAGAGAGAGACAGAGACAGAGACAGAGAGACAGAGAGACAGAGACGGAGAGAGAGACAGAGAGAGACAGAGACAGAGAGACACAGAGAGAAAGAGAGTGTGTGTGACATGATTGAAGCTGCCTTTTAGGAAAATCACTTTAGTGGCTGAATGGAGAATAGATTGGAGTGGGAAGAGACTTGAAGTAGGCTCACCCACCAGCAGTCCATTGCAGTAATGAAGGTGTGAGGTGATGGGAGCCCACACCAGGGTGGTTATAATGCTAAAGAAGAGAAAGGGGTGTATTTGAGAGATGTTGCAAAGGTAAAATCAACAGACCTTGGCAACAGCTTGGATGTGGGTATAAAAAAGAGTGAGGAATCCAGGATGACTCCTGAGTTAGGAGCTTAAGGGACTGAGAGGATGGTGTTTGAAATAGGGAGAGTAGTGAGTACCTCAAGGAAGGTAGAAGCCAGGGAGGGTTTAGGGGGAATGATAATGAATTGTATAAGAGAAGGTTGGGTCACCTTACCAGATGATATGTTCCATGAGGGCAGGGACTGCCTTATCTAAAACTTTGTACTGTATTTGGGACTTTCAATCATTCTCTGCACACAACAAATTCTTAATAAATGTATGTCGACTTGACTCCAATGATGAAGTATGTTACTTATCTCCTGACAGAATGAGAGCAAGATTTTCAGATATGGCCAATATGTGTGGATTTGTTTTGTTTGACTTTGTTTAATTGTTACTAGAGAGGGTGTTTAAGAAAAAATTGGTAAGAGAAGCTTGTGAGGGGGGAAGAAGGAAGCTAGTGATTGTGATACCAAAAAAAAAAAAAAAGATAAAAAGGAGGTTCATTGAAGCATTTTTAAAAACCACACTGGGGCAGCTAGGTGGTGAAGTGGATAAATCACCGGCCCTGGATTCAGAAGGACCTGAGTTCAAATTTGACCTCAGACACTTGACACTTACTAGCCACGTGACCCTGGGCAAGTCACTTAGCCTTCATTGCACCGGAAAAAAAATGCACTGAAGAATACAGAAGGAAGTTCAGAGGGACACACAAAGAAGCACAGCTTTGAAACTCATGTGTTTGATTTATTATATATTTTTAAAATAAAATAATTTGCATGTAATTTATTCCTGGTTTCATATACAATAATTTAAAAATATTTTTGTATATCAGAAGTTCATGTTTATTAAGCTCTGAATAGCAAAAATTAAAACTTATTTTTAAATGTTTGCTGAAGTGAATGGAACTTAGAATGATGTGAATTGAATGAACTATTAGAAGCAACGAGGATAGGGGGCAGCTAGATGGTGTAGTGGATAGAGCACTGGCCCTGGATTCATGACAACCTGAGTTCAAATCTGACCTCAGACACTTGACATGTACTAGCTGTGTGACCCTGGGAAAGTCACTTAACCCCAACTGCCTCACCAAAAAAGAAGAAGAAGAAGAAGAAGAAGCAATGAGGATATACGAGCAGCAAAGAGAAGGGACAGCTGACAGAGAGAGGAGATGGAAGAATCCCAAAATAACTGCAATGTGTAGTGTACAGCTCTGACATTGATTAACTGTGTGAGCTTGGACCATCATGTCTCTGAGACTTAGTTTCCTCATCCATCAGATAGGGAGAATGATACTTACACTCCCTATTTCAAAGGTTCAATGTGAATAAGATAATTTGCAAATATTGGTTCAAAGGATAGCATGTTGATAAGAAGTCGGGAAAACCTGAGTTCAAATCCTGCCTCAGACACTTATTAGCTGTGTAATCCTGGGCAAGACACTTAACTCAGCCTCAGTTTCCTCATCTGTAAAATGGGAATAATAGTAAGAGCACCAATATCACAGATTTGCTGTGAGGATCAAATAACAGAACATATATAAAGTGCTTTGCAAACTTTAAAGTGCTATATAAATATTAGATATATGATTACTTAGAAACTACTATTATGATTTGTTTAGTTGTTTCAGTCATGTTCGACTCTTCATGAGGGCTTTTCTTGGCAGAGATACTGGAGTGGCTTGCCATTTCCTTCTCCAGTTCATTTTACAGAAGAGGAAACTGAGGCAAACAGCTTAAGTGACTCATCCAGGGTCACACAGCTAGTAAGTGTCTAAGGCCAAATTTGAACTCAGGAGGATGAGTCTTCCTGATTCCAGGCCTTGCATTATTGTGACTTTAATGTAGCAACAAGCACTGTTTCACGGCTCTGGATAGTAAAAGATAACCAGTATGTGAGCCTAACTCATCAAAAAAGGTTAAATTGTATAACTTATATTGAATTGTTTGAGTTCTTAAGGGGGGGGAGGAAGGAAGAGCATTTGAAACAAAAAGTTTTAAAAATTGATGTGGGGGGACAGCTAGATGGCGCAATGGATAGAGCACCAACCCTGGAATCAGGAGTACCTGAGTTCAAATCCGGCCTCAGACACTTAACACTTACTAGCTGTGTGACCCTGGGCAAGTCACTTAACCCCAATTGCCCCGCAAAAAAAAAAAAATTTACGTGAAAATTTCTTTATACATGTAACTTGGGAAAAATTCTAAATGTATATATATATATATATATATATATATTTTTTTTTTTAAAGGTTAGATTGTAGAAAGAGTATGAACCGTAGAAGCAGCATCAAGTATGGGTAGTCTTGGAATCAAGAAGGCCTGTAGGGGGCAGCTAGATAGCACAGTGGATAAAGCACTGGCCTTGGATTCAAAAGGACCTGAGTTCAAATCCAGACTCAGACACTTGACACTAGCTGTGTGACCCTGGGCAAGTCACTTAACCCTCACTGCCCTGCAAAAAAAACCCAAAACAAATGAAACAAACAAACAAAAAGAAGGCCTACATTTAATCCTCTCCTCTGACACACACTAGTTGTGTGACCCTGGGCAAGTCACCTATCCCTCAGAGCCCCAGGGAACTCTCTAAAACAAATTACTGATCAGTGCAGATAGTTCTTTATGCTGAATCAGGCCTGAATCCCCCTCCCCTTCAAAAGACAGAATTCAGAACAATTTCTATCAAAGGAATTTAAATAACATTACATATCGATCAGCTGGTGCTATTCTCTCTCCAACAAGACTGTGAGCTCCGTGAGGGCAGGAACGGTGCTTAAATTTATTTCCTATTTCCAGGAAAGCCAAGCAGAGACCTGGATGTATAGTTTCACAAACTATAGCATAGGATTGCATCTTCTATTTCTCCTGTAACCCCCCATGAAGCCTGTCACAGGACCTCTTTGAAGGCTGCATAACTTTCTATAAATGTAAAGTATCATTTTTTTTTTTTGTTACAGCAAGAAGTCAATAAAGCTGATTGGTTCAAACAACCACTAATCCAGAGTTCCTGCTCCCCATGCACCGGAGGCAAAACAAAGAACAATTGGGATGGAGAACTCCTGGGCTCCACTTTTCCTTTGCTCTGGGCAGTGGCTCCCCCTGCCCTTTCCCACCCTTGCCCTGTTCCAGGTGTTTGCCCCGACTCTGTGTGAGGCGGCATCTCTCGTCCCTTTCATTTCCCCTCTCAGATGTCCTAATGATAGTCATGATATTTCAGGCTCTGCAGCAATCAGCCATCCTCTCTGGATCTCTGCAGGACGCTATCACCTTTCTCTAAGTCGTGTTCCATCATCCACGTGAAGGAAGGACACACGCTGTTACCTCATTACCAGTTGTCTGATCTGTGTGCCGCTTTCCTCTCCCGTAAGGATGCCCCGAATTACACTAATGTTCCACTCCCAACTGCCTGGTTATCCCTGGCCTCGGTGGACTCTGTGGCGGCTGCTGGGAGAAGATCTCAGTCCACAACTAGAGAATCTGACAACTGCCCCCATTCCTTCGTGAATGATTCTGCTGCCCTGACCCAAGGATGTCCTGAAAAGCTCCCTGACACATTATCTTCCGAGGAAAAGGCTCCCTCTTTGAAGATATCTTCCAGTTTCTGTCCAAGGAGCCAGACTGATGGTAGTTGTCTATATGGAGAAATTGGAAGGTATCTGGAGAATGTCTTTATCCCCAGTTAGAATTCCCATATCCCCAAAATATACCTAGCTACGAATGGGCCTGAAATTCTACAATGAGAAATACATTGCTTTGGGTTAAACATCCCTCTAGGATTTCCTTAGTGTGGGAAGTTCCCTAAGAGAAAACACCCTCCACTAATGCACATAGGAACCATTCTACAATTTATAATCCTAGATTGCTGCCTAAGGCACTGAGAGATTTCTTGCCCAGGGTTACAAGGCAGAGGCAGAACTTAAATCCAGGTTTTCCTGATTCTGGGGCCAGCTCTCTACTACTGTATCAGGCGGGTTCTCCAGCAACCTTCCTTTAAAATGCAAATCCTAGCCAAGGATCGGTGCGGTTTACCTCACTGCCAGTGGTACCCACATTTGGAGGCAGTGGCTTAAGAGAAAAGATAGACCTGGAGATTTCACTGAAAAGGAGCTAAATTCATTTGAGGGGACAAGGAGTTGGTAAGAAAGGAGTGCTAAATCGTATATGGCTCTGAATATTGGTTAATGAAGCATTTTTCTATATGCCTAGACCCAAAAGTTATTGGTGTTGTGGGTCTGCAACATGTTGTGCAGTGGTTAGAGCATAGATTTGCAAGTACACAATATAAACCAATGTAAAATGTTTTTTCAGATAAATAGGATTGTCCATCAAATACTCTATTCAGCCTTTTATGTAGAGACCATTCCCATGAGGGCCAGTGAGGTTCACTAATTCCAGCTTGAACCTCTCATTGGGTTCACAGGCTAAGCCCTAAACCTGATCACAGGCCAAGCCTTGAACCTAATCACAGACTGAACTCTGAACCACACCACAGACATACTCTAACCTACCAACAATCTCAGGTACCTGTTCCACTGGTCAAAAGAGGATTACATTTAGTCATTGTCCATGCCCATCCCCAATACAGGAGAACACATGCTGTATTCTTGATGGATGAATAAGGGCAGGCTATATTTTCCTCTGGATGCTTTCAGGTGATTCATCTACCCTTCCCCCCTTTGGTCTTCAACTTCCATTTTTCTCAACAGCCTTAGAATCATTCTGAACACATTTCAAACATCAATCACACTCCTGTTCCCACTGGCTTTTCTGGAAATTGTTCATAGTTGTTGGCATTCCTATTGGGTACTTTAGGATGAAGGATGCTTTCTATCCCAAGGAAAGCCTCTTATCTTCAAAGCATTCAGGACTCTTCAGTGACATCACTGTGTGTACAGGTATCATCTCCCTCCAGTTCCCCGTTTAGTGGGGAGAGAGCAAAGCTTGATTTGCCAAGTACATTAAATTTTATATCCCCACCTTGTTAATGGCCCACTGTGTTATAATGTGTAATATAAACTTAAAAATTAATTGCATCACCTTCTAAAGCTTCTTTAACTGCTTCTGAAAGGAAATATGGCTAATAACCATAATTTTAAAGTCAATTCTTAATAGAAGATTATGTTTGACCAAATTCCCTTCGTTAGCTCATTATTTCATATTTTCTCCTTCCTCTTGCAAATCACCTCTACATTTTTTTCTCTAAGGTTTTTTTAAATTTACAACTGTGGAAAGTATGAAGCTACTGACAAATGCTGAAACACCTGGTATTCTTAACAATAGTTTCTAAGTCTCTAATGGGCATTGTGGGAACAACCCAAATTATATCCAAGCTTCAAGTATTATCTAGATGCATTATTTCACATGCAGTTTACAGCTGAGTAGTTTTGTATTTGAAGCACAGGGTTAATGACATCAAAGTCTTGGGCCCAGTTCCTGTGAGACAATCCTTAGCCAGTCTCAGTCCTGACCTTGGCCAAGGAATGAGCCCCTAACACTGGCTACTTTTTAAGCCTCTAAACCCATGTACAGACTGACTCCAGACCCCTTCCATAGATTGAACCCTAACCGCCACAGACTGAGTCCTAACACCCAATACAAACTGAGTCCTCATTCTGACCACAGGGTAAACCCCTACTCTTTCCACCGATTGAGCCTTGACCCCGGCCAAACATTGAGCCCTAACCATTGGACAGAGAGTGACTCTCTGACTTCAGCCACACACTGAGCTACTGCAAAGATGGCCCAAAGAAGATATTTTTTAATTGTCTATGACCTTAGGCAACTAGGAGTATGTGGCTTGAGTTCAAATGCAGCCTTAGGCACTTCCTGCCTGTATGACACTGAGCAAGTCACTTCACTTTTGTGTTTGCCTCCTTTTCTCAATTATAAAACAGGAATAATAATAGCATCTACCTCCAAAGGCTATTGTGAGGATCAAGTGAGTTAACATTTGTAAGGCACTTAGCACAGTGCCTGGCACTTAGTAGGCTCTTTGTAAATGTTTCTTCCCTCCCTGCCTCCCTCCTTCCCTTCCTTCCTTCCTTCCTTCCCTGAACTCTACTGGCCCTGCTCCCAAATATCCCTCCAAAGCCTCTCAATAGCAATGGCCTCAACAATGTTCTCTCTCCCTGATCCAGGTAAATTCAGAGGATAATTTTTCCCAGCTTCTTCCCAAGGCAGCTACATCTGATCAGATTTCGGGCCCCATTATTTAACCAGGTTGATTTTTATTGCCCAAAGCACAACAAATCATGCAGCTGACAATAATGGGGATGAACAGACACTTAATTATGTGGCCACAAGACAGAACAATTATTAATTTTAAATTGCGAAAACCAATTCTGAAGGTTTGAGCCTGGAGAGTTATCGCAGTATCAGAGTCTACTTCTCTAGATCTATGGGAAGATTCTTCATCAGCAGAAATAAATCAAACAAACTGCTGGGTTTTTTTTTTTGTCCAAATGAAATCCAAATGCATCCTTTGCAAGATTCAACCCTAAACTTCTGGATTTGAGATTAGGATAATGGTGCCCCTTGCTACCAACTTTCAGTCTTACAAGACAGGGAGCAAGGCGACCTGGATTTCAGTGCTGAAAAAACCTAAAGCAAAAACCCAGTGATGATTGGGATGCTTTGGTAGGTAGTGAGTTCCCTGTCACTGGAAACACTATGAAGCTGCAAGACTATCTTCAGCCTTAGGATTTAGAGCTGAAAGGGGCCTTAGAGATAACCTAGTCCAGCTCCTCATTTTATAGATAAGGAAACTGAAGTCCAGAAAAGTTAAACGACTTACTTATTCCAAGTCATACAAGGAATGAAAAGCAGAGCTGGAAATATGAACCCAAGTCCTTCAAATCTAAGGCTCTTTCTATCTCAACTTTCAGATTCTAGCACTTCCATTCCTGTGCCTGGCACATAGTAGATGCTTAATAATTGCTTACTCACTGTCACTAAATCAGCATACTAGGTCTCAAAACACAATTTTTCCAGGATGGGGCTTTAGAAACAAATCCCCTTGGGGCAGCTAGGTGGCACAGGGGATAGAGCACCGGCCCTGGAGTCAGGAGAACCTGAGTTCAAATCCAGCCTCAGACACTTAACACTTACTAGCTGTGTGACCCTGGGCAAGTCACTTAACCCCAATTGCCTCACAAAAAAAAAAAAAAGGGAAAGAAACAAATCCCCTTGCTTAAAACTGGTCTGAACAAACATTTATTTGCCTTTCTCCTGCTCTGAATAGGGGTGTAAACTCACAATGAGGACCAGTACCAGCCAAAGTTATGAAGTTGGTGAAGTTTGTCTCTAGTTCTCCTCCCCGCCCCCCACTTCTTCTGTGACCTTGACATTCTTAGGACCAAACACTGTTGCCCTACAATCCATAAACTCCTATTATTGAACAGGTGCCCTCAGGCTCTCAGTTATTCAGAATCTGCTAGATATATCATAGGCCAGATATTTGAATATATAAGGTCACTAGATAAGGGGAATTCTTGATTAATTTGACTTTAATCATTTTGAGTTGTGTCTGACTATTTGTGACCCCATTTGGGATTTTCTTGGCAAAGATACTAGAGTGGTTTGCCATTTCCTTCTCCAGCTCATTTTACAGATGAGGAAACTGAGATAAACAGGGTTAAGTGACTTACCTAGGGTCACAACTAGTAAGTGACTGAGTCTGGGTTTGAATTCAGGTCATCCTGACTCTAGAGCCAGCACTCTATCCACTGTGCCACCTAGCTGCCTTGATTAACTTGATAAGGTTCCCAATAAATATGATGAGATTGATTAAAGTATATATTCCGGCAAGTGACCTGAGAGGGTAGTTCACGGACAATGTACATGAACCCCCAAACTCCAGAGTAGTGAAAGTTTGGAACAGTCTCTTGACTTTTGAATCAGGATTTTGAACCCTAAATTTTAATTCTCAAGCTTGAAATTTACCACAATCAAATGCATTGACCTTTTAGAGAGAAAAGATAAATCAATTAGCAAATATTTATTGTCAACTATGTTCCAGGCTCTCTGCTAGGAACTGGGAATACAAGTACAAAGAATGAAACAATCCCTACTTACAGTAAGCTTCCATTCTAATGTAAGAGACAATAATATAAAAATATATACAGCATAAGTATAAATGCAAATATGTACAAAGTAGCAAGATATAAGAATTATACAGCATAAAGTGAATAAATACAAATATATACAAAGTATAAAATACAAGGTAGTTTGGGAAGGCATTAGTAGTTGGTGGGGCAGGGGTGGGGGGGAGGATCAGGAAAGGCAGTGCCTAAGCTACATTTTAAAGGAAAAGAGGGACTCACTGAGGTAAGGAGGGAATGCATTCCAGTCATGCAGGCTTGTGAGAGCCATTGCAAAGGAACAGAGTTGGGTGATGTTCCTCAGACAAGACAGTTTGACTGGATTGCAGAATGAGGGGGGCAGTCATGTGCACTGAGGCTAGAAAGATAGGTTGAGTTCTAAAAAGTAGCTAAAAAGAGTCATTCATAGTTTATCTTAGAGGCAATAGAAAGCCATTAGAGAAGATTCCTCAACAGAATGCATCTTAGATCAATCAATTAAATAATAAACATTTATTAAGTGCCTACTATATACCAAGCACCAGGAAGACTCATCTTCCTGAGTTCAAATCTGGCCTCAAACATTTACTGTCTATGTGACCCTGAATAATTCACTTAACCCTGTTTGCCTCAGTTTCCTCATCTGTAAAATAAGCTGAAGAAGCAAATGGCAAAACCACTCCAGAATTTCTGCCAAGAAAACCCCAAATGGGGTCACAAAGAGTCAGACAGGACTGAAATGACTAACCAACTTCTTGATATTACCATGAGTTACTCAAACAATATAAATCCAATAGAAAGGGGATTACTTGCCCAGGAGTCCTTAAAATATGTTTATCTTTGGGACGAAATCTAAGCCTCAGGATGATACTATGAGTCTAGGGGAGACTTGTACAGCACTCTATGGGAAAGAAGGACTCAATAGAATGTCAACAAATTCCTCTGGTAGCAACTAAAGGTTCAGTCCCTTCCAAGGGCATTTGAATACTTTGAACCATATGAGGTACCATATCTAATTATAGGCCTCTGTGAATCCTTTGCATGTGCTACGTTTTGGTGGGATGAAATAAAAGCTGTCCCATACCCAACATGCATTTGCTATCTTGAGGTTTTTTGGGTTTGTTTTTAAAGAAGCTGGGGACCCCTTTTATTCATATTTGGGGAAACCTAGAATGAACTATAGGCAATTTTTGTTTTAGAGATTTTCTTGAGTAACTCCAATGAAAGCAATGAGCTAAAAAGGAGAAATGACTTGGGGGGGGATCAGCCCCAAAGATCAGATCCAATCTGTACCAGCCCAGAGTCTTGGGGAGCCCCCAAAAGTCATTTTCTTTAACATAAAATCAGTATCTAGGTTTCTCCAAGTGGGGGACAAAAGAGTTTTTAGCTCCTGGGTAAGTACTCAAAGTAGGACATTCAAATCTAGCTGACTGGGGAACTCATCAAATTGATCAGGATTCCCTGATCAACCCTCTTTACAAATAGACTAAATAAGGTTTAGCCAAAAGCAACATGAAAAATCTGAGTAAAGCTGATCAACACCAGCATCCATCAGCAGGCAAAAAATTCCCAAACCATTATGTGTCACATGCTCCAGTTCTTCACCTTGGAGCTGGGCTTGGAGCAGCAACAGTATCTAGTCTGGGAGATGTTTTATGGAGAAAGGTTTCTTTGGGTCAGAGGGAAGGAATATATCTCAAGGAAAATCTACTATTGGCTCCCTTTTACTACAGGGAATAAATGAGTTAGTTCAGAGCAAACAACAGTGATTTCAAGTCTTAGGGCAGCACCAAGAACGAAATCATCCTAATACCTTGTATATGCACAGTATCTCAATTCATCCTTCTCAAAGTTCTTTCCTATTTATTCTCTCATTTCATCTTTGCAAAAATCTTATGAATAACTAGGGCAGAGATCATTATCCTCATAAGGCCTTGAGAGAGGAAAAGACCTGACTAGGGTCATACAGTGAGTTACTTAGAGAACTCAGAGTTAGAACCCAGGTCTCAGACACATAGCATACTATAACTGGAAAGTATCTCAGAGACCATAAGTCCAACTGGCTCATTTCACAGATGAGGAAACTTAGAAAAAAAAGGAGGGTGAGATGGTTTGGCCAGCTAACACACCATAGTGATAACTGGCTAAGGGGAGAGGGTTTACACCAAAATTTTCTCACTGGGGATGTGGGTGTTATGAACACACTCTTCCAAAGACATGGTTTAACAACATGAACTGTCCAAAAGAGATTAGATTTGCAGGCAAAAGGTCTGGTTTTCAGTCCTGGCTCTTTCACTGATTACCTATAAGACCTTGTACAAATCACTTCTCTCTGGGACTCAGTATCCAAATAATAAAATGGAGATAATGATGCTTATGCCGACTACCTCACGGATTGTGGTAAGAAAGTTTTCTTTGTAAACTGTAAAATCCTATATGTCATTGTGAGCTATTACCTTATTAGACTGTAAGCTCCAGTGTACCCAACATAATAATATTCAACAATGTTCAATAAATATTTGTTGTATTGAGTCGAACAATGGAACAGGTTGACTTGTGAGAGAGTGAGCTGCCTATTAGTACAAACATTTAAACAGAAGCTGGATGACCACTTTTAAGGGTCCATCTCCAAGAGATTTCTACGTGGGTTTGAAGTTGACTAGATGACCACTAATCGCCCTTCTAACTTTGAGAGCCTGTAATTTTAAGGTGTAACTAATAGTCTTAGATTATAACATTCAAGAATATGACTGAGACTTGTTAGGACATGCAGGACACAACAGGAAGCAGCTGAGAGGTAGGCATTGATTGGCTAGTTGGTTCTTCCCAATGTACAGTGGGTCTTCCCGCCGGGGTCTTCTCAGGAGCTAAGTCTTTGCTCCAGCCAGTCAGGGTCCTGCACACTCCCAGCCTGTGGTACTTTCTTAGAGGGCTCATCCCCATGTCTCCGTTCTTGGCTGCAGCTAGCTCCCAGGGCTCCCAGGGAAGTACGGTGGGTGCCGGTCCAGTCCCAGCAGCTTGTGTAAGCCAACTGCAAAGAAAGCTGTTGGAAGTATGAGCTGCTTTTGGCAAGAAACGCTGACAGAGCGGGATCTGGGGATGTTTACAGACTGGCGCCAACAGTTTTTCAGCTGAAATCTCCATGGTTAAAAACATAACAAGTGAGCAGTGCCCAGAGTTGGATTCATGGAAGAGAGGGAGAGAGGAAGAAAGAAGAGAGACAGAGACACACAGGCGGGGGGGGGGGGAGGGAGGAAGAGGAGAGAGAGAGAGAGAGAGAGAGAGAGAGAGAGAGAGAGAGAGAGAGAGAGAATTTGTTTGCTAGGAATGGGATCAGAAGAAGGGAAGGTGGAGAAATAAAACTAACCTTTATAGTGAAAACCGTATCCATATAGGGTCAGCCTAAAACTAAAGTTGAAAGAAATGGTCTATGGAATGCTAATATTTTTCCTCTCCTGGGCCTTCTCTCTACCAGTTCCTTTCCTGTGTCCCATTCTAGTAGGGCTTTGTTCTTGGTCTCCCATAAGGATCATAGAATCATAGATTTACAGTTAGAAGACCTTCAAAACCATAGGGTCCAGCCCCTATTTTACAGATAAACAAGCTAGGATCCAGAGAGGTGAAGTGATTTGCCCAAGGTCACCCAGGTAGTAAGTGAGAGAACTGAGATTTGAACCCAGAACCTGTGACTCTAATCCACCATTCTCTCCACTGTAGTAGGCATGACTGATAATAAATGGAAAAGGGAGCAGGATTGTTCTTTGTGGCTGCAGAGGATAAGGCTGGGAGCAATGGCAGAAGCTTCAGGGAGGCAAGTTTTGATTCAAAATAATGAAAAATTTGTTATCAATTAGAGTCATACACAAATTAAAATAGACTGCCGTGGTAATGAGTGAGTTCCATCTCATTGGAGATCTTTAAGCGCAGGCCAAATTGATGTAGACAGGAGTGTTCCTACTTCAGAGAGGGTTGAACCGGATTAAACCTTTGAGATCCCTTCCACCTTTAAGATGCTTTTATGTTAGAGTTAAGGACACAGAAAAGGAACTGGTAGGGGGAGGACCAGGAAAGGAAATACCTGAACATTCCACTGACCAATTCTGTCGACTTTAGTTTCACATCAGGCAGGCCCTATAGAGATGCACTTTTCACCATCTAAGTTAATTCTATTTCTCTACCGTCCCTTCTTCTTACCTCCATTCTTAGCAAACCAATCTCTCTCTCTCTTCTTGTGTCTCTGTCTCTGTGTTTGTCTGTCTTTTTGTGTCTCTCTGTCCCTCTGTGTGTGTGTGTGTGTGTGTGTGTCTAATCAAGTCTGACCTTCTGATGTTACATACTGAGATTCAGAGAAAGGAATTGACTGGCTCAGGATGACACGGTGGTGAAGTGAGGGCTAGAAGCCCAGTCTTCTGACCTAGTCCCATACTCTGTGCACTAAATCTGGCTATTTTTTTCTTCTCCCCTCATAGCCCTGAATTTCCCCTATTTCTCTTCATCTCTGATCTCTCTGTTTCACCTAGCAAATTCAGAAATGACCTATAAGCATATAGAATGGAAAGGAAAAGGAAATGTTTTCCTTTGAATTTAAAAAGAAAAAGGAAAGACAAGCTTTGCCTCTCCCCAATTAAGAGAACAAATACTTTTCAGGGTGTGTATTCCAGGACTGTTTGCCTGCCACATACTGACTTCACAGTGTAGGGGTCTTTATGCTGGAGCACAGCCCCTCTTATGCATGCCTGGTATTCAATTCATGCCCTTGGACAAAAGAGGGACAGGGCATGTGGGTAGCTCTATGCAGCCTCTCCCCAAAACTGCAGGCACAGATAAAAAGTATGAGCCCTGATAATGGGACAGAAAGTGTCACCTTCTTATGGACCAGATGGTATTGTAATGTCTCTCCAAATGACCACTGTGGCAAGGAAAGGTGGAAAGGTAAGCTTGGAGAGGGGTTGTTCAGTACCCCACTACTCCTAGAGATGGACATCTTTACAGAAAATTCCCACTCTGGTGCTGACAATGAAATTGGCACTCACTGGACCTCAAGAACTGAGCCAAGGTCCTTTCTTAGTACCAACAAAAAGGAAGCACACTGTAAATTGCTGACCCAGGCAAGTAGTCGTATGCAAATCATTTCTTTTCAAGGGAAGAATTCATTGACTTACCTTTGTCAACTCAGGCCCAGCCAGGTTCCTAAGGTATCTCTTTAGCCAGTCCCCTATTTAAAGGGACCTCTGTTTGTCCCTGATAATGTAATCTCTTGACCACCAATGGGGCACCACCAGGCAGCCATCTAGTTCCTGGGGCAACCTCATTGTTCAGGACTACTATGGGGCACAAATGCTCCACTGATCTGCTCAATGCAGAGAGTGATCTATAGAAAACTGAAGGGGGCTGCATGTATCAGCCCCAGCCCCATCTCTAGCTCTGAGTGGTCAGCACCCTATGGGGCATTGGTCAGAGTAAGCAATTGTATTTCCTGGCCCCCTTCATGCTAGGACTCCCATGCCTAGTGCCACTCAGCTCCTCCTGAAGTTGGGTGATAAATGCAAGCTTTTAAGCCAGAATGGATTGATTATTAATAGCTTAGATACCAGTTACAGGAACTGCAATAAAACTAGATTTTAATTCCCCTCTCTATTATGAGAGCTCATGTTTCAGTCAATCTGGAGACCAGAAGACTTTTTTTTTTCTTTTTGGAGGGACAAAGTGATTAGATTTATTGCAGCTATAAAAGATCATTGATGCACTTTAGCATGACTTTCTATTTGGCTTGTTTTAAAGGAAAGTGGGCAAGGCAGTCCCGACGTGGGCTGATGCTGGTACCCATGCTCAGTTGGGCACCTCTGCTTGGCGGTCTGCTGCTCTAGGGGGTAGTGCTGTAGAGGCACCAGGAAGATCAGAATTATGATCAATGTCAGAAACATACCCCAACCTCACCCTGGGGACTGCTTCACCCATCCTGAAAAAGAAGGATCAATAGGCTCATAGGCTTAGCACTAGAAGCACTACAAGTCATTGAGTCCAACTTCCTCATTTATAAATAAAGAAACTAAGGCCTAGAAAGAGGATATGCTTTGCTCAAAGTCTCACACAGACAGGAAATGTCAAGGACAAAATTTGAACCCAGGTCCTCTGAATTCAGATCAACTACTCTTTAGACTGTACCATGCTAAATTCAGACTGGATGCCAGGAGAGATTGGCATAGATGGTTGATTTCCCTAGTCTTTTCTCTGACTCTTATCTCAGACAAGAGTCATTCATTGACTTGCATGGCTGTAGAGGCTCTGAGAGAGATGTAGTTCTACATCTCCATTTTATAAGTAGGGAAACTCTGGACCATAGCAGTAAAGTAACAAGTTTGCTTTGTGAAAGAGATAGAAATAGTAAACCAAGCACTCCATAGACAACCATCTCTAGAGGATTCCTGTCAGCAGTCCACGCAGACCACTGGGACCAAAACCTCTCCATTATGGCAGGTGGCATTGCTACAGCTAGTGGATCCCTCGTAGTCGTCTACATTCAATTTGGCACTCGTGTGCTGAGCCTCCAGGACTGAATGAGGGTCACCAACAGGTTGCCTAAGATGGGGCAAACCAGCTTAGGTCAGAAAGCATCTGGACCAATCAGCAGTAGGATTTGGTGGCCACTGCATTTCCAGCCTAGGTGAGATAGGGAGATCCAGTTTCTAAAATCAAATCAAATCAAATCAAATTTCCTGACAGAGCACCTGAAATTCATGCACTAAGGAAAGAAGAGACAAACCACCTATAACTGCAAGGTGAATACCCTTTGGGCTATTGTTCTTGCCAAAAAAAATCCCACTTCAATCACTTTCTAGGCTCAGTGTCAAGATACTAGGCACTGTTAGTGAGTTGAGGAGGCCAGATCCACAGGGGAACAATAACCAAGAATGACTGGGGGTGGTGGTGGGGCAATCCCCATCTGCTGGCTCATTTCATCTCTGCCCCAAGGTAAATGGGCAGGTGCCAATCTCTAGGCTCTGCAGTGTGCTTGGAGCTATTATCTACCTAGGTAGTTTCTGCTCCCAAGACAACCAGGTGGATTCACAGAGCTGAGAAAGCAGGCGCAAGCCCACCACTCTGCGTACCTGTGGGATAGCCTTACCTGAACGGTGTCAGTGCCAGAGGTGCTGACAGAGACAGAAAGGGAGCGGTTTCCTTCTTTCTCCTCCTCCGAATCACATTCACAACCTGGCAATGGAACCCTTAGGACCATCTCTCAATACAGCATCACCTTCCTAATTAGCTGGTCTTGCATCAGCAAAAGTCTGAACTGTAGAGTATCTTTATAGACAGGCAGTTTTCGCATTTTGAACTACATACACTACATATAAGTCAGAAATGGGGCTGCAGAAGGGGGAAAGCAGAGGTCCTGCTTTAATGAACAGATAAGAATTGTTATAATTAGCATATCAAAGTCCCAGCCAGAGCAGAGCTGGGGGTGTAAGGGGTGGGGGGAAGATGGCCTGCTTACACAGCAGTTACATTGTTTGCGTGTAAATAGTACAGCTAAAAAGCCTGAAAACACTTAGTTCTTAGAAATGTTCCCCTTGAAATCTTGTTCATACCATTAACTTGCTTAGCAAACCCTTTTTTCAGAGATAAGCACAAAGGCAAACTTCAGCCCGTTCCCTGGAGTAACACCAGTTCAATTTATTGAAGTTTTTAATATAGGAGGAAAGAGAAATCAAAATTGCAGGTGGCCCAAAGGGCAAAGGAAAGACAAGTGGGAACACTCGGACTATAACATGTTAGCCACATTGACATGTCTACAAGAAATAGTATTAAAGACCTCATCAAAGACATGGAAGTCCAGAAAAGGATGGGAGTCTATCATGTAAAGAGATAGAGGGACAGAAGATCAACATCTCTAGTATGACACTGGTGACCTTGTGCTATTAAAGGAAGCAAAAGAGGCTTCCAGTGTTCTAGGATCTTAGATGTAGAACTGGGAGGAACCTTAGGGGTCACCTAATCTACCCCCATAATTTTACAGATAAGGATATAAGGCCAAAAAGGTAAAGTGATTTTTGCTAACCTAAGGTTACAAGGTAAGGTAGCAGAGTCAAGATTCTAATCCATGGCCTCTGACACCAAATCAAGCATGCAGTATACCACCTGTTATTGGGTGTAACTTCCATAGAGGATTTGGGGAAAAGCACAGAGGCATGGAAGAGTTGTGATTTGCTCTGGTGGACAATATGCTCAAACCTCTGAGAGCATAGACTCATCCGAGGGTCTGAGTTAAGGGAAAAGGAAAGGCGTCTGGAATCATAGAAAGAACACTGAACTGGGAATCAGAACACCTAAGTTCTAGTTCTGGCTCTGGCTCTACTCACCACATGACCTTGGGCAAATTGCTTCCTTTCTCTAGGCCTCGGTTTCCCCTTCTGCAAAATAACAGTTTAATCTATCAATAAGCATTTACTAAATACCTACTATGTTTGAGGCACTGTGCTGTGCACCAGGGACAACAAAGGCAAAAAGTGAAACAGATCTTACATTTTAGGGGGAGACAAATTATATACATACAAGCATATTCAAAATGTATGTATATATAGAGAGAAACACATATACACAACATAATGGGGAGGGGGAGTTAAGGGAATAAGGAGGCCCTAGTAGAGAGTGGAAAATTAGAAAAGGCTTCATGTAGGAGGTGGTATTTGAGCTAAACTTTAAAGAAAACCAGGAATTCTAAGAGGTGGAAGGGAAGAGGGAGGGCATTCCAGGCATGTGCAATGGGAAAGGGAATGTCCTTTGTAAGAAACAACAAGGGCAGTCTGGCTGGATCATGGAATTCATGAAGGGCAGTGAGGTAGAAAGCAGCTAGAAAAATAGATTGAAACTAGAGGTGGAAAAGCTTTCAGTGCCAAAAAGCGGCGTTTTTCTATTTGATCCTGACAGTAACAGGAAGTCAGTGGAGTATTTTAAGTAAGAGAATGAGATGGTAAATAACTTTATCTTATGAAAATCACTTTGGAAGTCATGTGGAAGATGAACTGGAGAGGGCTAACAGAAGGCAGGGAAACTGATTGGGAGATTTATACAATAGTTCCAGCTTGAGGTGATGAGGACTTGAACTAGGTTGATGCTATGTGAGAAGGGAAAAGAGAATGGATGTAAGAGGTGCTGTGGAGGGAGAATGGACGAGACTTAGCAACGGATTGGATACATAGGGTAAGGAAGAGGGGATACTTGAAGATGACACTGAGGTTGAGAAATAGCTGGAGGGATGGTGGCCAAGATAGGGAAATTCAGAATCCAAGTGGGTTTTGGATGGAGTTGGACTAAATGATGTCTCAAGCTGCCTTCCAGAAGGTCTATGGTTTTAAAAGATAATGCTGGGGCAGCTAGGTGGCGCAGTGGATAGAGCATTGGCCCTGAAGTCAGGAGGGCCTGAGTTCGAATCCAGCCTCAGACATTTAACACTTACTAGCTGTGTGACCCTAGGCAAGTCACTTAACCCCAATTGCCTCACCAAAAAGAAAAGAAAAAAGATAATGCCTCTGACCTACAACAAAAGTGGGAGACAGTGATAAGTAGCAGGAAACACAGGGACTCAGGATGAACAGGGCAGCAGGTTGTACAAGGTAGGCCAAAAGTCATCATGTTACCTTTTTGAAAATTATTTTTTCTTAATTTTTTGCCATTTATGAGATTTGATTTTTCACACATAATATAAATTAATTTCCTATATATACTGTATATGATGCCATGGTATTGTAAATTAAAAACAAAAAATAAAGAAGTTATTAAATATTGAAACCCCTTTGTAACTTTTGGCCTACCCTATACAAGAAAGAATATTGGATTTAAAGAATAGTGGATTTAAATCCTGGCAGTTACTTACTTACTATCTGTGTCACCTTCAGCAAGTAATTTCTTTTCCCTGGGACTCTCATCTGTAAAATGTGAGAATTGGGCTAGATGACCTCCAAGCTCTTTTCCAGCTCTGGTATTCCATATTCCAAGGTTCTGTCCAGGTCTAAATCTGCTGAGGAAGCAGGTTGTTGTGGCCGTTCAATCATGTCCAACTCTCTGTGACCCTATTTGGAGTTTTGTTGGCTAAATACTGGAATGGTTTGTCATTTCCTCCTCCAGCTCATTTTTACAAATAAGAAACTGAGGCAAACAGGGTAAAGTGACTTGCCCAGGGTCACACAGCTAGTAAGTGACGGAGGCTGGATTTGAACTCATGAAGAAGAGTCTTCCTGATTCCAAGCCCAGCACTCTATCCATTGTGCCACCTAGCTGCCGAGATAAGGATAAAAGCAAACAAAAAATAAAAATGAAAAAGATCTCAAACATGAACTGATCTCCCCTGTCAGTAGGCCCTGAATTTCTAACTGCCTGATTTACATCTCCAGAATGAATCCTTATGTTCATTAACTCCAAGTCAGGCTTTTATGCAGTTTCCTAAAACCCCTTCCTCCTATTAAACACTATGCCAAGTTTCCCTTGTTCTTTCTCTCCCTGCTATAGCCTCCATCAGACTCTGCAGCTCTTCCTCCTTTCTCCTGCTTCATTCTTCTGCCAAAATTAAGTGATAAGACACAACATTATAGCCACTTTCCCAGTGTACACTGATTAACCTTCCTCCCTGCTTGATATATAGCATTGTAATGGGCATCCTTAGCATCCCTTCAAACATACTCTGGGCATTCTCCAACCTACATTGTTACTCACAGCTGTTCCCACTGGCTGGCATGTCTTCCCTATGTAGGATTCTACCTCTATTTAAATCTGTATAGAACCTTCAGGTCCACACTCAAGTCCTACCTGCTCCACAAAACCTTCCCCTTGTTAACCAATCCCAAAGTCTCTTTCTCCTGATTACATACTGCCTGGTGTCAGTTAACTTTCTATGTATAGGTCCAAGGCAACCAGGTTGCAGTGGGTAAAGCACTGCATCAGGAGTCAGGAAGGACTCAAATCTTGCTTCAGACACTTATCAACTGTGTCTGGGCAAGTTACTTAAACTGTCTGCCTCAGTTTCTTCAACTATAAAAAAGAGATAAAAATAGCACTTACCATCCAGAGTTGTGGTGAGGCTCAAATAAGATACTATTTGAAAAACATTTAGCACAGTGTCTGGTACATAGTAGGTGTTTAATAAATGCTTATTTCCTTCCTTCTTATTTTCCCAGATATACTATCAACTATCAGCAGGGACAAAGAAGACAAGATGTCTTACATTTCTTCTGAATAGCACCCAACATAGTGCCTTATATTTAGGGAGCACAGTATTTGTTGAATAAATGGAGTTTGAGTATATGGCAGGAATGGGGATAGGAATGGGACAGGAAGCTCACCCAAAGGATGGTCAGACTATGTCCCTGAAGTGCTAGGGAGGGGGGCTTTTGGAGGTCAGGGAAAAGCAGTGATCTGAGACCCTGGACACTTTACTTTGTGGACTAATCTTCTTTCCATTGGATTCTAGGCTTAGGTTTAGGTTGAGAGTTAGAAAGAACCTTTAGAAGTCATCAAATTTGATCCTTTTATTTAATAGATGAAAAGTAATAGGCAGCATTTACATGGCACTTTAAGCTTTACAAAGCACTTTACATGTCTTATCTTATTTGATTCTCACAGAAACCCTGTGAGATAGATGTTCCTATTATATCAATTTTGCAGATGGGGAAACTGAACCTGAGAGAAGTCAAATGACTTACCCAAGGTAATGCAGTTAGTGACTAGGGCAGGATTTGATCAGGTCTTCCTGACTCCAAGTCCAGCATTCACTTTATCTGAAGTACCACCTCGTCAGACAGCTAGTAAATGTCTAAGGCCAGGATTTGAACTGAAGTCTTCCTGACTTTAACCAATTCTGGTGCCATAATGGATAAGACTCTCATCCTGGTAATGAGAAGACAAAAAAGAGAACCCCAAACTTCTTCCAAGACTCACTGCCTGTGAGAGGTATGACCTCCATGTTGGAATACTGGAAATCATTAGATTCTAAAAGTAAGAAAGAGCTCAGGAAGGAGGAAAGGAAGATCCAATAGGTAGTGGGGGATTGGGATTGGCTAGTGAGGACCCAGTTCATATGAACACACACAACATATTCTGATGCCATCCCTGCCTAGCTGGCTGAGCATGCAGTTACTATTTCCAATCTGGCCTCCTTTTCATTCCTGAGTTCCAGTGAGAAAGGAAGCCTTGGGCCTTTATCTGCTCACCTGGGCCACAGACATGGGACCCATGTATGTGACCCACCTCTGCTCTTATTTCTTTCCATTCATTTATTCCTTCTCTTTTTTGTTTTAGTGAGGCAATTGGGGTTAAGTGACTTGCCCAGGGTCACACAGCTAGTAAGTGTTAAGTGTCTGTGGATGGCTTTGAACTCAGGTACTCCTGACTCCAAGGGCTGGTGCTCTATCCACTGCGCCACCTAGCTGCCCCCATTCCTTCCCTTATAGCACAAAGTATTGGACCAGGAGTATTGGACCTTGTGAGCTTTGGAAAGTTGGGAGAGTGAGCCTCCAGATATTGGGGACCATGTCAGATTTTATGCACAGTCAAGCCCTGCAAGGAGCTTAACCCAGTGGAGAAGTGGAGAAGCAGCTGTTCATTCATCGACTAGGTGGCATTTGGAAGTGAACTTGGCAGGCCAAATATTTTGTAGAGATTACCTACTTTTCCCAAGGACCAAAGAGGTAAATGGTAGCATATGCCCCAATTCTTCTAATGGGTTATCTCTGGTCTTATTATATCTCCTCAGTAAATATCCTTTTCTAGCAACTGATGGATGTTAATTGGTTAGATGATAAGGACCAAACTACTCATTAATGATCAAAATTGGGGAGAACACAATTTTTTTTAGTGAGGCAATTGGGGTTAAGTGACTTGCCCAGGGTCACACAGCTGGTAAATGTTAAGTGTCTGAGGCTGGACTTGAACTCAGGTACTCCTGACTCCAGGGCTGGTGCTCTATCCACTGCACCACCTAGCTGCCCCGGAGAACACACTTTAATGGTAGGGAAGGGGTCAAGCTGATATATTCAAGAAAGACAGGCACACTGTCCTTCAGAAAGACACTCAGAACCCTAAGGATTAGACTAAGCCTATCTTTGTTCTGCTGGGCCTGATTCATTATGGAGAGTGAAAGTCAAGATAAGGAGCCTCAGATGCCCTGGAGTTTCTGAAATACTACATAATATCCTAGAAATTAGAGCTGGAAGAGACTTCAAGGATCACTTGATCCAATATCTTCATTTTATAGATGAGGCAATCTTATCAGTGAGGCTTTCCTTATAACAAAGACAGTGGTGAAGCAAAACCAGCTGACACACTGACTACATCTGACAGTGTATGCAATATTCTGTACCCATAGTCTCTCACTTCTTCAGGGAAAGGAGGAAGGTCAGGAAAAAGAATCAGTTGGAAGAAGCTGGAAGCTGGAAAAGCTTTGAATATGACCTCAATGATAGACTGAAGTTGGTATCTGAGAACTAAGCTAGTGTGGAGAGATTCATCCCAGTTAACTTATCACTACGTAAAGGATTCTTTTTTTTTTTCTTTCTTTTTTTTTTTTTTAGTGAGGCAATTGGGGTTAAGTGACTTGCCCAGGGTCACACAGCTAGTAAGTGTCAAGTGTCTGAGGCCGGATTTGAACTCAGGTACTCCTGACTCCAGGGCCGGTGCTCTATCCACTGCGTCATCTAGCTGCTCCCGTGATGGATTCTTTGATAAAGCATCCCATGAAACAAAAATGAATAAAAGATGGCCCTCTCTCCTACATAGCCTCCTTCCACCTCCACAGTGACAGTGGTGGGGTGGTAGAAAGAAGGTCAGAGCGTACTAAGATCACAGTTGTTTTTTTCTTTTCTTTTTTTTCTTTTTTTTTTTTTTGCGGGGCAATGGGGGTTAAGTGACTTGCCCGGGGTCACACAGCTAGCAAGTGTCAAGTGTCTGAGGTCGGATTCGACCTCAGGTCCTCCTGACTCCAGGGCAGGTGCTCTATCTACTGCACCACCTAGCTGCCCCCTTTCTTTTCTTTTTTAAAAGAAAGATTATTTAGCATTTTATTTTTCCCAAATTACATGTAAAAACAACTTTAACATCCATTTAAAAACTTTGTGTTGGGGCAGCTAGATGGCGCAGTGGATAGAGCACCGGCCTTGGAGTCAGGAGTACCTGAGTTCAAATCCGGCCTCAGACACTTGAAACTTACTAGCTGTGTGACCCTGGGCAAGTCACTTAACCCCAATTGCCTCACTAAAAACAAAAACAAATAAAAACTTTGTGTTCCAAATTCTCTTCATTCCTCCTTCTCCACACCCCACCCCCTTTAAGAAAGCAAGCAATCCAATAAAAGTTATACATAAAATAAGAGTTTTTAGATCATCTAGAAACACTAATTTAACTGGTGGTACTCTAAATGTGTGATCTTTATTCAATGACCAACAAATTGATGTATTATTGGAAGAACTAAACCACACCAATAGTGACAGTCTTTCATTAATGGAAAGTAGAAGACAGAAGGAAATTGCAGCCAAATGGAAAAATGGCTCACATATTCTCCTTGGAGAGGCAAATAAAGAAGTTGGCAGAGTCAGTTTTATAGTGTGCCCAAAGGCAATAAGAAACATTATTTCATGGAATACTTGGTCATTATTTTCCTAAAGTGTTCATGATATACAGAAGCAAAAAGATTGTTGTGATAATCATGGAAACTTATATACCAAGGAGGTAAAGAAATTCTATAAAGAACTTGAAAAATTTTTGCCAAACTCAACCCAACATATACTTTTCTATTTTGGTAGCTTAGATGCAAAGATGGCCATAGGTAAGGATTGTAAAAAGCACGTGAGACAATATAATTTTGGCTTAAGAAATGAAAGAGCAGGGGCAGCTAGGTGGATAAAGCACCGGACCTGGATTCAGGAAGACCTGATTTCAAATCCAGCCTCAGACATTTGACAATTACTAGCTGTGTGACCCTGGGCAAGTCACTTAACCCTCATTGCCCCACACAAAAAAAGAAATGAAATGAAAGGGCTACATGGTATACTAGAGAGGTGTCCTTGAACCCAGAAAGGTCAAGGTTCAATTTCTGCCTCTGACACAAAACTGTCTTGTGACTCTAGACAAGTCATTTACCTAAGCTTTCAGTTTGAGAGAAAATTCTCTAAGACCAGAAATTGCAGGAAGGTGTTGACCTGCACTAATAGAGGAAATTTCCTCACCCAGAAGTTCCCTATGCCAATGAAATTACAGGTCCAGCAACTATCTGTAGCTCTTAGAAATGGGGCAGGGGAGGGGAGAGGTGAGGGGGGTGGAGGCCAATGGTTTGTAAACTACTGAGAAACATCATATCAGGAGCTTTAATTGAGAATTTTGGCATCTGAGTCCAGGTCAGCTGTGGGGGTGAGGCGGGGGTGGGGTGTTGGCACAACATAGGATGTGAAGGAAGGGTTCTAAGGTATGATCATACCTGTGCATAGCCAAAGTAGAGTAGAGGGAGAGGGTCATTGAGGAACAAAGTTGAGGAACTGGAAGCTCATGATACCTGAAAGGGACAGAGATTGGGGTGGAGAAGAAGACTGTGAGCCAGGTACTAAAATTGTTGAAGAGGAAATGTGACCTGGAGTTTACAGGTGATAGCAACAAGGATCCAAAAGGAGTGGAGTGGATTTTAAAGGAGGGGATATGGTTGCTGTATGATGGTAGAGGGAGGCTCTGAAAATAGTTATAGAGCATGAGGAACATGTTAAGTCCTCCTTCTAAACCTGTGTGGGAGGTTGGGGGTGAGGGGTGGGAGCAGGATGGAAAAAAACAGAGCACACCATCTTGGAAAGATTGTAGAGATAAGTCTGTCTTCAAGAGAAATCTAGGTTTCAGGGAGGACCAGAAGATATCTGAGAAAAAGAGATCTAGAGGGGGCAGCTAGGTGGCACAGTGGATAGAGCACTGGCCCTGGATTCAGGAGAACCTGAGTTCAAATCCAGACTCAGACACTTGACACTTACTAGCTGTGTGACCCTGGGCAAGTCACTTAACCCCAATTGCCTCACCAAAAAAAAAAAAAAGATCTAGAGTCATGGGATCCTAAATTTATTAGAATTGGAAGGGACCTTGGATGTCATCCAACAAAACATTTTACAGATGAGGAAACTGAGGCCCCAAAGCATGAAATACCTTGCCCATGTATACACACACCCTCTTTGTTCAAGAAGAAAGTTCTAGGAGGCAGCTAGGTGGCACAGTGGATAAAGCACCGGCCTGGATTCAGGAGGACCTGAGTTCAAATCTGGCCTCACTTAACCCCAATTGCCCTGCAAAAAAAAAAGAAAGGGAGAAAGGAAGGAAGGAAGGAAGGAAGGAAGGAAGGAAGGAAGGAAGGAAGGAAGGAAGGAAGGAAGGAAGGAAGGAAGGAAGAAAGAAAGTTCTAAGCATTGACCTGATAGGTACCTAAAAGTATCAGTGAAAAAAATGAAACTGATTCTATCTACTATATCATCACATAGAAGAAACAACTGGTTACTGGTTTGGGGAACTATTTGAGCATCAGTTGTCATTGTACAGTCTGACCACAGAGTAATTAGACCAAAAGCCAAAATCAACATCAAATTAGATTGAGCCATGTTACCATGAAATACATCTGAGCTATCACCTTAAATAATTCAGATACATCTATATGCAGCACCTCACTCATGTGGAGTTGAATTTAATAAATATTTGTTGAATTGAATTGCTATTTTCAGATCCAGTTTACTCTCATTATGATGGAGGAAAGCAGAGACACTGGCCAAACAGCAGATAATGTGGCATGAAGCCTTCCATGATCAAACCTCTCTGGAAAGATGGTGTTCTTCTGACCTCACTGCATCTCCTTCATGCACATATCATGTAATCTTCTATATCCCAGTTCTTGCTGTTTGTGCTTCACTCTCCTACTAGACTGAGTTCCATGAGGACAGGGACTCTGTCTTATTCAAACATTGTATTCCTCCTATGGACTACCACAGTGCTCGGCAAACAATAAGTGCTGACTAAATATTTCTTGAATGAATGAATGAATGAACTTTTGTGTTCCAAGACCCATCAAAATGCCTTTTAGATTGGGGGAATTTTATGACTTCACTCACATCCTCTATTAATTGCTCTCTTGAAATTACCTTGGATTTATTTATATCTCTACAAATTATATCTTTCCAGTAGAATGTAAGAAATGTGAGAGCAAGGACTGTTTCCTTTTTATATATCTAAAGTCTACAATGCCTGCTGACTAGTAGGTATTTAATAGAACTCAATTGAATTGAATTGAATTAATAGTGTAGGAGGAAAACCTGCTAAATTTGGAGTCAGAAGATCTGGGTAAAATCCTCGCTCTACCTCTTTCTACCTGTGTGATGGTGGTCAAGTCATTTTACCCTTCTGGGTATCAGTTTCCTCCCCTGTAAAAGGGATTTATACTAGATGATCACTAATCTAGTCTAGGATAGCTAGAGGGCCCAGTGGATAAAGTGCTGGGCTTGTAGAGTTCAAATCTGGCCTCAGACACTTACTAGCTAGGTGACCCTGAGCAAGTCACTTAACCCTGTTTGCCTCAGTTTCCTCATCTGTAAAATGAGAAGGAAATGGAAAACCACTCCAGTAACTTTGACAAGAAACCCCACAGGACTCATGAAGAATTAGACACTACAGAACAATAGCATTCAAACTTCAGATCTTTCTAAAGGTGTGGAATCCTTCCTTTGCATCTGAAAGGGATTTCCTTTACATGTCAGTGTCTTTTTTTTTTCTTTAAAAAATTCAAGTCTGCTAGAAGGGATCTTACTAGTCATCTAGTCTAACCTCTTCATTTTACATAGAGGTTATGTGATTTACTCAGGGTCACAGACATAGATGATTGTGCACACCACCCAAGACCAGAGAACTATCAGGAGACACTGCCAAGGTGTCTCTGTTTTTTGAAGAGCTTCTGCCACTGTCCCCTAACTATGATTTTTGGAGTGTATCTTTAGTCCAGGGGTTGTGGTCAGGGAGGAAATAACTAGAGAATTAAGCCTTGTGCCCCAGTCCCACTAGGAAAATGGTTTCCTCTTTTTGTGTGTCTACTGGTGTCCTAATCACGTGACCAAGGTAAAATGGAATCAACCAGACATATGCTTTACAACATATCTTTACTCAGAAGGACTACTCGAATAGATCTGTGATAATATCAATTTCAGAATCCCCTCAGGGATTCAGACAGACCATACCCTATCTGTGCCTGTCCATCCTGGGTGACTCTTATTCATGTTCTCCCAAAAGTTGGTAAGAGGGGCAACTAGGTGGTGTAGTGGATAGACCACTGGCCCTGGAGTCAGGAGGACCTGAGTTCAAATCCAGTCTCAGCCACTTGATACTTACTAGCTGTGTGACCCTGTGCAAGTCACTTAACCCTAATTGCCTCAAAAAAATAAGATTGAATTCCAAAAGTTGGTAAGAAGGGGCTCACTCAATGTGCTAGAGGTCTCCCTTGCTTTGTTCCACCATCAGAGGGTACCAGTGGACCACCCCACCTGTCCACCTGTCATCACTCATTCTTGCTACATGGCCAGCCCATCTTCTTTTCCTATTATACAATTATTTGATGACACCCTTTACCCTGGTCAAAAGAAACAAAAGGAATCCAATTGGATCAGAGGATCTGCATTAAAAGCAACTTTTAAATGACTGCGTGCGCAGCTTTTCTCAGACCCAAATTACCCACAACCAATCTATTGGCATACTGAACTCTAGAGTGAATAAAGACATAATTCAGGTGTCTAAACTGCCTCCTGGCAACTGCTCCCATGAGGAACATGTGATATTCCCATGACTGTTCCACCTGTAGCCTCCAGGAGGGTCACAGTCCGTTGAGGGAACTTATGAAATGGGATAGCTTGGCTTTTCCTTATAGCTCAGGAAAATTGACATGTGAGGCCTCCCCAACCTGGATTCAGCTTCAGGGTCTTTCTCCAACTGCTTCTCCCTCCTGCCAGCTGCTCCACCCTGGCCACATACTTCTTGCCTCTCTTATCTCTCCACTCTTTTCAAGAACCAGCCCCTGTCTGCTGGCCCCATAATTTTCATGATAGAAAATTGGCATAGAAGTGGAATAAACTTTGTCCTGATCACCATCTTGCCTTCTCTCTCTCCTCCTCTGTTTTGGAAAATTCTCCTCCAGCCCCTGCCTCCTTTGCTGCTGCATTAACCACATTTCTACCCCTGGCCCTTCTTCATTGTGCCTCAACTCTATAGACACACCCACCCTGCAGACCCCTGGCACTATCATCTGACCTACAAATGTAACCTAGGAACACCAAAGCCTTGCTTTCTGTCTGATCATTGAGCACCCTTCCCATCCATCCTGAAGTGGAGTTTCCTTTATGTATTAGCTCCCCTAATCAGAATGTCAACTACTTGAGAGTAGGGCCTCTCTCAATCTTTCTGTTTGTCTTCCCAGTGTTTAGCACAGTGTTCAATCCATAGTCAGTGCTTAATAAATACTTTTTAAATTCATTCATCCATTTACCTTCATAAACTCCATGAGTGGAGCAACTGAGGAAATGATTAGACAGGGCATGGATATAACCGTTACATGTCATGTAGGTCTTGTATTTTAAAATTGGCCGCTATAATTACAAGGTCATAGATTTAAGAGCTGGAAGATACCTCTAGGGTCATCTTATCCGACCCTTTCATTTGACAGAGGAGGAACTGAAGCCCAGAGAGGTTAGACTTGCCCAAGGTCACAAAGGTTATAAGTGACAGAGCAAAGGTTTGAACCTGTGTCCTTTGACTCCAAATACACCATTGCTTCCACGTGACCAGGCCTTCTCCTGCCATTCTACCACTTTCCCCACCCAATAGAATGAATGTAAGATCCCTAGCTTCCCCCACTGTTAGCACTGCTTTATTTTGGTTTTGTATCTTCTGCATCTTTCTCAGAGCCTGACACACAGTAGGCATCCAAATAATGTTGTCAAACCAAATTGAATTAATCTCAAGGTGACATCTCACCATCCTAAAATTGGTGCTAGGGGCAGCTAGGTGGCGCAGTGGATAGTGCACCAACCCTGAAGTCAGGAGTACCTGAGTTCAAATCTGGCCTCAGACACTTAACACTTACTAGCTGTGTGACCCTGGGCAAGTCACTTAACCCCAATTGCTTCACTTAAAAAAAATGGTGCTAACTGGAGAGTGCTAGAAGAAAGCTTCAGGAAATTAATTCCTGAGGTGGAACAATAGCTCATTTGACCTATTAGGTTCCTTCAAACTCTGGGAGTCTACCATTCTATCTTAGAGTATGTTCCAGGGCCTAGATAGAGACAGTAACCCATACCTTTGCTGTCTCCCCTGCTAGTGATAATAATGGCAGGCATTCCAACCCAGGCAAGATGGTGGAAAGGGGGTGTGTGTTGAAGGGATTATCTTGCCTGTTCCAATAGAAAGCTGTGGCAATGAACTAAACTAATAGGTGAAACCGAAGGTAGATACATGAAAGCAGGACAGCTACTAATTGGCTTCCATTTACTTTAAGATCAGAACTAGAAGGGAGGTGGCACAGTGGATAAAGCACCAGCCCTGGATTCAGGAGGACCTGACTTCAAATCCGGCCTCAAACACTTGACACATAATATCTGTGTGACCCTGGGCAAGTCACTTAACCTTCATTGCCCCGCCAAAAAAAAAAGAAAGAAAAAAAAAGATCAGTGCTAGAATTTAAAACTAAAAGACCTTGAGGCTCTAGGGTCAAAGCCTCCACTCCCACATTCGAACCAAGGCATCTAACACTGAGAACTGAGAAGAAATTGTTACCTCCATGACAAATGGCTCCTAACACTTCTAATAAGTGTTATTAATGTAATAAGCAATTTGACACAGTTGTTGCAAAACCTCAATATTTTCTTTAAAAAAATAATCAATTGGTACTTAATTTCCATACAATAACTGTCTTATTAAATCTAAATTTAATGTGTATTTGGAAATCTTAATTTAAAGTGTTACTGCATTCGCCATCTGCTCTCCTCTTTCAGTACAAATGTGGTAAGAGCATAATTCAGAGTTGTATCATAAAACTAAGATATAAGGGATTAAAATGCACAACTGTGCTGTTCTATCAGTGCTGGCTGTCTGGTCTGCTTTGCTCCACTCCCAGGTCCAATACAACTCAGGGGTAGGGGCGGGGCATCTATCTCTTGAGTTTTGCAATGGGCAGGGCTCAGCTGGACTTCTGAAGTTTTGGTTAATGTCAGAGTTGCCAACAAGATAAAACTGAAACTTCTCTATTCTGGCCTTATCAATCCTCTTCAGAAACATCTTTGGCACTTCCCTATTGCTTACTGGTTAATGTTAAAACCCCTTTGCCTAACATTCAACACCCTCCACAGTCTTGCCCCTTTCTACCTTTCTGACCTTATTTCATATTATCCCACTCTACATATTCTATATATTAGTTAATTTTGACCACTTACTCCCTGTCTTGGGACAATTAGGTAGTACAGTGGATAGAGCACTGTGCTTAGAGTCAAGAAGGTTGAGTTCAAATCCAGCCTCAGATATTTATTGGCTGTGTGAACCTGGACAATTCACTCAACCCTTTTTTGTCTCAGTTCCTTATCTGTAAAATGGGGGCACACTAGAGAAGGAAATAACAAACCACTCCAGTACCTTTGCCAAGAAAACCTCATGGGGTCACGGAAAGTCAGTTACTACTTAACAGCTGAACAAGAAACTTATTTTCTCCCCTGTACTCTTCTACCTCCTTGCCTTTCATCAGACTTTCTGTTTTGCCTAAAATGTCCTAATTTTCATCTTTAAAATTCATAACCATTGGGGAAGCTAGGTGGCGCAGTGGATAGAGCACTGGCCCTGGAGTCAGGAGTACCTGAGTTCAAATCTGGCCTCAGACACTTAACACTTACTAGCTGTATGACCCTGGGCAAGTCACTTAACCCCAATTACCTCACTTAAAAAAAAGAAAGAAAGAAAGAAAAAATTCATAACCATCATTTAAAGCCCATAATACCTTCTACAATTCTCTTCTCCTAATATTGTAGATTTAGGAACTTAAAGGTCATCAAATCTTAGCCCCTCGTTTGCAGATGAAGAAACTGAGACTCAGAGAAGGGGCAGGGACTCATTCAAGGTTAGATGCTGATTCCTAGCAGAACTGGAACTAGAACTCATCTTGTGATTTTGCTATCCCAAAGCACATTTCTGTGGATCTGTAGAGGAATTTAGAGGTGGGAAATAAAGGAAGATGGAGGAACTCGCCATGGGATGACATTGATTTTCTCAGTAACTAGAGTTTTTTTTTTCTTTAAAAAAATTCTGAACATTTCCATATACATTGCAGAATAAGAGTAGATTATACATGAAAATGTGAATTTATTATGTAGAACTTACTTTTCTTTTTTAAAATATATAATAAGTTCAATATGTAACTTTCAAAGCTAGCCTTCTTATCTGTGATTCCTTTTGACCTTTCTGTTCTCTTTCCATTTCATTTTTTGGAAGAAACCCTATCCCAACTCACCCTCTTCCTCCTACTTCCTCCTACCAATTGAAAGAAAAAACAAGACCAATGTAACTGATAGTCAAGCAAATCAAACTCCTACATTGGCCATGTCCAAAAATCTATCTCTCATTCTGCATCCTGAATCTATCATCTTTCTATCGGGAGATGGGTAACATTTCATATCCGAAAAGAAAATTTGTTAACAATAGATTAGGAGTTGGAGGGAATCTAGATTTCAATAAAAATGTTTTTAAGTATTTGTTTCAATAGAGCAAAATGCTGATTTAAAGGTCCTCCTCCAGGAAGGAGTATCCCGCACAAGTAAAAATTATACAAAGTTATACAAGATTATTTAAAATATATAGCAGGGGCAGCTAGGTGGCACAATGGATAGAGCACCAGCCCTGAAGTCAGGAGGACCTGAGTTCAAATCTGGCCTCAGACACTTGACACTTACTAGCTGTGTGACCCTGGGCAAGTCACTTAACCCCAATTGCCTCACCAAAAATATAAAATAAAATAAAATATATAGCAATACAAGTAGACATCTATACCAACAGCTATCTGGGAGTAGCTGACATTAGAACCTCATTCTCATCTGAACTGGTCAAAAGAAGGAAGAATAAACATAAACACGCATGCACAGGGTTGGGTTCAGAAATACATGTCACTCAACAGGAAAATAAGAGGGAAAGGGGACAAAGGGCAAGGAGGGAGATAAAGAGACAGTAGATTAAGGTAGGGATTAGTCTTAAGCAAAGCAAACTCTAAGTATTTACAAAAATATTTATAGCTCTTTTTGAGGAGGCAAACAATTGAAATCTGAGGGGATGCCCATAAACTGGAGAATGGATGAACAAGTGATAGTATATAAATGTTATACAATACTATTGTGTTAACTCTTATTGTTGTAATGACTAAGCAGGATTCCAGAAGACTAATGAGGAAACATGCCATTCATTTCCTGATAGAGAGGTAAAAGACTCAGAATGCAAAATGAGACAAATTTGTTTGGACATGGCCAATGTGGAAATTTGTTTTGATTGACTATACATGCTTGTAATGGGCTTGGTTTTTCTTGTGTTCTCAAGTAAGGGTGGGGTGGAGGAGTGATAATATAGCAACCGAGAGTACCTTATTCAATAAATGATTATAAATACCAAGTGAAGCATAAACAGGGAGATATATGCTTGCCAAAGGTATTTACCATCATCATGGAAGAGATCCAGTTCAAAATCCAAATTTAAGAATGGTGAGGTGCTACAGATGTGCATATTTGTGGACAACATTGTATGATGCTTATATCAAGCTGTGGAAAGTTATAAGGCTTTCAAAACAAGAACCATAATCACTCAAAAGAGTTTGGCCTTTCTCTTCACGCAGGAAAAAAATATAACTGCACCAATCAAACAAATATTTATTAAGTGCTTATAATGCGTCAGGTTTTGTGCTAAGTACTGGGGATAAAAAGAAAAAGCAAAACCAGTCCCTGACCTCAAAGAAATTGATCCATATATGTGCATATATATATACATATGTGCATGTGTGCATATGTTTGTGTATGAAGTCCCTACAAGCTAATGTTAGAGGGGAAGGCACTGGCACTTGTGGAAGAAAGAAGCTTGGGATCAGGAAAGGTCCCCTGTAGAAAGCTGCAGTTGAGCTGAGATTTATAGGAAGCCAGGGATTGATTCTAAGAGGTCTTGGTGAAGAGGAAAAACATTCCAGGCATGGGAGATCATGCAAAAACATGGAGATGGGAGATGGAACATCTTGTGTGAGAAACACAAGCAGGCAAGGATACCTGGATCACAGAGTGTGTGGACAGGGAATAACATGTAAGAAGACTGAAAAGACAGCAAACGGCCTGGGTGTGAAGAGATTTAAATGCCAAACAGAAACGTTTCTATTTGATCTTAGAAGAAGTTGAGCTATATGGAGAATGGATCAGACAGGACAGAGACCTGAGTCATAGCGACCCATTAGGAGGCTATTACATCCACATCCACAGAAAGAGCTGATGAAGTCTGAATGCAGATTGAAGCATACGATTTTCACTTTATTTTTTCATAGTTTTCCCCCCTTTTGTTCTGTTTCTTCTTTCCCAACATGACTAATATGGAAATATGTTTTATGTGATTGCATATATACAATCTATATCAAATTGCTTACTGTCTTAGAGAAAAGGAAAGGGAAAGAAGGAGAAAGAAAAATCTGGAACTCAAAATCTTTACTTCTTTTTTGGGGGGGGGCAATTGGGGTTAAGTGACTTGCCCAGGGTCACACAGCTAGTAAGTGTCAAGTGTCTGAGGCCAGATTTGAACTCAAGTACTCCTGAATCCAGGGCCAGTGCTTTATCCACTGCGCCACCTAGCCGCCCCCCAATTTAATTTTTATGCCAACCCATGATACATCAAAACCACAATGGGGAAAGTCTTGATTTGGGAGCACTTTACAAAGCCTTAAAGAACTATACAAATGATAGTTTATAGTAGTAGGAATAACAACAACTCACATTTCTGTAGAACTGGAAGGATTACAAAGTGCTTTCCTCACAACAACCCCAACATAAATAGTACAAATATTATTATCATCATTTTACTGATGAGGAAAATGAAGCTCAAAGAGTTTAAATGGCCTTCCCCAAGATCACATAGAAAGTGATGGAAATCTGCCCTCCACTGTAGAAAATTAGCTTTTCGAAGTAACCTCACCAGATTTAATCATCAGGTAATGAATGAGTATATTTTCTGTCTCTCCGATGTGGCACACAGACATTTCCCTCCTGTCATACTCTGGGGCTCCCCTGTTTCCAAGCTCACCACTGGATGGTAGATAGACAAGGGCTAATGAATGCAGCAATTTCAGCAACACTCCTCCATTCTGGTTTCTACCATACCTAAAGGAATATGAGTTCTGCCATAAGCCTTGTCATACAATAGAAAAACTTTTCAAAACCTCCACCAAGAAAGCATGACTGTGTCTTCTTTCCCTTTATTTGCTTTGCTTCCCTGCTCTGTTTGGTCATTGGTGGGGAAACTTTTGCTAAAACTTGTAACCAACAAATGTCAGTTTTATGACGCTAGATTTATGCACACAATCTAGTCATACATTACTATTCCATGTCCAGGGCTTGATGAAAAATCGGAATCACCTTCAGTCCATTTATTACAACATTAAAACTCTGACATAAGAGGACTTTTATATCCCAGATGTCTTCATAAAAGAGACAGGATCAATTAGTCCAGACCCCAAATCTTATCTTTCTACCTGATAATCCAATTGTCCCACTATTGGTTAATGTAAAAATAACCTTTGGTTAGAAATACTCAGCCAACCAATCGCTGTTTGCTCCAAGCATCTTATGCAATAGATAGTTTTTTGGAACTTACCAGCTGGTGCTCAATACTGTATCTAGAAGAAACAATCTAGAAAACTGTTTTACTATGAGTGACCAGAGTTGTACATAATTCAATCAATAATCAGCCAGTAATGAGGTGAGACTATGTGTAAAGTCATGGGGCTGATTATTTAACAATCACGCCTCCCATTAGACACCCAAATGAGTGAGTTCCTTTTAAATTGCCCCCTTGGAAGGTTGTATACTCATTCCAATGATGTTGCTATTGCTTAGAATGTGCCTGGGATTCCACTTAATGGATGGAACACAGAAAATGTTTTCTGGGATGTCCACAATAGAGACACTTCTTTATCCTTTGAAAGTGAATTCATTTCTGGAAATAGTCAAAGTACTTAGTCAGATCTGGCAAATAAGGTGAAGAGATCACATTTTTCACACTGTTTGGATCAGGACTGAAATGTAACGATGAAATCATTAGACTGAATTCCTTGACTGATCTACAACCTAGCTCAGTCAACTATTCCCAAAGAGTAGTATCAAAGATCACTTGACCAGTTTGAGCCCAGCTGGAATAATCAAGTGGCCTTCTTGAGGGGACTACTTTGAAAAGAGTGCAATGTAATATAATGGGAGAAAAACAACTAGATCTGGAGTCAGAAGACAGGTGAAAATCACAGCTCATCCACTTAATACTTTAGTTACCTTGGCCAAGTCATATCCTCTCTAGACTTCAGTGTCTTCATCTATTGAATGAGGGGAATTTTAATAATCTTTAAGATTCTTTCCAACTCAAAAATTCTATGAATCAATAGGGACAATAATCATTTAAATTAAAATATTACACATCAATTTATAGTAGGGAAAGAGCAAGGACTTGAGTCAGAGGACCTGGCTTTCAGTCTTGGCTACCTGTGTGACTTTGTGCAAGTCCCTTCCCCTACCTGGGCCTCAGTTTTCCTCATGTGTAAAATTGGGGGGGGGCAGAGCAAACTAGCTGATCTCTAATGTTCCTCCCAGTTCTAAATTGTATGATCCTATAAAGATGGATATATATAATATTATATTTCATTATCTCATCTTCACACTATTTATTAACTATATGCTATATGAAAGATACTAGGATTTTGGAAAATATATAAAAATATAAGATTTAGTTTCAGACTTGAAGGATTTCACATTCTAGCTGGGGAGGTGATATATTTAAATGAGGATAATAATAGTACAATTACTATAACCTGTCTAGGGTAGCCTGGAGGGAGGAGAAATTGGTGTGGTCAAGGGAAGTCTTTATGTTTAGTGGACAATCAAACCTTGAATGTGAGCTTTGAGAAGGAAGAGTTAAGGAGCCTTCTTCTGTCCATAGAAGGGAGCTAATATGATGCAGAAAAACTCTAGGGAAAGATGGCAGTTCCCAGGAACACATGGCCATTGTTGAGACTTGATCACAAGCAAGCTTAGGAGATTAGATGAATATGAACAGAATATTAAGGAAAATAGAAGAAAGGGAGTTTAGCAAAGTATAGATCCAGCCTTAACAACTGATTAGTATGGGGGCAGCTAGGTGGCATAGTGGATAGAGCACCGGCCCTGGAGTCAGGAGGACCTGAGTTCAAATCCAGCCTCAGACACTTAACACTTACTAGCTGTGTGACCCTGGGCAAGTCACTTAACCCCAATTACCTCACCAAGAAAAACTAAAAAACAAACAAAAAACAAAACAAAAACCCAACTGATTAGTATGTTTCAGGTAAACAGAACCAGATAGAGAAAGGAATTGGGTAGAGAACTTCCAGGGGCTAGAGTCATCGAGAACTCCTAGAGAGGTGAAGGAAGCATCTGAAAGATAAGTACTGGATGGTCTGTAGGCCAATGTGTTAGCTCTTGATTTTCTGTTCCAGTTATGATCTCCTTTAATTACTTCCAATAGAGGATTGGGGTCACATAGAGACTAAGTCTTTTAAACATATAACTCAAGAAACTTAATTGTTCATATTGGAATAGGGACAGGGGCCTCTCAATTCATTCAATTCCCTTTCCCCAATTTAATTTGACACCTTCTCTGCAACTTAGAGAATTCCCTAGAACAGGGCTTCTTAATTTTTTTCCACTCATAACCCCTTTTTGCCCCCCCAAATTTTACATGACCCTGAGTATATAAAATAGGTGTGCATAACCTTTTATTGTTGCTAAATTTTTTGACCCCCACATTTAGTTATGCAACCTCATATGAGGTCCCGATCCACAGTTTAAGAAACTAGGGCCTAGAACACCAAGGGGGTAAGTGATTTGCCCAGGGCCACAGAACTGATAGGTACCAGAGGTGGCCTTTGTACCCAGGTCTTCCTGGCTCCAAGGGCAGCTATTTCTCCATTATGTCACAATGACTCTCTCACCTAAGTGTGTCAAGGCTCATTAAACAAGGTGTATTGCACTATGCAATCTATTTTCCTGAACACAGATCTGGTAAAATACTTTGTAACCCTCATCCTTAAAACCACAATATAATCCTTCCAAATCCTCTCCTTGCCATGCTTCTACGACTCCCTCACAGCCACCATCCCCTAACTTGCCCTTGATTTTTGTTCTTGTTTCTTATGCATGTGGATGATCCTACAGTTTTGTCAGGATCAGGTTTCCTGAGAGATAACTTGAGGGAGTTTTGTTGGCCACCATGATGCATTGTGGGACAATTGAATAAGCTATCCCTAAGATTAGGTGTCAAAGATTCTTGTTCACTTTTCCTTGGCAAAGATACTGGAGTGATTTGCCATTTCCTTCTCCAACTCATCCTGCAGATGAAGCAACTGAGGTAAGTTAAGTGACTTTTCCAGGGTCACAAAGCTAGTAAGTAAGTGTCTGAGTCTAGATTTGAACTCAAGTATTCCTGACTTCGGGCCCAGTGTGTCAGAGGACTTGGATTCAAATCCAAGTTCTGCTATTTATTATCTGTGTGACTATGGGCAAGGCACTTAACTGCTCTAGACCTCAATTTCCTTATGTATAAAAGAAGGGGGTTGAGCTACATGCTCTCTAAAGTCCCTTCCGGCTCTAAATCTGTTCCCCTTGTAGAAGACCCCTTGACTTAATTGGGCTAGTTTACTTTTCATTAGTCTTGATTGACACCTGTCCTTTCCAACAAGAACAGATGTATCCCATTCACCTAAACATTCCCACAATTTCCTGCACTAAACATATGTCGTGTTTAGCACAATACGACATAAACATTAATGAGCCACAATGGAGAGGAAAGATTAGCTTGACATGAAATATAGAGTAAAAGCTTAACGTGCAATAATATCACATGAATGTTAGCTAAAAACACATTCCCTTATAACTATTGGTTTGATGCATAATTGAATTCCCTTAAGCAGATCCCTCAAGTCCTATATTAATAGTTACACAGAAACTAAGCTTCCTTGCATCCTTTCCCATCAAGCATCACAGCACAAATATTAGCTCAATGTACAACGCAACCTTTAGAACAAGTACTATCCCCTCCAAAGGGACTAAATTTTGCAATAGCCTTCTGTTTGGTTTCTCTGCCTCAACTATCAAAGTATTCTTCCTAAAGCTTTGGTCTGATCATGTCATCCTCATATTTAATAAGCTTTAGCAACTCCCTATCACCTTCAGGATCAGATATAAAATCCTCTGTTGGGTGTTTAAAGTCCTTTTTAACTTGGTTCTGTACTACTTTTTCAGTCTTCTTGCATCTTACTCCTTCCACCTCCCCCATGTACTCTATGATTTAGAGATACACTGGCTTCCTTACTGTTCCTCACACAAGACACTCCATCTCCTGAGTCCAGGAATTTTCACTGGCTGTCCCCCATCCCGAGAATTCTCTCCCTCCTCATGTCCACTTGACTCCCCTAGCTTCCTACTATTATTATTTTTTTTTTGCAGGCAATGGGGGTTAAGTGACTTGCCCAGAGTCACACAGCTAGTAAGTGTCAAGTGTCTGAGGCTGGATTTGAACTCAGGTACTCCTGAATCTAGAGCCGGTGCTTTAACCACTGCACCATCTAGCTGCCCTAGCTTCCTACTATTATTGATTAAGCTCCCACCTTCTACAAGAAAACTTTCCTTATCCCCCTTAATGCTAGAGCCTTCCCTCTGTGGATTATCTTCAATTTATCCCGTTTATGTCCTCTTTGCCCATAGCTGTTTAACAGGCATGTCGTCTTGCCCATTAGACTGTGAACTCCTTGAGAGCAGGGACTGTTTTGTGCCTTTTTATGCCCAGTACTTAACACGGTGGTAGGTGCTTAACAAATGCTTGTTGCTTTGACTCCAAAGTAAACTCCCTCATACTCAACAAAGGGAAGGAAACTTAGGGGTCCAGGGAGGAGAAGGCCCTCCTCCAAAGGCCCACAGACAGAGACAGAACTGAAAGGGCCAGAAGAGAGTCAGGGGTGACCACATGGGAGCCCGTACCCAAAGACTAGGATGCACATTCTGGGAGAATTTGAGGCTCCCCCCAGACCTGTTATCCCTGCCAACCTAAACCTACCTCAAACCAGAAGCCTAAGCAACTTTGTTTAGCCTCAAGACTGACCACACTTAGTAAAGAACTTCCATTTACTCACAGGTCATTCTTTGCCTGATGTTCCTGGTGTTCTGTTTGCTGGAGATTCTTAGTCTAACTCCTTTTCTGAACCTTCAGACTTTCTGTGGGATTGTCAGGGACTTATTCAGGACAAAGAGGAGGAGCAAGGTACCCCCAGAGGCTGGTAAGCCAGACCAGAACATGGGGCCAAAAGATGGAATAAGGGAATTAAGGAGGGAGATAGTGCCAGCTGTAAACCCTGCTTTTCTCCCATCTTGGCTTCCTCCCACTCCCCTCCATGAGGCCAAATATACAGCAGTGAGATTCTAGCCTATTCCTCACTCTTCATTTGCCTTTGAAATAGCTTGTTCATCAGGGCACTGTGCCTGACGCATGTTTATTTTGAGACTCCTTTCCCTCCAAAGTCGGTATTTCCTCTTAAAAGTTTAACATATTTTGCAGGAGTTGGTTTTAAAGCTGAACCACAATTCGCTGCTCCTTCCACTCAAGGTAATTTACTTCTCTCTAATCAAATTGATTTCCATTCAAATGAATTCTCATGTCCGTCTCCATTCCAGGAATGGTATTTTAAGCATAGGCAGGGCTGGCTACAGATGTATAATCAAACACTGAGATGCACAGGGTATTGTGGGGGCTCTGTGGCCAATCGAATAGAAGTTAAATTACCCAAGCTTTTAGGCCTAATAATTTATGTATTCCCACTTCTATGTGGGTCTCCGGCAAAACTGATCACATCAGTCCCTGAATTTATCTGTCATCTAAATTTAAGACTCTTCTATTGCTTTGGTATCAGATCATAGTGATCTAATTTCTTTCACATCCTGCAGTTACTGTGAATCTGGCTTAGTCTGGAATGCTGTTGCCACTGGCCCAGACAAAGAACAAATTCAGAACAAATGCCACCATCTTTGTGAATCTTTCTTTGCTTGACAAAGCTATTGAACAGGCAAGGTTAACCTCATTGGATTAATGGATTTGGAACTTGAAGAGCTTTTAGAGATCATTTGATTCACTTCTTCATTTTTATAGATGAGAAAACTGAGCCCCCCCCCCAAAGGTTAAATTACTGGACCAAGATCACACAGCTAGCCAAGGACAGAAGGTGGACTAGAATCCAGGTCTCCTCCATCTCTAGATACAGGGGTCTTCCTGTCCTGCCTCACCTTTTCCTAGAATACTTTGGATGTCTTCTTTGTCCCTATCACACTGTGTCATTTGAAATATTGGGGGGCTATACCTGTTTCTGTTCTAAATTATTGGAGAACTAAACTGGGGTTTTCTAAAATATTGCTACCTATAAATTAATGGCTATTGCACCCATTTAGGTAGTAAGCATTTATTAAATCATATTTAAATGTTAGGAGAGCATTGACTGCATTTAACACAAGCTGAAAACCCCCCAGCACCACATTGTCTTGGAGAGAGCAGGGGGCAGCTAGATGGTGCAGTGGTTAAAGCACTGGCCCTGGATTCAGGAGTACCTGAGTTCAAATTCAGCCTCAGACACTTGACACTTACTAGCTATGTGACCCTGGGCAAGTCACTTAACCCCCATTGCCTGCAGAGAGAGAGAGAGAGAGAGAGAGAGAGAGAGAGAGAGAGAGAGAGAGAGAGAGAGAGAGAGCGCAAGCACATGGCTCCAAGTAGAGTTCAAAAGTCCTACATTACCTAGAGAGAGAGAATGAGTGTGTCTCATTCACAGGAGCAAGAGAGAGCAAGCCTCTTGTGGTACAGATGCCTTGCTCCTTTGATAGAGGTGGCTCTTACACACTGCTCCAAGCTAATTGGCTAGAATCATTCAATTCCATTGGTTGACGTGACCTGAGAGTGGTCCATATTAAAATGAGCAGTACCATGCTCATCAGGGTCTAGTGAAAGACCTTCTAAGGGCAACAGCACTTTCAGATAGGTATAGTTTTAATCCTTACTGAGTTAGTCTGATCTCTATTGTATCTTTGGGCTAGCTTTGAGAGACCAGCCAGAGTTATTGAGTGGGAGGGGGTCCCTGGGTTCCCCCCCAAAATCATTGTTAATCATTATTTTCTCACAACAGAACTTGCATTACATTTATTTGTGTACCTTTGAGTTGCCCTTTTAGCACATGATAAATTTATTGAGGGCAGGAACTATACAATTTTTCATTTTTGTATCCCCAACACTAACACTTTGCACATATTATGTACTTAATAAATACTGATTGAATTAAAGCAAATTGGTGAAATTCTCTCTTGGTCATTTCTACCAGTTAGATGATTGAGTTTGAATCCAGCTTAGATTTCAATACCCCAGCTTTGCACAATGTCTTAAGACTTCCCTTCAGAGAAGTAACTCATGAGCCATTCTTTGCATGGGAAAATATGGTCCAAGATTTTTGCCTGCAGTTCATGGGATATGACTTGTATGGACTGGCTGAACTGGGTCATTCATATTTTCACTCAGCCCTCCTTCTTACCAATTGCATTTCTGAGGTAATTAGTGATGGTAGGGAGCTTAATCTATGGCCAAAATTTGGGTCCACTCAGCCTTGTCAATCCATGGATATTCAATCATTTCAATTGTGTTGGACTCTACATGACCCCTTTGGGGTTTTCTTGGCAGAGATACTGGAGTAGAGTGCCATTTCCTTCTCTAGTTCATTTTACAGATAAGTAAACTGAAGCAAATAGGGTTAGTGACTTGCCCAGGGTCACCCAACTAGTGAGTGTCTGAGGTTAAATTTTAACTCAGGTCTTCATGACTCCAGGCCTTGCACTCTATACATTGTGTCCCCCCACCCCCATCTCAATTCATAAATAGAGAATAGCAAAGTGAAGAGGTGCTAAGTCATAATGGCTTCATTATCATTGCTGTCTAATTACCAAACTAACCAGCCAATAAACATTTCAGAGCTCAATTGGGGATTCTGTTCTTCAAGGCCAATAAGATCAGGAGAAGACCTAAAGAAAAGAGTCTAGACTATTGGATTCAGAGTCTGAGGACCTAGTTTAAGATCCCACCTCTGGTAAAATCCCATATAGGTAACTCACAATGTCTCTGGGCCACTCATATAGAAAATGAGAAGGATGGACCAGGTGGCCTTTGAAGTCCCTTCAAGCTCCAAAACTATGATCAATTATCCAGCAAACCAGGAACTTTAGGAGAGTGGTCCTAATGCATAGTTCTGACCTTAATTGTCTCAGTCCGTGAATTACAAAGTTCAATGGATGAGAAAAAGCAGACAAGAGATCCTAACCCTGATATGAGAAAACAGATGGCCTCCCCCTTCCATTCATATTATATGGCATATGTGCTGGTCAAGAGCTCAGATTGTACAGCTTAACTCTCCAACTGTGAAAATTAGAGTGATGCCCCCTGCTGGAGAGATACTATAGGAAAGCTCTGCCATGAGGAGAAGGCATCTGAGGGCAAGCCATGTGGCTCGGAAGGTCAGTTCCTTGGCATCAGGAAATGACGTTTGCTCATGGGCACTGTCGATCAAAGCTACCAGCCAATTAGCTTGGAGCTGTGTGTGGGTGGATAGGATGTTTCCATTTTTTTCCCACAGGAAGCTTGTGGGATGAAGAAGGGGCAAGGCGCTCTCTCGCGCTCTCGCTCTCACTCTCTCTCTCTCTCTCTCTTGCTCTCTCTCTTGCTCTTTCACTAGAACCTCATGGGGAGTGGAGCAAAAATTCTGGCTCCCTGAGATAGATAGATAGGCCTCTTTCTCTCTCCTCAACAAATTCTTATGCTCCCTAATAAATGATTAAAAGTCTAAACTCTTGCTAAAGCTTCTAATTTATTGGTGACCACTCATTAGATTTTTAGACAGACTAGCTAGAATTTTAGCCACATTACAGACAAATTATTCAGATGGCTACCACAAAGGGATTCAGATGCCAACGATGAACCCTGTGATCTTCTGATCTTCCAGTTTGCATGCCTGGAGGCAATGACCTGGCCTCTAGAAGGGGAACCCAGGCCTGAGTTTGAAACCAAGCCTGACTCAAATTGCGCTAATCCCTCCCTGTCTATGCAGCATGTGAGAGAGATGGTCCTGCTCCCTCCTCTCGAGACCCCTCCCCCACCTCCTCTGGTGCCATCTCCTACTCCTCCCATGGCTGTGTCCCTTGATCCTCCTGCCCAGGAGGTCAAGAGATCTAATCCATCCTTCTCAGGTCCTGATCTTGCCCATGCGCAGCTTTCTCTACCTGCATTTCCAGCTTCTACAGCCTCAGCCCTATCCCAGCTAAGCTGTAATTCTGACTTGACCTGCTGTAATTCTCTCAAGCCAACCTTAGAAAACCCTTTAAATTCCAGATATGCTCATTTTGTTCATGATTTTGTTAATCTGCTTTTGTCTTTAATTAGTAACCTTATAAAGCATTGGTATTATGAAAGGATCAACAGAGAAAATAGAGGGGTTAAAGAAGAAGACGAACTTAAGCTGAATAAAAATGGCAATCATCATATTTCAAGAAGACATATTTTGCAGAAATGTAGAAGTAAACAAGCAATGAGTATTGGGGATTTTAGATATCAGAATCAAAAGTGTTCTAAATTCACTCAGAGAAATAATGTCAATTCAGAGGTTACATAGGATTTCTATGCTATTACATTTACATTTTGAAATTAACTGTATAGGTTTTTTATAGAGATTTTCATGCTTTTAAGATGGTGTTTTATACTTAGTTTAATAAAAAAAAGAGGGGAATATTTGCAAAAGCTTTTTATAGTCATGTGGTCAAGTTTATATTTTTTAATACTCATTTTTTTTTTAAGGGAGGCAATTGGGGTTAAGTGACTTGCCCAGGGTCACACAGCTAGTAAGTGTTAAGTGTCTGAGGCTGGATTTGAACTCAGGTACTCCTGACTCCAGGGCCAGTGCTCTATCCACTGCACCACCTAGCTGCCCCTGTAATACTCTTATTAACGTGACATTCATATTCATTTAGATTCCCCCAGTTTGTCTTTTATTCTTCCATGTGTATTTTGTTGTATTCATTTATCTCTATTTTTGAAACAATGCAAGATGGTTTTGATTTCATAATACAGTGTTAATTCTGGGAGTATTGTGCTCCCATATTCTAAATTGTTTGGGTTTTTTTTTAACTGATTATTTGGTCAAACTCTATAAAGCATTTCCCTGGCAATTGGTTGCCATGGCAAGTGTAAATTAATTCTAGAAGTATTATTTTTGATAAGCATATTTTTTTTAAAAGGGGAACATTTGCAAAAGTTTTTTTTCTTTTCTCATATTTATATAATCTAATTTATTATTGCCATAAATGGGGATATATTGTATAATATAATAATATGCTACTTGGGTATTTTAGATTTTTTTTTAATTTAATTTTTTTTGTGTGTGATGCAATTGGGGTTAAGTGACTTGCCCAGGGTCACACAGCTAGTACGTGTTAAGTGTCTGAGGCTGGATCTGAACTCAGGTACTCCTGACTCCAGGGCTGGTGCTCTATCCACTGCACCACCTAGCTGCCCCTAGATATTATTTTAAAAAGATTTTTTTAATTAAAAAAAAAGCCAGTTTAAATGTTACACAAGGGTTTCTTTTTTATGCTATTGCAACTACATTTTGAACTCAATAGTATGAGTTTATTTTTGTAAAGATTATTATTCTTTTAAGATGGTGTTGTGTTTTAACTTGTATTTAAATATGTTCTGATTTTTCACAAAAGTAATTGTATACTTAGTAAAAAAAAAGGTATTATTTGGAATTATCACATAATTGTATACTATATTCTGAGTCAAGGTACATTCACATTTTTTGCAATCATTGTTATCCTCAATTTTTAAATCCATATGAGACTTGGATTATGGGAACTTATCATTTAAGACATTAATTGCCTTCATTCTGAGTTATCAGATGCCAGTTGGTCAGGATGCCATCTGATTACAAGAGGAATACATGCAAGAGCAGACACTGAACTGTCACGTGAAGGGAGACATGTATGAAGTCCAGGTAAGGCTGAGAGAACAGCTATTGGCAAGAGCTGAGGTTGGCTTATTTTGGCTCCATTTCCCCACAATATTGTACAAATGGCTAGAAGTTTTCATCCCACCCATCTCATTCTATACCTGGTTTCTATGACCCCTCCTATATGCCTGATGCCATGGATGTCTCAATCCCATGCATCTGATTAAGTCTGACTCAGTTTCCTCCAATATGTTCGGTGGCATGGATGTATATCCCATCCACCTATTTTAAGCCTGGCATACTGAATGGGCTGTATATATTGCTCAAGTGTGGGAATGTTCATCTCCCATCATTTCTCTGTTCTTTTATGGTAACCCCCATAATTATCTCAGGTGTCATGATACAGTGTTGGATTTGGCCTTGACATGTTACCAATTACATTAGATTCTTTAATTTATCATAATGGCAAGAGGATAATTAGGCAGATGATGCAAAAAGTGATGAAACAAAGATAAAAATTATTTTTTAAATTAATATCACAAGTGTCTTCTCAATTTACCTACTACAGGGGGGACTATAGTAATATTAAGTTTTAGAGGAGTATAGTAATATTAAGTTTTAGAGAATTTTTCAATTTTTGTTTTTATTATGTTTCATGTATAACAACTTAGATTCTGAATTCCCTTAGACATGTTTTTTAGAACTTTCATTGTTTGATTTGATTATTGACAAAGCTATTTTAAAGTTGTGTTAAGCTCAATTTTGTAGGAAATTTTCCAGACTGATTGCCAACATCCACACATCAACCCCTGAAAAGACTTCCATTCCACAACTACACCCAGAGAACATCCCAAGAATCATCTGAGAAAAGACTAGAATGGACATTCTCCTGTTTTTCTTTTCCACATTGTATACACCGTTTGTGATGTCCACTTACTGAAGGGGAGTGCCCCCTCTAGTTTTTCTGCTTGTGATGTCCACCTGCTAATAGGGGAGTGCCCCCTTTAGCCTTTGTCAACGCGTTGATCGATTTCTTTTTCTCTCTTTTCATTCCCTTTACTTAGTTAGTCATAAGCATCTATAATGTTATTGCTTCATGTGAGGAAACCATGTTTCTTCACTTGAAGCACAGGGGGGACTATGAAAATTGGAGTGATACCCCCTACTGGAGAGATACTGTGGGAAAGCTACGCCATGAGGAGAAGGCATCTGAGAGCAAGGCATGTGGCTTGGAAAGTTAGTTCCTTGGCATCAGGAAATGACGTTTGCTCACGGGTACTGTTGATCAAAGCTACCAACCAATTAGCTTGGAGCTGTGTGTGGGTGGACGGGATGTTTCCAGTTTTTTTTCACAGGAGGCTTGTGGGATGAAGAAGAGGCGAGGCTCTCTCTCTCACTCTCGCTCTTTCGCCAGGAACTCGGTGGGGAGTGGAGCAAAAATTCTGGCTCCCTGAGATAGATAGATAGGCCTCTTTCTCTCTCCTCACCAAATTCTTATGCTCCCTAATAAATGATTAAAAGTCTAAACTCTTGCTAAAGCTTCTAATTTATTGGTGACCACTCATTAGATTTTTAGATAGACTAGTTAGAATTTTAGCCACATTACAAACAGAAACTATTCACAGCAAAGGAGTAGACTGTGAAACAGAGGAGATAAGATGCTTTTCCCATGTGTCCTCACTCACCAGGAGTCTCAAGTAGAATACCTATGGACTCTACCTCTGGAATTTCACAGACATCTGTCATTATGGCAGAAGTGGAAAACTGCAAAAACAATAACAACTTTCTTCTGAAGAGCTTACAATGCTTTCAAATTAGATATTTAACCTGCTTTCTAGGCAGCCATGGGATATAACTAATGTGCTAGTAAACATTATCAACTGTTTGGGGGGGCAGTTATGCATGACAAAGTTTAATCTGTTATTAATATTTTCTTCATTACTTCCTTAAGTCTAGACTCTAGACTTGATTGTCTAGAGTCTAGACTTGATTCTCTTGACTAGAGATAATCAACAAAACAATAAATCAAGCCTTAATTTGTAGCATTTGCCTGTTCCTGAGATATAAATGTTCACAATGAAAATTTAACAATTGG